>NC_143524.1:40787733-41087733 GCF_031878675.1 Megascapheus bottae
GAAATTAAAGCCATTCTTTAATATCATACAACAACCAAAAATAAAAACCACTCAAAAGACAACCAAGGTCCTGAGAGGAATCAACTTTCACACACTCTTATGATCTACTTATTCTTCAAAAATAATGCTGTAAGGGCCAGGAGTTTGGCCTAGTGGTTAAAGTGGTTGCCTAGATGCATGAAGACCCGGGTTCAATTCCTCGGTACCACATACATAGGAAAAAAAAATAATGCTGTAAAGGAACTGTGTTTCGAAGAAAAAGTAATTGTTTATCTTGTATTATCTTCATAATTCTCCAACTTCTCTGGTGTCTTCGCAGCTATTTATTCATTCCCCCCACAGCCAAATAAAAATTATCCACACAGTTTAGGTGTTCAAGACCTGATATTATACTCAACTCACAGAAGGATTGACTCTGTCAAGTCAATAAAAATTAGTATGCTAAGTTAATATGTTAGATATAGTGACATAAAAAATACCTTAACCAACCTACAATCTTCCTCCTTCCCTTCCATCTACCTACCACTAACATATCTACCTGCTCACTGAAAACTCCAACATGTGCTAAAGCATACAAGAATTCTATGAACTGATGTTCATTTCTGGAAACTTTTAGAACAACTGTGTGATGCTGAAATCTTAGAAGCACATATCCTTTATATGAATTTTCAGACTGGAGAGAGAACACATGATCATGAACAAGAATATAATCTTATGAATCGCTACTACATCTAGCTTGGCACTAACACATCTGACTTCCTACAAGATTGCAGAGGATTTGTTCTCACAAAAGAAAACACTGGCTATCAAAGAAAATAAAGTACCTAGGAATTGACTAAGAACGTAAAGGACCTTTTTGATGAAAACTTTAAAACCCTGAAAAAGGAAATTAAAGCAAAACTGAGGAAATAGAAAAACCTCCCATGCTCCTGGATTGGGAGAATTAACATCCAAAATCTTGCCAAGGGCTATCTACAAATTCAATGCAATACCCATTAATATCCCAATGTCATTCTTTAAAGAAACAGAAGAAGAAATCCAGAATTTCATATGGAACAATAAAAGACCCCGTATAGCAAAAACAATTCTTAGCAGAAAGAACAGTACTGGAGGAATTTCAATACCAAACTTTAAACTCTATTACAGAGGTATAGTAACCAAACAGCTTGATAGTGGTACAAGAACAGGCCTGAGGACAAATGAAATAGAACTTAAGACCCAGAAATCAACCACAGAGCTATGGCCACCTAGCCAAAAAAAAAAAAACAAAATGGAAGAAAGACAGCCTCTTCAACATATGGTGTTGGCAGAACTGGTTAAGCACATGCAGAAAACTAAAGTTGGATCGTTCTATGTCATCCTGCACCAGGATTAACTCCAAATGGATCAAAGACCACGAGGTAAAAGCAGATACACTGAAAACTTTACAAGAAGGAAAAGGAGATACACTAGGTCTCCTTGGCACAGGTCGAAACTTTCTTAATAAAGACCCAGAAACATAACAAATTAAAGGAAGTTTGAACAAAAGGGACTGCATTAAACTGCAGAGCTTCTGTATGGCAAAAGAATAGCTAGCAACCTAACTAGAAAGCCTACAGAGTGGGAGAAGATCTTCACTAACCACACAACTGACAAAGGCCTCATATCTAAAATATATCAACAGCTCAAAAAACTGAATCACTCCAAAACTAATTTCCCAAGAAACAACCATCCCATTAAAAGATGGGCCAAAGACTTAAAGAGAGTCTTCTCTGAAGAAGAAATAAGAATGGCCTACAGACACATGAAGAAATGCTCAACATCTCTGGATATAAAAGAAATGCAAATCAAAACAACTCTAAGATTCTACCTCACTCCAGTTAGAATAGCCAGGATCAAGAAATATAATAACAACAGATGCTGGAGGGGATGTGGCCAGGAGGGATCACTACTACAATGTTGGTGGGAGTGTAAACTCATTCAACCATTAAGGAAAGCAGTATCATGGTTCCTCAAAAGGCTAAACATAGAGCTCCCCTATGACCCAGAAATTTCACTACTTGGCATTTACTCAGTCATCTAGAAACAAGGACATACTAAATCCACTAGCACAACAATGTCCATTGCAGCACTATTTACCATAGCAAAGATATGGAACCAACCTAGATGCCTCCGTTGATGAGTGGATCAACAAGATGTGGTATTTATACAAAATGGAATTCTATGCTGCTGTCAGTAAGAACGACATTGCCCAATTTGTAAGGAAATGGAAAGACTTAGAAAAAATCATATCAAGTGAAGTAAGCCAGACTCAAGGGAACATAGGCTCAATGGTTTGCCTCCTTTGTCATAATCAGTAGAAACCTTGGGCTCTCCTAGCACAGATTTACAATAGAGCAAAACCTTCATACATAAAGCCATATAGTATGACGCTAAATGAAAGGACCATCAGGCTATAGAAACAAAATCCATATAATAGGTCATTGTTGTCCTTAATGTACTATGTTATCTCTCATCTCTTTTGCTGTCCCTTAGCTATCTCATATTGTTACAGTATTTTACCTTGTTAACTGATTATATATATATATATATAGTATATATGCTTATTTGGTTATTTGAAATAGGATAGGAAAGGGAGGGAGAAACAAGATGAGGGGTGGGACCAAGACATGAGAAAGGTTATCATTGTTTGTGAAGTAATGCAGCTTCTATCTTGTGAATATAATGTAACCCTCCTATTAATTATAATAAAAAATATATGAAAAAATTTTCTGAATTGGTGCACATTTCAATGGTCATACTCCCAAGAATATAAACATAAGGCTAAATATACATAACATTTTATACACAGCAATGTACACTCATGCAATCTCTCTTTTCAGTACAAATATTCTATAGATTTCTCTCCAGATCAACAGATACTGATCTAGTTGACTAGTTAACTTTACTTTCTTCAATAATAACCCTTCATAGTTAATGAACCTAACCATTTGCAGTAAATATCCAGAGTTCCTAAATTTCCCATACTAAGAATAACAATTAGCATCTTTGAACACACAGCTTTGAACACCTTGAATCTGACACTGTTTCATACTCAGCATTCTCATATCTTATATTCTTATGAATCTAGGAATTTGCCAGGACTCAAAACTTTATAGAATGAATTCCATGTAGATCTTCCTCCAAAGATGTACATGAATAATGGAAACATATGAACAGATGACACAATAAAATAGGATTAGTGGTAGGGAAATATAAGGAGTAAATTCTCCCCCAAGAGAAGGAAACAAGTGATTGGAGGTCAGGAGTGTCTTCACAGACATAAAGAAGAGGTTAGTGTGAAAGCTAAGCCCAGTAACTTCTTCAACAAGTTGTTTAAATGCCTCTTTCCTATTTCCCTTGTTCTATGTGTGCATCACATGGACAGTTTCTTCTTTAGAGCTTCTATTTGTTATAATGCCTCATATTCAATGAACTGTCAGCAACTATTGCACTTAATTAGGTATAAACAACCATTTACCTGGAAATTTTTGAGCACTCCATAAAGGAGAGAAAGTGATAATCACATGGGGGCAAGTTGCCACAAACTGCAATTTAGTCCAGCTTTCCAAACTTAAATAAAGATAAAGAAACATAGTTAGGAAAGAGAAAAGAGAGGAGGAAAGATAATTTCATATAAAGTTTTGTGATTCTCTTTTTCATCTTCTGAAAACCTATTTAAGGAGAGATCACAACAATTTTGAAGTAGGGTAATCTGGGATAAGTATTATGAAGGCTTATAATTACAATGCAAATACTATACAGATACATTTTACTTTATTTTACTCTATAATCTAATATTCCTCTTCTAACACCATCCATTGATTGGCAGGAGAAAAATAAGTATATGTAATCTCATTTAAACTTAATCCAATGTGATCATTTAAATATAATTCCAGGAATAATTAGTTCTCTAATGGATAAAACAATACTTAATCAATTAAAGGGATTCTTCTTCCTGCTCTTCTCCCTAAGGTCTGGTGTAAAGGTGTCATGTATGTAAATCACCAGACTGTTAAGAGATAGACGGTAGCCTTCAACTAGCTTTTAATGCTGTCATTTCACCATCTGGTGGTCTTTACAGCATGTTTTTTTGTATACCTAAACATCCTCATAGGACATCACTGTTTAATTTGCTGCACAATAAACTTGAAGTCTGTAGTCTTGGCAGAAACTATGCTCCTGAGTGACTCTCACTGTGGTAAGGACCATGCTTGGTGCATAATCTTTAGTTTACTGTCATCATCCTCCTTCCCAAAATTTGTTTCGAGCAGCTCATTCCCCTGATGGTTTTATCGAGTCACTCTCCTATGCTAGACCTATGGTGGTAGCCCACTGATTCTCACTCAGCCATATCACATAAAAACTAAGGGCAAGGCATTAGCACCACAATGTTCATGGCAGCACTATTTACCATAGCAAAGATATGGAACTAAGTCAGATGCCCCTCAGTAGATGATTGGTATTTATACAAAATGGAATTCCATGCTGCCATCAGAAAGAATGATATCACCCCATTTGTAAGGAATTGGAAAGACTTAGAAAAAAATCATATTAAGTGAAGTAAGCCAGACCCAAAGGAACATAGCTCAATGGTTTCTCTCATTTGTAATAATTAGTCCAAATCTTGGGCCCTCCTAGCAGAGGATTACAATAGCTCAGAACCTAGATACATAAGGCCATATAAAATGAGGCTAAATGAAAGGACCTCCATGATTTGGAAATAAGAGCCATATAATGTGTGATTGTGTTCTTAATGTACTATGTTATTTTTCATCTCTTTTGTTGTCCCTTGATTATTCTCATATTGCTACAGTGTCTTATCTTGTTATCTGATATATTGTAGTTATGATTATTTGTTTATTTGAAATAGGAAAGGGAAAGCGAGAAAGCAAGATGATTGGGAGGGTGTGGGGGGAGGGAAATGGGGGATAAAAACATAAGAGGAGTATCAATGTGTGTGAAGTAATGCACCTTCTATCTAGCGAATATAACTGCAACCCTTCTATTAGTTACAATAAAAATATAATTATAAAAAAAGAAATAAATATTCTCTGAGAGTACATGGAAAAAAAACTAAGGGAAAGGAAGTGGTTCTGTGGCTCAAGTGGTGTGCAATAGCCTTGACCTGAAGAGCTCAGGGACAGAACTCAGGCCCAGAGTTCAAGCCCCATGACCAACCAAACACACACACACACACACACACACACACACACACACACACACACACCAAACTAAGGGCAAGTTGGCCATGGTAGTACACAACACACTTGTAATCTCAGAACTGGAAGGCTGAAGAAAGAGGAACAATAGCTTGAGGCTAGTCTGGGATGTATGTTCCAGTCCTGTCTGGACTACAGAACAATACCCTCCTAATAACCAATGCAACAGTGATACTCATTAGATGCTATGTGGGAAAAGAACTTTATAACTTGGTGCAGAAGGGAGTCTTGGGGAAGGAAACCAGGAGAAAGGAAATGTACACAATTAACCCACTTATGTAACTGTAACCTTTCTGTACATTGCCATTATAAAACAAAATAACTAATAAGTATACAGTTTTTACTGAATTATTCACAGAGGACTCTACTTTATGTGTCTACTTTATAGGTCTTTTGTATTCTCAAGATAAGGTATTTTAGTTAGAAGACATAAATAAATGATGATGATATGAATTTCTCATGTGGATGAACAGACCCTCTATTTTCCTCTGGATTCCTTTGCCATCTCTTGGACTTCATTTAGCTTCTTGTTTCTGTTCTCCATGAATTATTCCATTATTCTTAGTCTTGTGCTCACAAACTATCTTGGCTATATTTTTAAACTTTCCATTAATTAAATTTATCAGCAGTTTCTCATTTACCTTGTGGAGTATCTTCTATGTCCTTGCTTGTCCACTATATTGTCTCATTGTCTACTTTGAGAGCTATATTTCCTTCAATTTGCATATTTTAGTATTTCTGTGGTGTATTCTGACCATTTGAAGACCCTTTTGGTTTTATCTTTGGGGAATCTGTGATTTTCTTGATCTACTTCTCCTTGGAGTCTTAGTTGACTAAGTAGCTGGTTTTCTGATCCTTCATTAAGATTTTACTTATCTAAGTTCAGGGCTTGTAGAGACCATTGAGTGAAGATGTAGACCTCCTTTGTAGAATGGAGCTATATTATTAAAATTAGACTATCAGATGAAAATATTGAGATTGTATGGTAAGGTTAGGTTGATGAAGAGTAGTTTTCCGACAATATATGAGTGAGTTTATAGAGGGGTTAAAGGAGAAATGAGAGAAGAGAGAACAGGGAATGAGTGCAATAGAAGATACAAATGAGAAAAAAAAACTTTGTGTTCTACACTGAAGAGAGAAGTTGAATAGAAATAAATTGGGTCATGTACTTTTAGCTCTAATGCTGTCTACTCTAAAAAGCCTAAGGTAATTGCTGACACTCTACTATATAATTATACTTCTACTTTTGAACAAAGAAAGGTAATATAGAAAAGAATAGAATATAACAAACAACACATTACATATATTATACATTTATATATATATATCTTAAATCCACAGATCAATAAATCTAGAACATTCAACTTGGTGGTTCATGTTCTCTAAAACATGGAGGAAGGAAGGAAGGAAGGAAGGAAGGAAGGAAGGAAGGAAGGAAGGAAGGAAGGAAGGAAGGAAGGAAGGAGAAAGCAAGGAAGGACTCTATTCAGCATGTCATAGATAAGAGCTGTTCCATAATGCAGTTTCTATAGGATTGGCATATTTTTGTTGACTCAGTGGTCTGCAGCTCTTCTCTAAGACCAAGCTGGGGGCCATACTAGGGGATGGTCCTTAGCTCAGAGTTGATTCTGAATTGCCACTACAGCAATGCATATTTTTCCTGCTAGATGGGCTTAGTTAGAGGATGTAAGAGTTTTCAGCTGCCTTTCCCTGTATGGGGGCAGATACAGAACCGGATGTTACTTTCTCAAATGCCTCCCTGGCTATGTGCAGCTCCAAGGGGGCTACTGACTGATGGCTGGAGTTACTGAGAGTGCTGGAATTGCAGTTCCCTGGGCAGGAGCAGGGCTATGTCCCAGAGGTCTTTCTTTCCCCTGTAATCATGGAAGGTGTGAGGGAAAAGGACCTGAGACTCTTTACCTCCAATTAACCTCTATAAAACAAGAAGTGGGGCTTGGCTCAAGGGTAGGATGGTATCCTTGATCTGAAGAGCTCAGGGACAGTGCCCAGGCTGAGTTCAAGCCCCATGACCCACACAAAAAAAATTATTCCCAAAGAAACAAGATATAGGTGTTATTGTAAATAACAGAATTTATTGTGAAGTAACTGTGACGTGTATAAATCTCCACAAACATGTCCTTTACATATAGTTTCTACTATTTATTATCTGTTGCATCAATAGAAGAAAATTTTTCCACAACTAAAATGATCAAGAAGTATTCTTTGGTCACCTATAAGCAAAGACAGAGTGGAAAGTGAACTGCACAGGAATATACAATAGAGTGTGTTTATTTCCTAGGGCTTCCATAGCTAGGCATCACAAACTGTGAGTCTTAAAACAACAGAAATGGATTTTCTCACAGTTCTGGAGATTACAAGAAAGAAATCAATGTGGCAGCTGGGTCACGCTCTCTGAAGGCTCTAGGAAGAATGTGTTCTGTCTTTTCCTACATTCAAGTGCTTACTAGCAATTTTTGGTGTTTCTTCAATGACTTGTAATTACATAATTGCAATTTCTGCTTTCAGATTTATAAGACATTCGTGTTTTATTTTTTGTTTGTTTGACTGGTTGTTTGGTTGGTTGGTTGGGTTCTGTGTGTGTGTGTGTGTGTGTGTGTGTGTGTGTGTGTGTGTGTGTGTGTGTGTGTGTGTAGGCCATGGAGCTTGAACTTGGTCTGGTTGCCATCTCTGAGCAATTCAGCTCAAGGCTACTGCCCTACCCCTGAGCCAAGCCCCACTTCCCGTTTTCTAGTGGTTAATTGGAGATAAGAGTCTAAGGTCCTTTTGTGCAGAGCTAGCTTTGAACCTTGATCCTCAGATCTCAGCCTGAGTAGCTAGGATTACAGGCGTGAGCAACTGCGCTGGCCATAAGATATTCTTATATGTCTCTGAGTTACCTTGTCACTTTAAACTGGTGTGTTTATCTCTCTGTCCACATGCCTTCTTTTTTTTTTAATTTTTATTGTTGGGGTAATGTATAGAGGTGCTACAGTTACATTCGTCAGGTAGTGGGTACATTACTTCTCACACCTTGATACTCCTTCTTATGTTTTTGTCTCTTTTTCTCACCATCATCCCCTCCCAATCATCTTGTTTTCCCCCTGTCCCTTCTCCATTTAAAATAAACATATATACACTATACCAGGTAACAGAGTCAGATACAATAACCACATGAGATTAAGCATAAGGGGAAAAAAAGAGAAAAGCAATAATATAGTATATCAAGAACAACAATCCCAAAGATAGACCTCTTCCATATCCTAGAGTTCATTTCATTTATTGTCATCCTTTATGACCATATGTACATAGATTTTGAGCTACTGTGATCCTCTATTCAGATAGTCCTAGATGTGTTGTTTGTTTGCTTTTAGTGCCAGGGCTTTGCACTCTTTCTTGCCTTTTTTGCTTAAGGGTTGTGGTCTGCCACTTCTGGCTTTTGGTAGTTAATTGAAAGTGAAAGTCTCATCGACTTCTCTGCCTAGGCTTTGAACCATGATCCTCAGATCTAAGCCTCCTGAGTAACTGGGATACAGCTATCAGTACTATGCTCCTATGCCAGTATTTAGTGCATAGCATGGGCCACTGGCTTTCCATATTTGTGGGCTCCAAGTACATATTAAAAATGTTTTTTAAATGTGTCAGTACTGACACACAAATATAAACTCTCCCTAAACTTGACATTCCCTAAGCAATACAGCATAGCAATGATAGCAGCATTTGCACTGTGTGTGGTGTTTTGAGTTACGGATATACACAGGAGGATGTTTTGGGGTTAGATTCAGATATGATGACATTTGATGTAAGGAACTTGAGTTGAGCATCTGTGGGAGGCCGTAGAATCAATCTGCAGATTCAAGGGATGCTTCTCTGACTTGCATAGGGTGAGGAGCAGAGAAACACAGGTGGATGTGGGATGGTTTGAGAGCACAATGCCTATGTAGAGGAAGAAATGACCACCAAGGATGTTTGTTTACAGATTAAATGTTTGCTGTGAATGTCCACATGGCAGAGTCATGCCTTCTTTTTTACGAGAACAGAAATAATTTGGATTAGAAGACCACCCCACTCCATCTCCTGTGATCTCAACTAATATTACCTGCGATTACCTTCTTTCCAAACAAGGTCATAATTTGGAGATAGAGTAGAGCACACAACTCAGCCTATAACAAGGAGCATATTTGATCATTCTAGTAAATTTGAAGTCATTAAGTTTCAAAAACAAACTATAATATTTCATTACTGTAACCCAAAAAAATCTAGGATGCTTTACTTTTGTAACTTGAAAGTGCTCATATATTTCATTTTCTTTTTCTTCAACTGAAATTTTCAAAATGCCAATATAAGAAAATGACCATTATTTATATTTCTAGGCATTCTTATTCATTCTATCATATGTCTGAAAACTGTTTACAAAATGATGCTCCTTGGTTGTCAGACTTAATAGCCGGCTAAGGCTAGAGTAGAAGGCTGTAGCCCACAATATCTGCTCCATCAGGTGCCTGGTTCACCTCACTTATTTACCTAGCAATGCAGTCTTAAATACCACAAGTCAGCTGATACATAAGAGTAAGCTGATGGCCAGCTGTCATGAAGCCTGTCATTAGTTCTCCAAACTAATAAGGAGTATATTCCCTGCATGAAGGCTTTCTAATTTGTCATCTCAAAAAAAAAAAATCAACATTTTTTTCTCTACTGCCCCCTCAGTTGGCCAAGAGAAGATACTCACAAACAAGCATACCTGTCATCACCAAAGTGCTGCACATGTGTTCTCTGAAAATGATCCTTGACTTCCTTCCCTAGCACCTTCCACTTTCTACCTCCAAAGGGTGAGACAAAGGTGGGAATTAGACCCTACAGGGACCCATCTCTCTCTGGAAAGTGGAGGCAGGAATTTATATGATAAAAAAAAACATAAAATCTTCTTAGAGAAACATAAAAGGGTCTAACCATATGGCATTCATCACATGCCTATGGTTCTGAAGACTTACCACCGTTAAGAAGCCACTTAACACCAGTAAGTGGCATTCTTCATCAAACTGATTTCCAGATTCAGCATAGTCTTCCTACCAAAATCAGAGCTGCCTCTTTTTGCAGAAATTACCAAACCAATTACATAATTCATATAGAAATAAGAAACTTGCCAACATAATATTGGAATACAAGAATAAAATTAGAAGATACAACAATTTCAAAACAATAATATTGCAGTAGTAGCAAGAGCACTGGCATAGAGAGATCCATAGAACTAGGATAACAAAAGTAAAGTATTTTAGGGGGGGGTCAATTGACTTTTGACTAGGCTGGAAAAAATTAAATGGGGAAAATGTTTTCCAAAAAATAATGCAGGGAAAACTAGATATCAACATGCACAAGAATAAAATTGGATCTTGTGTTAGTGAACTTTATATTATTAAACTGAAATTTTGTTGCAATCAGATGAATAAAAAAAACTTTATGGTTTCCCTCATTCGTCATAATCAGTAGAAACCTTGGGCTCTACTAGCAGAGATCTGCAATAGAGCAAAATCTTGATACATAAGGCCATATAGTATGAAGCTAATTGAAAGGACCTCCAGGATATTGAAACAAAAGCCATATAACGAATGATTGTTGTCCTTAATGTACTATGTTGTCTCTCATCTCCTTTGCTGTCCCTTGGTTATCTCATATTGTTATAGTATCTCACTTTGTTATCTGATATATTGAATTTATTGGTATTTGGTTATTTGAAATTTGATAGGGAAGGGGGGAAAACCAAGAAGGGTGGGGGGTGTGGGGGGGGGAGGGAAATGGGTACCAAGACATGTGAAAGGGTATTAATGTACGTGAATTAATGCACCTTCTATCTGGCAAATATCATGTAACCCTTTTACTAATTACAATAAAAAATGCAAAAAAAAAACTTTACTAAGCCTGTGGGATTAAGTACAATGGGCATAATACAGATGAAGGCCACTCCAAACTGTATCAACTCATATCATGAATACCAGTGTAGAGAACACTAGTTAAAGCAAAATGTCCACATCTTTAACTATAACACAAAGATGGGAGAAATGGATGAGGTGCCAAAATCTCTTTTGATACCAGACACTTAAATGACTTGAGGATATCTTCAAGGTCCACACCATCTCCACAATCACTGCCCTGGGGAGCAAGCTTTCTTTACATACAGATCATTGTTAAACACTCATTCCCACTATGGCAGACCACATATAAACAAAAATTAACTCAGATGGATCATTTACCCAAATGATGGAGTTGAAGTGTTAAAGTTCTTAGAAAAAATAGAATTGCATTTTCCCTATGTTATTTTGTTTTATTTCTTTTTCAGTGCTTGGAATCAAACCCAGGGCCTCAAATATGCTAAGCAAGTGCTCTACCACTGAGATACATCCACATCCCTTGGAGTAGATACCCATTTCTTAGATAAGATGTTCAAAGCCCAAATTTTTAAAGTTCTTCAGGAACAATACTGGTACAGTAAATTCCAACAATGTACAATATTTAAATAACTGGCTTCATTCTATCCAGAATGAACTCAGACTGAGTAATAGCAAGACCCTTCACTTCTACTTATGGTCTGGTGAGGGATGAAAAGGTAAGAAAAGGGGGCTGGGAGTTTGGCCCAGTGGAAGAGTGCTTGCCTAGAATGCACAAAGACCCGGATTCAATATCTTGGTTCCACGTACATAGAAAAAAGCCAGAAGTGGTACTGTGGCTCAAGGGGTAGAGCTCTAGCCTTGAGAAAGCCCCAGGACAGACTCAGGCCTTGAGTTCAAGCCCAGGACTGGCAAAAATAAATTTTTTTAAAAGATAAGAAAAGGAGGTGGCTGTTAAGGAAAGAGAATAGAAACACCAAGCCTTCCCTGTATTCTTAAAATGTCTTAGGATATAATAAGCATATTACTCAGACTTAATGCCGGAGCAAGTTTTGGCAAGCTTAAAGTAGCTATCCTCGGAAAGCCCCGATGCAGAAAACATCTCAATTTGCATGTATGTGGGCCAAGTTGACACAGTTACAATACACACACACACACACACACACACACATACACACACACATGCACACGTATCAATTTACCCACCAGTACATATACAAAACACATATAGACACACAGCTACTAGAAAAGAGGTAGTAGAAGAGCAACTGGGTTTCAGGACATGCATTTATAAAAATGTTTCTGTATGGGATATACACAAAGGTGTTTGACACAGGAAGAAAAATCATATAAACGAATACTCATTCTGAACATAACAGTCAATGCTTCCCTGGTCAGTCTCTTCACAGAGGTTTGTACTAAATCACCAGGATAAGAACTGTATCCCGGGTACTAAATCTCAAACTCATAACTATTCAGATTTATCAAACGTTCGGATCACAGAAACAATATTCATAGAGGCATAATAAAAGGAAACATGTTCCATCTGCTCTTCATGGTGCTTAACATATATCAGCTTACAACCAAGAGAGTATCTCTTGTGTTGGCCGTGCGATTGCTGTGACAATTATCTTGACTGTTCCAAAAGTACAATTGTTGTGATTCTACTTAGCAGTTTTTAAAATTTCAAGAAGACTATATTGTAGAATGATAAACTTTCCACCTAAATGATTTAAAATTGATTATTAAGATCTCAGAGTCAAAAAATCAACTGTCATCAGTGGAATACCAATTTTACAATGTACTGGCATTTGGAATTGTGGCAAGTTACTTTTCTAGCCCTTAGTATCTTCATTCGAAATGATGACAATAATAATATCTGAATCATAGGGTACTATGAGAATAAAGTGAATTTCTTATATATGATACTTAAAATAGAAGAACATAACATAAGAATTGTTACTAAATGATAAACTAGTGTTGTATTATTACAATCATTATCATAATTTCAATGGCGTTTGGATCTAAGTCAGTGCAATTAGATGTATCTGTAGTCCAGTCTCTTAATATGTCTGAAGTGCCTAGCCTCTAGAATGCCCTTTTCCATAATACTTCCCAGTGTTCATAGAATGAGTAGGCTCATTTCTTTGTATTAGGATTGATCCTTTATGAACAACACACATGGTAGGAAGAGACAGTGAATGAGTTCTGAGGCTAGGCCACAAAAATCCCACAGCTCTCATCCTGTTTTTAGGAACATTCTATCTTGGACATGAGATACCATATTAAAAGTACTACTTTTTGATGTTATCATACTATAAAGCCTGATCTAGTCTGTGCTGGAAAGCTTCAATGAAAGAAAAAATGAATTACAATAGCAATCTGTATCACAAAACATCATGGCATTGTCTTTATGCAAATTACAGATTTATGAACAGATTTATGCAGCAGTAAGCACTTTTACGTTGCACTGAATTATGGTTTTGTCTTTACTTTTGTCTTTTCCCTTTTAACTCTCCTTATAACTGATGTATGTCTCATTTAAATTACTTCAAATTCTCTTGGGAAAAAGGATAGCATTTATAAAATGTGAATAATAAGATAAATAAATTGGTATTAAGTGTGTAAAACAATGCATTTGAGCCCCCCTCTTAATTATACTGCACACTGTCTCATTCAAGAATGAAGTCATTAACCCTGAAATTTATCTTTTTTATTTTTATTTTTTTTGTTGGTCATGGGGCTTGAACTCTTTAGCTCAAGGCTACCACCCTACCCCTGGGCCTGGGCATTGTCCTTGGGCTTTTCAACTCAAGGCTACCGCCTACCCCTGGAGGCACAGCTCCACTTCCCATTTTCTAGTGATTAATTGGAGGTAAGAGTCTCACGGTCTTTAGTGCCTGGGCCGGATTTGAACCATGATCCTCAGATTTCAGCCTCCTGAGTAGCTAGGATTACAGGTGTGAGCCACCGTGCCTGGCCTGCCTGAAATTTTATCTTTATATCTCTTCTATGTATGAAATTAGAAAGCAACTGTCGATGGGCTCTGAGGTCAAATAAGGACTAAAGCTAGAATCTTTAAAATTTGTTTCTCTGTGTCTCTTCCTGTCAGTGTAAAAATTGGTGATCTCAAAAGTGTCACTGAACCTACTTTAAAATTTCAAATCTCAAAGAGAATGTGCCATTGTCCCTTCAGTCTTCCTGGAAGACACGGGCATCCTTCTCAGGCTTTTACCCCTGAAATAAAAGTCTGTTGATCAACTGGGAAAAAAATCCAGATCTCAGAAACAGAAAACAGGTAACATCTATCTCTCTCATATTACATGTGTGTGTTCTCCTGAAATCATTTTATATTCTCCCTCCATTCCTTTCCCTTTCTCCCTCCTTCTCCTTCTCCCACTCCCCACATTATTTGAGTTCCTTTATTTGAGGCTGGAGAAAATTAAAAATCTTATCATCGAGTTTTATAGGAGGGAATAAGACTGGTAAGTGTCTTTGACTAAAGAGTAGGAAGCACAAATTTAAAATGAACGAAGTAGCACTGAAGAAAGCAGTACAAACAAAATGATTAGGAAGAATATGATTTGATTATATTATGGAACTTTTGGGTACATTTTTCTTATCTGTTCTCTAATACAATAAATGGGACTCACTATAGAAAATAATGCAAAAGTAAGTTTTTGCAGTCCTTTCAAATTCACTCTACAAACATAAATTGTTCCACAAAAACTGTAGCTTCTACTACATATTAAAATATGTACAACACTAACTATGCTTAAGCAAATTCTATATTTAATACATCTAATCCAACAAACGAATAAAATCACTCAAGAAATTGGTGTTGGTTGATTGGTTGATTGGTTGATACAGGTAGCTCTCTTTCATACTACTTATTTACCACTCAAGCCACACCTCCACTTGGGATTTTTTCCTAGTTTATTGGAGATAAGAGTCATGGTTTTGTCTGCCTGGACTCACTAGGAAAGGGAATTCTCAGATCTCAACCTCTAAGTATTTTAGTTGTGAGCCACCAGTACCTGGACTCCAAGAATTTCTTTTCTTTTTGGTGGGTCATGGGGTTTGAACTCTGGGCCTGGGTACTGTCCCTGAGCTCTTTAGTTTAAGGCTACCACCCTACACCTGGGCCTGGGCATTGTCCCTGAGCTCTTCAGCTCAAGGCTACTACTCTACTCCTGGAGCCACAGCCCCACTTCCCATTTTCTAATGGCTAATTGGAGATAAGAGTCTAGTGAATAATTGGAGATAGTGCCCAGGCTGGCTATGAACCTTGTTCCTCAGAGCTCAGCCTCCTGAGTAGCTAGGATTACAGGTGTGAGCCACTGTACCCGATTCTCCAATAACTTCTATGTTAATATTTTCCTCTTTCCTCAGCTCAGGAATGCCATTTTTGCTACCTACAAGAGAAAATAATCACAAATGGCATTTTTCCATCCATTTTGTCTGTTTTTCTCTGTCCCTATCTTCAACATACATGTTACTAAGCTCTCTAAGAGGACTTTCTGAATGATGCCTCTCTCCACAGCAAAAATGTGAGGTATAACCAACACTTCTTCCAGGTGGCACAGGTAATGTGAGATGAAAAAAGTCTCCATTACAACTTTCTCAAAGCATCCTTCTCTCACTGCCAACTTCTATTTATACCTCTGATGTTAATGTTATGAATTCATTGATAATTACAAATTCAGTGGCTTTTTTTTAATTTGGCCCCTTAGTTTGTAATACAGTCCTTATTACTTGATGTATCAGTAAAAGAGGCAAAATATTTTACATAAAAATCCCATTATGAAATCAATGTCCATATGTATTAATGGTATGTTAATACCTGTTGAACGTAAGTTCTTTAGAGGCTAAAAATACAATGATTAATACTCAATTTTTTGTCTTATGAATCCAATCTGTTTATTATATTTGAGTTGTTGTACAAATTATACAATTCAACATGTCAAATTATGAATGCTGTGAATCACTATCACCCTTTCCATCATTCTTCCTATCTATCAAGGACTCAGTTCTTACCTTTGAAGTAATCACAATCTAGAAGATAACAGGCATATCAATGATCAGTCACTGTATAATATGATAAGCAGTCTGTTAACAATCTCAGTGTGCTTTGGTAGATCAAAGAAGTGCCCAATCTACTGGGAAATGAGTGGGAGAAAAATTCTCAGTAGAGATGTTTCTTAGCTGAGTTCTATATGAATAAGAATTGCCATGTGAAGAAAAAGGAAGGAACAATTCAGAAAACAGAGAGGAAATCACCCCCAAAAAAGTACCCTCTTGTAAAACAAATTGGAGAGCTACAGAAATGCCTTTGATTAGACAGAATATCTAACTTACTTGTGAAATGTGGATGAGAATGGTAGAACATGAATGTAGAAAGAACTTCAGGAGAGAGATCACAGAGGGTCTTGTATTAAGAACTTTACTTGGAGATGATTGGGAGGGGGTGGAGGAGGGAAATGGGACAAAAAAATGTGTAAGAAGTAATGCACCTACTACCTGGTGAATGTAACTGTAACCCCTCTAATACATTACCCCAACAATTTAAAAAACAACTTTACTTGGGAGATAATGGGAAATAATTGCAGGGGTTTAAGCAGGGGAAATTTCATTCAGAAAATTTTCTCAAAAACAAATGTGAGGTCATTATGGGTAATAAGAGACCATTTGATAACAGGCATGGGTGTGGTGCATAATCAAAAATTTCTTAATTTTACTATAGATAGCATGCATTATGAATTTTCAAGACTCCAATTTGATGAATTGGGAAAACAAACAGATTTGGTTCATACTGGACTAGTTCCCCCCCCCCAGGTTTATGCTACTATCCTCAGCTTTTATGCAGTGTTAATTTATCAGAAGGAAGAAGTCAATCATCAAACCCACAGATTTCCAAACAAACTTCCAGATGTATTTCTTTCTGTAATGCTTTCATAATACATTTGTAAAAACAGAAATCTTTTACAAGAGCATTTTATATTTTATTAAACATATGAGATTACAAGTACAATGAAGCTTGCTCAGTATCGCCCCTTCCATCATTCTCTCCATTTCTCACAATCTGATCTTTCCCCTCACATTACCATTTTTACATATATGTATTGAATACTATGACTATGTTGCGCTACCTACCCTTCCTCTCTCCATTCATCTGCCCTCTTGTCCTCCAATAATGTTTCCCTACTTCCTGATAATTCATTTTGTTTAACTGTGTGTTGGTTTTTTGAAGGATTTACACCATTCCAATCCTCTTCTGTGTATTATACCATACTTCAGTTCATTTGTTTTTATATCTATGCATATGACCCTTTATGCATTCTCATAGCTGCTCATGATTTATATCTAACTTCCACATATGAGAGAAAGCGTATACTCTTTGTCCCTCTGAGCCTGACTTACTTTATTTAACATAATTTTTCCAGGTTTATTCATTTCCTTGTAAATGACATAATATTCTTCCTGGTGGATAAGCAAAATTCCATTGTGTATATCTACATATATGTCACTGTATCACATTGTCTTGATCTTCTCTATGGTACAGCATCCAGTCCATTTCCATAGCATGGATATCATGACTAGTACAGCAACGAACATGGATGTACAAGTGTCTTTACTGTAATCGCACATAAACATTTGGATAAATGCCCAAGAGTGATAGTACACACCTGTAATTTCAGCACTTGGGAGTCTGAGACAAAAGGATCTGAATTTGAGGCTAGACTGGGCTCCATAGTGAGTACCAATGTAGCCTGGGCTGTAGCGTGAGACCCTATCTAAAAATAACAAAGAAAGCCAAAAACAACAACAAAAGGCTTTACACTTTCCACATCTTTTCTTTTTAGATGAAGTCTCACCATATAACTTAAGCTAGCTTCAAATTTGCAATCCTCTCTCCCCAGCCTCCTAAATGCTGGGATTATAGGCATGTGCCACCATGGTTGGGGTTTTGCACTTTTTTTGTGAGTCATGGAGTTTGAACTCAGCCTGGACATTGTACCTGAGCTCTTCAGCTCAAGGCTTACCACCCTACCCTTGAACCAAGCTCCACTTCCCATTTTCTAGAGGTTAATTGGAGATAAGAGTCTCAGGTCCTTTTGTGCCTGGGCTGGCTCTGAACCTTGATCCTCAGATCTCAGCCACCTGAGTTGCTAGGGTTACAGGCATGAGCCACAGTGCCTAGCTGGGGTTTTACACTTTTAATGACTACCTCTTGGCTAATATACATAATCACTATACATAGTCACTATTCAAGTTTGTTGGGCCAGATCTGTGTTCGGTTTATGCTGCCTTGAGGACTAAAAACACATCATCATTACCCAAGGCATGAAATTAAAGCTCATTTTCCTTTTAGCTTTCACATAGAGAATAGTGAAAGTTTGGAGTTCTGATGTCAATGATATTCTTCCTCTGAATATAATGCATACTGTTCTCTTCTTAGTTACCATTATTCAGGACTCCAGCATCAATACCACCAAAGGAGAATTCTGAAATCTCTTCCCAATAGTAGTGAATTTTTTTTTGCCAGTCCTGGGGCTTGGACTCAGGGCCTGAGCACTGTCCTTGGACTTTCTCAAGGCTAGAGCTCTACCACTTGAGCCACAGCACTACGTCTGGCTTTTTTCTATGTATGTGGTACCAAGGAATTGAACCTGGATCTTTGTGCATGCTAGGCAAGCACTCTACCACTAGGCCAAACTCCCGGCTCCAATAGTAGTGAATTTTTAAGTATTTTAAATAATTTTCCTGTTCTCAAAATTATTTTTAATGTTTTTGTAAGTTTTTAATTTGCCTCAATTAATTTCATCTTGACATGTCCTTTTTATGCATACAATATATCTTGATCTGAGTCCCTCCCTCTCCCACTCAACTTCTGACTCCTTTCCCTTCCTAAACCAATCTCAAAAATCTTCACTGTTCCGTGGTCACATATGTAAATAAAGTATTTTGACCGCATTCACTCTCCTCCACCTTCTCCATTCTCCCAACTCCCCTTCCCCTAGCACTTATGCCCAAGATAGGACATGTTTCATCTTCCTAACATTCATTTTTATTAAGGAGCATGTTCACTGCTCGAAGGGGCTTCACCATGGTACCCACCCCCCGCCTCTCCTCTCCTCTCCCTCTCTCTCTCTCTCTCTCTCTCTCTCTCTCTCTCTCTCTCTCTCTCTCTCTCTCTCTCTCTCTCTCTCACACACACACACACACACACACACACACACGCCCGATAACTACATGATTTTAGCACACTTTAAGAAAACAATAGTTTTTTTTACTACATATTCACTATGTTACTTTAATTCAACTAAGATTCATTAATTCACTAAGATTACTTTGTCAGTGTAACCCTAGAGGACATTTTCACTTCAAAAATGAGAAGGCAGGGGCTGGGAGTTTGGCCTAGTAATAGAGTGCTTGCCTCACATGCACAAAGACCTGGGTTCAATTCCTCAATACCACATACATAGAAAAACACTGGAAGTGGTGTTGTGGCCCAAGTGGTAGAACTCTAGCCTTGAGAAAAATCCAAGGGCAGTGCTCAGGCCCTGAGTTCAAGCCCCAAAACTGGCAAAAAAAAAATGAGAAGGCAGAGACTGATATTTTGAGTAACCTGACTAATGCAACTAGCAAATGATCACACTAGAATTTAAATGTAGACCAGTATAAATCAATATATAAATTTAACTACACACTAGCTACATTGACAAGTTCTTATACTGACAATTGACAAAGTTTTAAAGTAGGTGTAAAATAACACCTCTGGCTTTCCACTTGGTCCCTATCTTTCTATCAGTAGATGATAAACAGGTTTGTGCTGGTAGCACCTGTGGAGCTAGTATCACTATATCGCTCATCATTAAGTCATATCTGTTGTTATTTTTTTATTATACTGGTTTCTTCAGTTTACAAACTGGCTCCAGAAAGCTAGGCAAACACCTACCAGCAAGAACAACTTTCCATCCCCTAGTCTGACTGAACTAGAAGAAGACTCGGGATTCACAGTGGTGAGTACCTTCTTCCCTCAAAGCCCCACAGTGAGGTTAGCTTCTGCTCTTCTGAAAAGAATAGGACATGTGTCTGAGAGAAGTGGGCAGAGAGGAAACTTACTCTTTCCTGCAGTATGCAATCTTCTTATCCATTGTCTCTGCCTTCTGTTTGACTCTGTCTCTTTGTCCTCTCTCTTTCCTCCTCCCTATCTCTCCAACCTCATTCTTCTGTATGTTCCCTTCATCATCTTCCATTATATTACTGCTATCTCTCTTGCCTTTTGTCTCTGTCTTCTTTGTCCTACAATTCAGTAAAATCCTGCTTTGAGCAGAGTTTAGAGCTCTTTGCTGAAGCTTACAAATTTCTAGGAGAGTTCTCATGAAGGACTACCTAGCTGAACTATCCTGATACTTTGAATGGTATACAGATGACACACAAAGGCCAAAGTGCTACTTGTGTCCATTTGAATTTGATGGGGAATAAGCAATGTGAACCAGAGATGGCTCTGGGTGGGCTCAGGGACTGGGTCAGACTCAGTTTAACAACTACCATGCATGACATGAAGTCACAAAGGAATTAAATATGATCAAAGTAAGTTATGTGCACATATGGAAACAATGAACCCCCATATACACATTTTATATTTGGTATGTCTGAATAAAATGTAGACAACATAAAATAATAAATGTATGGTATCAGCTGATCATAGTCTATCTCTAGTCTCAGACTTTTTATTTTAAATGGCAGATAGACCAGGAAATCTGGGAGACAATTTCACATCAAAGTTAGAACCTAATAAAGAATCCCTGCCAACTTACTGGAGCCTGATCCCAGCAACTGTCACTGTTGTTTGAACTAGACAAAAACAGTACTACCCCAATGTTTGGCACTGTGCCTTTTACCTTTGTTCATCTTCATCCTAAAATAAATATGTGAGTCAGGTCTATGCTTGTGTTCACACCAAATATTGAGCATTTTTATTAGTCTTTGAAGACCCAACATATAGCATTTGGCTTATATACTGTAAAAAAAATAAATCCCAAATGAGGTTGGGCCCACTGGTGCATGAATTTAGGAAGTAGAATTTAGGAAGATAGCAGCTGGTGGGGGGAGAGAAGGAAGAGAGTAGTAAGAACTCATCTCAGCCAGTAAGTTAGGCATGATGTTGCACTAGATTCAATTCTAAATACCCAAGAAGCTTAGGTAGGAGAATCACATCTTCTGAGGCCAGCCCTGGGAGAAAAAAAAAACCTGTAGCACACCATTTAAAAATACCTTTAAAAAAATTATGTCTTAAGTAGTAGAGAACTTATCAATATCCCTCACCCCTTCTAAAAAAATGGAATAACAAATCAGGTTAAAGTAGAAATAAAGGTAATTTTGGTTAGGTGCAGAAAATATTTGCAAGTCAGAATATACATATATTATTAGAAGCACTGGCAAAACATAAGCTATATGAACAGATTGATAGCTCTTTCTCGGGTCCATTGATTGCTCTTACTGGAGCAATCTTACTGAATCATTTCAGTAACAAGACTTGGGCATGCCCTGTAGTTGTGTGATACTTAACAAGGTACTTTCAGAACCTGAACCTTAGCAAACTACTACATGTCTATGATGTCCTTTCAGTTTTACTTCATTGTTTTCAGAACTAGGCCATGATTAAGAGGGTCAGTAAGGAACTTCCTTATTGTGACAATACAGGTGAAATATTTGGGCTGGCACCACATAGGCCAAAAAAGAAGTAATTGTTAAAAAATTTTTCTTGTTTAATAACCAAATTGGAGGGCCAGGAGTGTGGCCTAGAGGTGGAGTGCCTGCCTATCATGCATGAAGCCCTGGATTCAATTCCTAGGTACCACATACACAGAAAAAGCTAGAAGTGGTGCTGTGGCTCAAGTGGTAGAGCTCTAGCCTTGAGAAAGCCCAAGGACCCTGAGTTCAAGCCCCAGGACTGGCAAAACGTAAGAAGCAAATTGGGAGTTTCAAGATGATCTGATAAATTTGATGCTGGGTTATCTTGCTTTGCAACCTTCTAATTTTTACTTTCTCCAAATATTGCACTTGCTATGTTTTAACTTCTAAAACTAGACAAACACTTTGCAGATAATATGCTTGTTCTATGATTTACCTTGACTGTTTTTGCTTTTCTGATGCAAACTGAAGCTTTATTGCTGCTTTTTAAATTTAATGCTGTTTTGTTTTTCTCTTAGAATGCTTAGGACCACGTTAAAAACATGGCAGCCCCTACATGGCAAATTTGTCTGCATTTCAGTATTTATTCCAATCATAAAAGTCTATTTGGGGGGCCGGGAGTTTGGCCTAGTGGTAGAGTGTTTGCCTAGCATGCACGAAGAAGACTCGGGTTCGATTCCTTGGTACCACATACTTAGAAAAAGCTGGAAGTGGTGCTGAGGCTCGAGTGGTAGAGCCCTAGCCTTGAGAACAATCCAAGGACGGTGCTCAGGCCCTGAGCTTAAGCCCAGGACTGGCAAAAAAAAAAGTCCAGTTCGTCTCCAAGTCAGCCCTTTGTCTCTCAAAGATCTCTGCTTATGTCTTAGTATTATGACTTCTGTCCCTCCTCTGTGGAACATGATTTTTAGGAATGAGCCTTCCTAGCATCATAAACTTTTCCCCAAGTAATGGGCAATAATGACTCTGGCAGTCCTTCATTACCATGGTCTTCCCTTTGATGGAAAGGGGGAAATAATAAAGTAAAAGTTAATGTAACCTAAAACATAGTTTCTAAATTCATAGTGCATGGTTCATTCAAGCTTCTGAACACTGTAGTATATTCAGTTTTTCTTCAGTTTGTATTTGCTTACTATTATTTGATATCTCTACTTTCCTAATATATAGCATTGTACCATGCCTTTTAATAAATGTCATGACATCTGGACTCTCTTTTTAAAAAAAAAGTCAATGTAACCTAACAAAGATTTTTTAATCCTTTTATAAGCCTTGGAAGACTTACTGACACTAGTAAGCTCCTGTGCAAACATCAAGAATTGAAAATAATATAATTGTTAGTACTTTATCAATAAGCCGGTAAAGGTGCTGTGGCTCAAGTGGTAGAGTGCTAGCCTTGGGCAACAGAAGCTTGGGGACCATGACTAAGCCCTGAGTTCAAGTCCCAGGACTGGAAAAATAAACATCATTTGTCATAATTAGTATAAACCTTGTACTTTCCTAGCAGAGGTTTACAATAGGGTAAAACCTAGATATAGAAGGCCTTATAGGATGAGGCTAAATGAAAGGACCTCCAGGATATAGAAACAATAGCCATACAATGTGTGATTGTTGTTCTTAATGGACTATGTTATTTCTCATCTCTTGTGTTGTCCCTTGGTTATCTCATATTGTTACATTATCTTACCTTGTTATTTGATATATTGTATATATGTTTATTTGTTTATTTGAAATAGGATAGGGAAGGGGGAAACAAGATGAGGGGAGGGGATGGGGGAGGGAAATAGGGACAAAAACATGAGAAGGGGTAGCAATGTTTGTGAAGTAATGCACCTTCTATCTGGTGAATATAATGTAATCCTTCTATTAATTACAATAAAAAAAACAGCCTCTGATCTCACATTGGCTTCTTTCTTCTGATTTGACTACAAGCATTTGCCTCATATATAATATAACCTCACCAGGCCAGGAGTTTGGCTTAGTGGTAGAGTGCTTGCCTAGCATGCAGGGCAACCTGGGTTCAATTCCTCGGTATCACATACATAGAAAAAGCCAGAAGTGGTGCTGTGGCTCAAGTGGTAGAGCTCTAGCCTTGAGAAAGCCCAAGGACAGTGCTCAGGTCTTGAGTTAAAGCCCCAGGACTAGTAAATAACAACAACAACAACAACAACAATAATAATATAACCTCACCATTCCTATGAGTTTCCATAACCATCTTTCCATTTCAGGTCAATAACAGCAGGGTTATTATTTTCTCTGGATTTAGTAGCACAGAATGGAACACACATCAAAGACATGCATTCCTGACATCCTGGAGGAACTTTTAGAAGAGGAGTTTGAAAAGTTCAAGTTCCAACTGCAGAGCATACATCTTGCTCCAGGGTACCACTATATTGCTCGAGGTACTCTGGAGAAAGCAAAAACTGCACTAGCACTTGCTGAGCTATTGATCAAATACTATGGGGAAGAATATTCCAAGATTGTAACCCAAGAGGTCCTGAAGGCCACAAATCAACGCAGACTGGCAGAGAAGTTTGGCCAGTCAATGGAAAAACGTAAGTCTAGAACAAATACATTTTTCTTTTCTTTTACAGTATCCTTAAGTAGTTGGACAAAGAAGTTTTAATTCAACATGTCAGTTTGTGAGTACAATGCATCTTACACCAAAGTTATGAACTTTATCCATTAAGCAGTCTCTCCATTCACTTATCCTACCCAAGCCCTGGAAATCAGCTATAGGTGTTTTCATATGGATATATTCTGGGTGTTACATATGAACTATATAGTATATCTAACTTTTGTCTAACTTATTTTGCAAGTTTTTGACCTTCATGCTGTAATATTTCTTTTATGCCTTATAGCTTTTAATGGCTGCCCACATTGTCCACTTTTGAGTTTTAGCTACCTTTTGGCGGTTTGCTGACATGAATATGTATATACAATTATTGGTCTGAATACTGGTTTTCAACTGTGACCTGTGAATTGGACAGCCTCCCCCTCACTTTGGTGGCCCCTAGTTTGAGCACTTAGGGGCTGCAAACATACAAGCTGATGAGATTCCTCCAAGTGCATGGGGGAATAGAGGGGAAGAAAAGCACACCACTTCAAAAGCTTTCCTGCTTGCTGGTCTCAGTATTTTCATTCCCCATCCATCAATGAACCATCCTGTGGCAGACAAGAGGCTGCTGAAACCAAACAATCTTTAGGACTAGGACAAAGAGCTCTCAGTCTTGCTGGGCATCAAACCACCTGCAGCACTGGGGCAGCTCCAGAGGCTAAACAATCTGTCCTCCAAAGACTTGAAGCTCTTAGCCTCTACAGTATTCCACTGGTAATTGGTTTACTACTTGCCACTGAGATCCAAGTCACGAGTCATCATGTCTCTCACAGCATAAGCTCATATCTGCTTAAACTTAGCCAGTCCATGTACAACCCTCCCCCTCTCCATGACTGTCTTTCATGATTGTATCTAACCCTGACACTGTACCAAAGTAACATCCAGCTCCCTGACTTGGAATTGATCCTTGTTTCAGATCTCCAGAGTAGTTCAATCACAAATAATAGGCCCCTCTCAAAAGGCCACCTGACTTAAGCATTAAGAGATATGAGGAACACAATGGATTTCTTCTCCATTGTCAAATCATTTTCACTGTCATACCAAATTTCTACACTGGATTTAAAGCTTGTAAGAACTGATAGTTTCATATATGAAAAAAAAATAGTTTCTCCTACAGCTAGGATCTCCACTCTGCAGTCATCAAGGATGCCAGGCTTAGTTTAGATTGTGGTTTTGGCTAGAGTCCCTTCACAGGGAGGCAAGGTTAGCATTGTTGATTATTTCCTCCTTTTCTCTGTCTATCCTTGCCTTTGTAGCTGTTCTTTTTCCTCTTTTGATTTTTAATGTTTGATATTCCTCTCTCTTTCTATTGTCCTGTCTGTTTTCATCCATGAAGTAGCACAGAGGAATGTTTTGATCCACCACCTTCTCAAGCTTTGCTGGTATTTTCTCAGGAGAAATTCCTTTTTAATTCTTTTACCCATTTTTCCTTTTCTTTTCTTTTTGCCAGTCCTGGGGCTTGAACTTAGAGCCTGAGCACTGTCCTTGGGCATTCTCAAGGCTAGCACTCTATCACTTGAGCCACAGCACCACAATGGGCTTTTTCTGGAATCAAACCCAGGTCCTCATGCATGCTAGGCAAGCATCCTACCACTAGACCATGTTCTTGGCTCCTCTTTTACCCATTTTTAAGTCAATTTATTTGGAGGTTTTGGGTTGGTTGGTTGGAGTTTGCTATGGAATTCTAGGAAATTTTTACATATTTTAAATATGAACCCTTTATAAAATAGCTTGCAACTCTTTTTTGGTTCCATAGAGTTCCTTTTTTACTTTGTTTTCTTTGCTATACAGAAGCTTTTTGATTTAATGTTGTCTCGCTTGTCTGTTTTGCTTTTATTGCCTTTGCTGCTACAACACATATATACTTTATATATATGATTTGCATATACCAGTTTTTCATGTTAAAGCTTTAAAAGACGAAGAGGCCTTGACTCTTTATGTCATTGAAATTTGAATTTGAATTGAAAATCTTTTTTAACTTAAATATTGACAAGAGGCTATGAGGCCTACCTGACCATTCAGTCTGGGGAATTGGTTAATTTCAAATAATATATTGAAAGATAATAAGATTAAACATGATTTATTAAAATATATGGCTTTAATTTTAAAAAAAAATCTTAACTGAGTACTAATGGCTCACACTTGTAATCCTAGCTACTCAGGAAACTGAAATATGGGGATTGCAGTTCAAAGCCAGCCCAAGAAGGAGTTTGTGAGACTTTAATTTCCAATAAAAAGCCAAAAATAATAATAATTTTAAGCCAGAAGTGAAGCTGTGACTCAGGTGGTAGAGTGTTAGTCTTTTGAGAAAAAAATAATCTGACACTGCACTCAGAAAGCCCCAGGACTGGCACCAAAATATAAAAATTAAAAAATACTAATAAGGGGGTGTGGGGGGGGAGGGAAATGGGTACGAAGACATGTGAAAGGGTATCAATGTACGTGAATTAATGCACCTTCTATCTGGCAAATATCATGTAACCCTTTTACTAATTACAATAAAAAAAATGCAAACAAACAAATAAATAAATAAATAAATAAAATACTAATAAAAGGGGTCAGGGGCCAGGAATTTGGCCTAGTGGTAGAGTGCTTGCCTAGCATGCACAAAGACCTAGGTTCAATCCCTCCGTACAACACACATAGAAAAAAAAAGCCTGAAGTGATTCTGAGGCTCAAGTGGTAGAGCTCTAACCTTGAGAAAGTCCAAGGACAGTGCTCAGGCCCTGAGCTCAAGCCGAGGACAAGCAAAAAAAAAAAAAATACTAATAAAAGAGAAACCCAAAATGCAAAAAAGTACTCTATCATCAATTCCCCAATTACTCTTGATTATTGTACTGTTTGTGCTGTTTTATACTTCTTATTCCTCATCCAAAGAAATAGCTACTTTTGTTTGATAACTATTCTCATAAAGTAAAATATCCACATTTTTTTCTTAGGTCACAGCTGAAAGATAAATACTACTAATAAAATTACTTACTTTAAATAACTGCACGACTAGCAATTTAAGGAGGAAAGAGTCATCTACATGTCTTAATCATGATGAGATTAATGAAAATTGTTTTCCTTCCAAAGCTGGATCTTCTAACGAAAAGTCTGGCAAAACGTCAACCGAAAAAAAACGGAAAAATGAGGCAGGAGTGAATGGAGACAAAGAGTCAAAAACAATATCCAAGGTTTGTAATCAACTTTGTGGAAAACATTTTTGCCTTGGAATAGAGGGAAGTAGTTAGATCATGAAGATGCTCCCCTACTCCTCTCACTAAGATGTTTCAAAAGTGTCCTGAACAACAAAACAAAATCACCATAATCCCGGCAAGATCTTGCTCTCTCATCATTTCTGTCTTGACAGGTACATAGATAGATTTTTATGAACCATTTCTCTCCAAAATGGGATTAATAGTGTATAAATTATAAAAAATGTAAGCTATTGACTAAAATCCAACCAACATTTCATAATTCTGTTCACATATACTATATTACATTCTGTAACTATAATATATACAATGTTCACATATCTTTGTCTTGGCTTTTCTATTCTCTTTATCTAGGTTGCTTCAACTACCTAACTACTACCTGAGAACTATCTAACTCATTCCAGAATACAGCACCTAAAAAACTATTAATCTTGTGTTAGGTTTGTTTCTACAGTACTTCATTTTAGATTCTATTTTCTCTCCTCATACACTTTGTTTTTGCCAGTACTGGGGCATGAACTCAGGACCTGGGCACCGTTCTTGGGCTTTCTCAAGGATAGTGCTATACCACTTGAGACACAGCACCACTTCCAGCCTTTTTGTGTATGTGGTACTGAGGAATCGAACTCAGGGCTTTGTGCATGCTAGGCAAGCACCCTACAAGCTCCCGGGTCCCACATACAGTTTTTATGACTACCTGATACATCAGTTTGCTAAAGCCTTCCTCATTTTTGCATCCCTCAAAAATCTGTGTTACCAGTGCATTTTGAACATACTATTATTATGTCTTAATTTATATAAGAGTGTAGTATGGTTAAATATATACTTGTTCAGAACTCTCATGTCAAGTTTTAATCCTTCCAGATTGGATTCTGAATTATATTTTTTCCATTAACCTACTGTCTAGCACATAGAAAATTTCAATTAACATTTGGAAACCTAATTAATATTTTCATTCATAAGTCATCTTAATGAATACTTATTATTGAGTGATAAGTCATTTCATTTCATTCCTTTCTAGAAAATTAAAAATATCTTTAACTCCAAGAAAGAACCCAAGGAAACTAATCTTCATCCCCAAGATCTTCAAACAAGTAGTGATAAAGAAGTAATAAAAAGCCAACACTTTTATGATTTGATCAGGCGACTTAATCTGGAGTGTTACTACCCCAAGAAGATGACCAAAGTTAATTTGCTTTTGATAAATAAAACCTCCTTCCTTGGTGTTCAACCAAGAGCTGAGGAAGATCTACCATATTTTTTCCTAGAAAAGCTTTTGGTATTAGATTACCATTTAAGGTACATAGCTTATAGAGATACCATTTCTAATGGATCTCAGTCATTGAAAAAAATCAACCAATCAGAAAGAAAACCAACACTTGAGGATTTTTTCACTATCAATGAAGTACAATCAGCCACAGCAAAATCCTGTATTCACCCAATGGACATACAAATGGCAATTTTCCACTGTGCAGATGACTTTACAAGACAACATATTTTAACCAAACTTTCTGTCTGTCAATTTGCACTTCCATTTTTGGTACCCAGTCCCACCAAATCCCAAATTGAATTCCCTCTTTGGTCTCTTAGTCATATTAGAAGAAGCTGGAGAGAAGTGGAAAAAATAGGTTGGGAGAAAAAAATTAAGAATTATGATAACCAGCTGATTAGTTGGCAACCTACACATGTTGTATCTTTCATAAGAGTTGGAAACTTTGTCTCTGTATCAAAGTCACAAATTTTGAATTCAATACTGAGTAAGGGCAAACATGACAACTTTTTTCACCATCATGCTAACACCGGCAAAAATAGCTGTCTATTGACAGAAGGAATGGTGGAAATCAGCTGGTTCTGCCCAAGTGGGAGAACTACGGATAGGTTTGAAAACTGTATTGCCTTCACCAATCTGCATGGAAATGCTGAAATGCATGAGGATCAAGTTAAGTTCTTGAATGAGATCTCCTCAGTGATTGTACTCCTGTCAACTTCAGATGTTAAAAAAATGAAGAGTTCCATTCTACGTGAATTTTGGGATGTATGCAAACCTCTTATCTGTTTGCTTGAAAATGTAGAAAATATTGTTGATGAGAAGTATGATACTCACAGAGTGAGAATTGGTATCAAGAATCTAAATAAAATAGAAATAGCAGATAAAATCACAACTACATTAACACAGATGCTGAAGGAATCTAGATCACCTTGTAGTTTGAATAGTTATGCCAACATTGCTAGAAAGTATAGATTCATCCTTGATGTGGATCAAACAGATTGCCAGGAAGCAGGAAGAAAAGCAGACAGCATTATGGAGCTCTTTAAGAAAGTACAATTATCTCAGATAAAGGAAAATTTTCTACCCCTTCAGGGACAGCTATGGCATGATTGGTGCAAAAAGGACAAGGAATTCTATCATCTGAGAGAAAAGAGAAACAGGAGTATTGAACAATACAAGAATGAGATTGAAAAGGAAAAACAAAATATACGTTGTGAGCAATATTACAAAGTAATTAACCTTAATGACATGATGAAATTCCTACTTGAAAGTCTACAGCCACACCCAGATACTCACACAGAGCTCTACTTTCTGCAAAAGTTGAGCATTTTGATGGACCAGCTAACCAAGACACACTTAGAAAGACTTCATCAGAGGCATACTTCCCTGCTGGCTCAGGTGCAAACAGAGAAGCAAAAGCAGTCAGCGGTAGACTCTGTCAGACACTGGGAAGCTGAGCTAGAAGCTGTTTCCAGAGAGATCCATGATTCCACTCTGGGGACTGAGCATCTCCTGAGAGAAGTGGGCCAGATCTATGAAGCTCTGGAAGAAGCATCCCCACAAATAAATGAACTGTTCCTCTCCCTTCCCCAAATGGCTGCTGATTTGATGGTATCTGGAGCTCCTATTGAACTGATGGATGGAGATGCTTCATATGTGCCACTGACGTGGGTGACAGCTATTTTTGACAAGGTCTCTGAGAAACTTGGAGACAAACAAGTGTTTGTTCTTTCAGTCCTTGGCCTGCAGAGCTCAGGCAAGTCCACTCTATTGAATGCAATGTTTGGGCTACAGTTCAGTCTCAGTGCTGTGAAGCATACCCAGGGAGTCTACATGCAGCTTCTAAAGGTGGAAGAGATGCTCAGAGAACAGATGGGCTTTGATTTTGTGCTTGTTGTGGACTCAGAAGGACTGGGAGCTCCACAGCTCATGGACAAAGCAAAGAACAAGGAAAATGAGTTGGCAACCTTTGTCATAGGACTTGGAAACTTAACTCTAATCAATATTTTTGGAGAAAATCTATCAGAAATGCAAGATATTCTCCAAATAGCTCTTCTTGCTTTTCTCAGGATGAAACAAATGAATATCTCCCCACAGTGTCTATTTGTTCATCAGAATGTAGAAGATATTATAGATACAAATCAAAGCATGGCAAGACAAAGGTGGTTAAAAAACAGATTAGATGAAATTGCTCTTGCTGCTGCGACTCATGAACAGTGCTCAGATGTAAGCCACTTCAGTGATGTTATTAAGTTTGATGTGAAGGTGCACGTCCATTCCTTTGCTCAGCTTTGGGAAGGCTATCCTCCAATGGCACCTCCAAATCCCTGCTACAGCCACAATGTCCAGGAACTGAAAAGCAAGATTCTTAAGCTTGCCAAAGAGGACTGCAGGGGAAGTATTTTGAAAATATCAGAACTTAAAATCCGGATACGGGAATTATGGAAGGCCTTAATGAATGAAAGCTTCATCTTTAGCTTCAGGAACACCCGAGAGGTACTGGCTATGAATAAACTAGAGATCAAGTACAATAGTTGGACCTGGGAGCTGAGAAGTTATGTGCTGGGCTTGCAGAGTCAGCTGACCAATCAGATTAAAAATGGCTTAATTAAGGAGATTCAAAAAACCTCAATTAATACCCTAGTTGGGGAAAAATATGACTCTATTAAGCAAGAATTTCAAAGGTGTTTTCAAGAAGATCAAGACAGAGATATATTAGCTCAATGGAAAGGAAAATTTGAAGAGGACTTGGAAACACTGAAAGAGGAACTCATAGTAGCAGTCATGAGAAAATGTGAAGATCTAATAAGTGGAAAGAAAATACAAGACTTTTTAAAAGAAGAAGAGATAAACTTGGAGCGTAAGTTATTAGAAAAAATGAGAGAGGTAGTTGTGTCCTCCAATAACACAGAACCACAAGAGAAGGAGCTCAGAGATCTGTTCAACAAGATCTGGTCAGAAGACATCACTATTTTGTTGCCTACTGCACTTCCACCTGCTGAGGATCCTGATATTGATATTGAGCTAGAAAACATTCTGCTGGCTCATTTTAAACAGTATCCCAACATTGTTAACATAATTAGATACCGTGATGCAAAGAAACCATTTTCTATCAATTATTCTAAACATGTTATCACTTCTCAAAACACACAAGTATATGGGCCTCCTGTGGATGAGTTTGAAAAACACATCATAAAGAAGACTACAGCTAGAATTATGGAAATGGTTAAAGAAATCATACAAGTAAGAGAACAGCAGAATGAGGGATATAGTTCTAGTTACTTCCATGAAATTCTGCAAGTGATCCATACTGAAACCAAGGCTGCATCTCAAGAAGTCACATTCTTGCTAACTAACAAATACAAACTAGAACTTGCACTAGAGCTATTCCATGAGGCAGCCAAGAGCTTTAAAAAGATGTGCACTGCATTTAAGAAGACAAACAACACTGCCCTGCATCTAGACAGCAAAAAAGAAGAATTCTTTACTAATTTTAAGTTGGCCTACACAAACCTCCAAAACTTTGGTTGATGCTCTCTGTTACAAAGAGTTACTGCCACCTATGAATTATGATAAAACAAAACAAAACAAAAAAGCAAGATTCTCATCTATCTTTTCTTTTTTGGTGCATTCCCTTCTTTGATGGCATTGTCATTCAGGTAATTAAACCCAGCCAAGTAAAAATAGTCTTGGGAGTTTTAGAATATGATTATGTAAGTCTTTACATTATTGTTTTGCAAAAGGCTTAAATACCTGTTTACAATAACATAAAATATGTTTTTCTGGTTAACCAACCTATTAAACAATATAATTGAGCAAATAAAAAGAGAAGTTTAAGGTCTAGATCTGGAAATGCTCATTGTCTGACTTTTCTAACTGTAATCCCTCTATATATCACCTTTATAATAATTTTTTTAATCTAGGAGTACATTGAAGTTTTTCCATCTTATCCTCCTTCTCTTTTTTCTTCTTCCCTTCCTCCCTTTCTCCCTTCTTTATTCTCTGTATTCCTTCCTCTTTTCTACCTTCCTTACATCACTTAATTCACAGTCAAGCCCTTCCTATGAACCATGGGTCTTTCTTAGAATTAAAGACATAGAAAAATACAAGACACACCCTTGGGTATTATATTTTAAAAAGCAAAAGATAACCTCATTGTATTGCCCCCTCATGCTGTTTATAAAGTTTATCAGTGCTTGTGTGATCTTATGATTTTCCTAATCAGCTTAGAGTTCCACAAAACTCCCATAGTATGCTACACATATTCTATTTTAATACTGCTTAAATGGAAGAAATAAATATTACTAGTTACAGCAAAAAAAGATTTGATAGCATTGAAATGATTAAGTGGAGATAAGGGAGCACAGAGGAAGTAATTTAATCAAAGGTAGGAACTCATCAGAAAATACTTTTCAGTTGAGGCGGGTGGAGGGGGACAAGGATGATGTATGAATGAGAATTACCAAGTAAAGGAAAAAATTTTAGGTAGAAGAAAGACATTAGATCCTCTGAAAGAAGTAAGATTGTTAGTCTGGATAAATGGACACAGATATAGTAAAAAGAAACTTCACTGGGATGCTGAATACTAGTGCATAGCATATTTTCATAGCAATTAGGAAATGCAATTTCAATTTAATTATGAATGTCACTAAGCAACTATAGAGAACTTAAAGATGACATATGCTAAAAGTAAAAATGTAAAATAAAAAATATACATGTGTATAAGTCTACTCCTGCCAGAATAAACATATTGTCTGAATAGAGATTGTTTCCTTACATACACTATTGGAAAAGAGAAGTGCTAGTCTTCTCTTTTGTCCATTTTAATTGAACATGCTAAATAGAACAATTAAAAATCACTTAAATATAGACAAGTGCTTAATTTAACACAATGTTGAGTTCTAGAGTAGGGAGAACATCAAAAAAAAATGAACTCCAAGGACATATTAGCTGCAGAGGCCCAAGTATCCAAGTTTTCCTCTATTAATTTACTGTAGTCTAAAGGAGATGATAGGCTCTAGAAACTTAAAAAATAATCCCTCAAGAAACAAACATTAGGGAGGGGGTGGGGGAGGAAAATGGGGACAAAAACATGACAAAGGGTAGCAACGTGGGAAGTAATGCACCTTCTATCTGGTGAATATAATGTAACCCTTCTATTAGTTACAATAAAAATATATTTTTTAAAAATCAGCCATATCCCATATGACATGAAAACTTCAAGATGTGAACTAAGGAATACTGATATTTGACTATATATTTAATTATTTCTTTAGTATTTCTATTATTTTTTTAAAAAAATGAACAACTGTCATTCATGTAAGATAGACACCAATAGATACTTTTTCCCAAAAAGTTATTTATATTGTTTACTTGCACAAACTCATGAGAAGCAACGACTTAAATTCAATTAAAAGTACTGTTATTAACTATATTAATAATATAATACAAATGTATTACTATGAAGACATAACTATCTATCATGGTAATGCTTATTTATCATATAAACAGCAGAAAACAACTATCGACCTAAAACAAGAGGCAGTAGTATAAATGGTAAAATGACCATGAATTACATGGGCCAGGGTAACTAATGATCTCTTCCCAATAACTTACTCTGTCACATTCAAAAGTCAAACAAAAAGCACGAAGTTTGTAAGTTTAGTTTGGGAAGAAAGCATCTGGAAATTTTATGGTATCCTATTCATGAAGCTATCAGGAAACATCTGAATTTATATGACTCTTGAAGCTATACCAGATTCTCTTAAAGATTCATGAGCTAGGGCCAATAGGGTTCCTCACAACATTACAGATTTGTTGCTTTAATGATACTATAAATGCTAGTTATAGCATGTGAATTGGAGTATTTTACAAAAGTCCTTTACTGACATCCAGTGGAAACACTGGGATTTTTAGGCTGGAAAACTACATTAAATGTATAAGGTACTCTTGTTACTTGGAAGGACTGTTAGCATTTGCTGGATTCCAATTCCTTCTATTGTGACAGAACATAAAGTGAGAGTGTGTGTGTGTGTGTGTGTGTGTGTGTGTGTGTGCGTGTGCGTGTGTCTCTGCATGTGTCCTGGGGCTTGAACTTGGATTCCAGGTGCTGTCTCTGAGCTTTATGTGTTCAAGGCTAGTACTCTACCACTTGAGCCACAGAACCACTTCCAGCTTTTTGGTAGTTAATTGGAGATAAAAAGTCTTACCAACTTTCCTGCCAGGGGTGGTTTACAATCATGATTCTCATATCTCAACATACTGAGCAGTTTAGGATTACAGCCATGAGCCACCAGCACCAGGCATAAAATGTTTTGACATCTGAAATATCCACACATCCTAACAACAGAGATTAAAATGCACTGAAGAGTTCTGTCATTAACTGTAGTGGTCTTGAGGGGTCAGTGGGGTTGGGAGACATTGGGGAAGAACAATTGAAGAGTGACTTTGATCATGATGCATTGTATTCATAAATTGGCATGTGGAACTTTTCTATACCTTCGTACAACTACTTCAGGATAATAAAAAAAAACAAACATTTTAAAGACAATAATACTATATTCAACAACAGAAAGTTGTGGAGACTGGTGGGAATTCCCACTGCACAAATGAATCCTTCATATATTCCCCTGAGAACTTTGTAACCACAATAAAATAGGAAGCTATGGTCAGTTTCTAGATAAGAAATTTAAGGTGAATATTTTACAGTTGGTAGACCAATGACACCAAGCCAAGCATTCTGCATAGAAAGGAATAGCATGCTGCTTGGACATTTGGCTGAAGAACAAAGGGGAAAAAATTGCTTAGTCACAGAACAAAGAATGATGCTCCAGTGACATCATAGGAATGAAATGGTAACAGATGTTTGTTATAAATACTTGGGGCATGAATTTTTATCAAACTTTCAATTTTTTTTTGCCAGTCCTGGGCTTCAGCTCAGGGCCTGAGCACTGTCCTTGGACTTTCTCAAGGTTAGAACTCTACCACTTGAGCCTCAGCACCACTTCTGGCTTTTTTCTATGTATGTGGTACCGAGGAATCGAACCCGGGTCTTCGTAAATGCTAGGCAAGCACTTTAACCACTAGGCCAAACTCCCGGCCTCAAACTTTCAATTCTTTTATAATTATATTATACCATGAACATTTTAATGCTATAATCTTTTTTCAACAACCCATAATTCCAATGTGAACATCACAGAAATCCAACTGAAGGAATCACATAACTACATGGCTATTTCCCCTCACCATGAAGGCAAGGGGAAAGATATGGGTGAAAAGTATGAAAGCAAGGTCTGAAGAAAGGCAAACTAATCATTAAACTCTAAAACTTAGATGATTCTCATTTCAAAACTGTTTCAACTCATCATAAATTCAAACAAAAATCCAAGTTTATCTCAAGCAGCATTTAGCCATAGCAAAAACTGTCCCTGGAAAGATCCTAATTAAACATAAATTGGCTTTAAAAGGAAAATATCTAATACCTATAATGTAAATGCAAGCGAGATGACACAGGACTATCTATGATGGTGATGCCAAGCAGAGACTGGAACAGTATGGTGTGGCAACATTTTCAGATATTTGAATGTGGGTTAAATAGCTTCTTTAGTGACAGAACTTTCCATGCCAAGAAGTTATGCAAGTTCTTGGTTACCATTTTATATCTGGGAAACTCATTACCTGGCTCTGACCACCATTCACTCCCACTATCCAGACACTTTCGCCACTAGGAACCTAAAAGGACACTGAACAGTCAAATTCTTTTATCTTCCTTATTACTTCATAAATCCTGCTAATAGAACGTGATTGGGAGCTTAATTTAAAGTTGTAGATCTCTAAATATTACCATACTAAAACTTGTGCTTTTTCTAGTACGGTGTACTGACTCAAAGCTGGGAAGAAGAGACACTGGAATAAAGCATTATGAGTCCAACTCCACTGATGGGGCAAGGGATGTTTGCCAGCTAACTGCTTACAATTTTTCTATTGCTGGGGATCAAACACAGAGCTCTGCACATGCTAGGCGAGTTCTCCTCCACTAAGCTGAATTCCCCAAGCCTTGACTGCCAACAACTTTTAAGCTTCACTCCGCCTTCCTCTTATGTCCCATCCTGAGGCTAAGGCGTGAGCTTCTTAGTCTGGCACTCCTACAGGAACTTTCACCCAGCCCCACCCTACAACCACAATAAAAATCCAGTCTAATCTCCTTTTTTCTCTTAAGACACTCCTGGTCCAGAGGCTACTTCTCTTCCCTACAAAGATTTTGAGTATGTAAATAACAAATCCTTCCATATTCTCTTGGTATGTCATATCCCTAACCTTGAAGTAACAAGTTTTGCTTATAGTTTGGTTACAGTTTGTTCATGTTCTAGAGCTTGTCCTCCAATGAAGTAGTGTTGTGCCCAAAGTTCACAATCCCCCTGAAAGACCACCAGAGTCCACAACCAATGCAAGCAACAAAGAGCCATTTATTAGCAAGATCAAACTTGGTCCTCCATGCCTTAGAAACCAGTGATGCTTGGAGGCCCCGAGTACAGAATTAGCACAGCTTTTATAGTACAGAGTAAACAAGTTTTAGTTTTCATTCTCACAGCCTCATGTTTTAGTTAACTTTTATGTAGAGACATTCCTCAGTTTCTTATCAGTTCTGATGTTATGGTTTCCTTGCTAGCTGTGGAACACAGCTGCAGTCCTAGAGATGACCTTTGAATGTCCTTGCTAGCTTTCTGAGTAAACATCTGATGGAGCATCTTGCAGTTCTCCTGAGAAGAGGCAGTTAGGGGATTTCTCAGAACTTAACTCTTACAGAATGGAGGCTGCTTTAACAAGATGGATTCAGTCTAGCTACATTCAGTTTAGCTACTGCTCTTCAGTAGTACTGAGAGGTGGTGAGATATTTAAAATATAGGGTCTCGTAGGAGACAGGAAACTCCAATCTCAGAAGGAATTAATGCCTCTTACAACACTGAAATAGATCTTATGGGGTTGGATTGATTAGCACTACAGCAGGTTATTAAAAGTGAGTTCAGCTCAGCTGCTCTCTTGTTTCTTTGGATACCATATGATCCCTTTTTCTATCTGCGTCATGTGTTGCTCTTCCATGTTCTCCTTCCATATGATGCAATTCACCAGATTGTGATGCAGCCTGAGGTTCCCCCAAGATGTGACCACCCATGCCTGACCTTTTTAGGCTCCAAAGTATTGAGCTAAAATAAATCTCTTGTCTTTATTAACTGCCTAATCACAGCTGTTATGTTGTAGCAATATAAAAATAGACTAAGGCAACAATGAAAGCAAATTTGGGATAGGGTATCTCTTTATCTATAGGCAAACATAAGAAATATCCCAGGAAAATGCACTTAATGTGACCTCTGGAGGTTGATAAAGGCATTTTTCTCTCTACAACTTTCTTCTCCATAATTTGGAGAAAAGAGATTCAGAAATTTAATCCAAAGCACCGTAATTGCAAATACCTAGCTTAACATAATAGCTATCCAAGTTATTCATCTATTCCTACTCGTGGAATCCATCTACTATATTCCTTACTCTCCATTCTAAAACCTATTTAACCAGGCTATATTATTGCAAAGAAAAGAAACTCATTCAAACTTCTTCAAGTAGTAAAGGTGTGTAGTTAAAATATAAAGAAAGAAGAAATCTCTGATAATTTCAGAAAAGAAAGTCATCTCTTCTTTTATTAAAGTTCAGTCTTTTATCTCTATGAAGAGCTGATTCTTCAAACCTCAACTTTCTTTTCTTGTTTAACTTCACCTTTCCCATGAACTCAACTCTGCTAGTAATTCCTAAATACATCTTTAACTATTTATTCATGCTGAAGAACTTCTCAAGAGAATGCCAATCTCTTATTATAGTATGTCACACTAGTTCTTCCAAATTGGATATGCCCTTTGGATCTCATCAGTTGTTGCCTCCCAATAACAGTCATATACTAGAAATATATCCACTCTACCTCACCATTGTTTAGAGTAAATAAAAATGGAAATTTGGCTATTAGGAAGTTTGGAGTAGGGTGGTAGATCGTACATTTCCTCTGTATGATTTAAGAAGTCAGGATAACAAAGGAATTCATGGACAAAGAGAGAGAAACAGAATCAGAAACCAAGAAAGGTGAAAGATATGTGGGAAACAAAAACATACTGCAAATAAAAAGAAGAAATAGTAAACATTCCAACCCCAGGTGAACCCAAAGCCATGGCCACAAACTAAGCAAAGCATCCCAATAGAATGGTGGTTCCATGTGTTAAAAAAAAAAAAACAAAAAATAGAAAGGATAGTTCTCATAATCCTCAAATCTAGTGTGGGGATTTGATAATGATGAGTGCTATGTGGCAGGCTAGCATGGGGAAGAAGTCATTCTTCTCCATATCTTACAGTCTATTGCCAACTTAAGAGAGGGCTACCGTTTAAGAGAGCAACTCTGGGTGCCAAACACAATTCAGAGAGTCTAGAAACAGCCTGCCTGGTGGGAGATGGTCACAAGACGCAATCATGGAGATAGGAAGGGTCAGATGTAGACCTGCTAAAAGAGCTAAAGCAGCAGGTCTAAGTCAAGGCTATAGAGGGCACAGTGAGTCCTATAATCGGTGGCAAGGAGTAAACACCACCCCACAGTGGGCTGATTACTTCAGAGACTGAGAGCTCCAGGGTAGGGCTGGAAGATGGTTTCACCACCAGACCTGCCTTCCTGCTATGTGTGATTTGCAGTCGGGTGGCACTCAAAGCTCAGTGTCGGGCCGGGAGTTTGGCCTAGTGGTTAAAGTGCTTGCCTAGCATGCACGAAGACCCGGGTTCAATTCCTCAGTTCCACATACATAGAAAATAAAAAAAAAAAGCTGGAAGTGGTGCTGAGGCTCAAGTGGTAGAGCTCTAGCCTTGAGAAAGCCCAAGGACAGTGCTCAGGCCCTGAGCTCAAGCCCTGATTTTTGCTGCTTCCTCCCTCCTACAAGAGTAGTTTATTGCTGGATGGGCTCTGCTGGGATTAGCAGGCATAGTACTGAGCTCCCTCAGTTACTCACATTCAGATATTCACTTCCATCCTATCATACACACTTTTGAACACCTTCAAAAGTGGACATTTGCTGCCCCTGGTTATACAAACTTTGGGGCCACTAGAGCCTTCTGTTCATTGAACAGCAGCAACTACTGATAGGTAAAGAAGGGAACCTCTTCCTCCTCTTCCTGTTCTACATCCTCCTTCTTTTTCAGTAAGGTCTTAATACATATCCAGATAGCCTAGAATTCACTATATATCCCAGACTGGTTTCAAACTCTAAAAGGAAAGAGATTCTAAATTGAGTGGATATGAAAGGCTAACTACATACCTAGTTTTCAGTTCAAATATAGTGCCAATCTTTTGCTTTTACTTTTGTGTTTATTTTTAGTCCTCTTCTTAACTCAGTCAAATTTTGTGTATTTATTCTTTGATTTGAAATCATTTGTGCTACTTTCGTCTTCAAATTGTTTTCTTTATTGAACTTTGCCTCTCCATTCTTCCCCCTACTTCATTCGTTTTTACTGCTTTTACCTTTGCTAATTTTTAACTCCATAGTTTATTCTACTTTATTTTTTTCCGCTTTCAGTTCTGTTGTTATCACAGGTGTAATTGCACTTGACTTTTTACTATGTTTCCATCTAGTCTGTTTTGTATTGTTGTAGTAATGTGTGTTTTCCTCTGTGAGAGACACTGGAAATTGATGCCTCAAGAGAAGGCTGCTGACTAAGACCCCATATAAATCCCTACAGGCACACAAATCATACAGATAAATAAAATGGTGCAGAAAAGAAAAGCAACAGATCTTCTCCAAATGCTCATAACTCTTTTAAAAATAAAATAGATATGAAATGACAGAGAATAACTCAAAATTATAGCTTGGAAGAATGAAGCAATTCAAGCCTTCAACAAGAAATTTAGCTTCTGGGATAAATTCAGTAAAAACCCAGGATTCAGAGGGAGCAGGAGAATCTTTGAAATGAGACACTTAATAAACTGGTTTAAAAAATCCAACTTAATGGAGTGTTTCTTCCATATCACATAAGAAAGCACAGGTTAGGGTTAGGTTCGGGATTAGAACTGAGATAATCAGAGGCTTCCCTCTGGTCTTCCCTTCCCATTGTAGAATCCAGTGCTCTGTGCACTTTTCCACTCTGAAATCAATAGCAAACATAACTAGAGAAACTATTCCAGCACAAAGAAGCTGAACAGTGCATTTTTGAATGATCAGAAAGCCACTGAAAATATCAGGGGAACTATTTTAAATCCCGAGAAACCAATGAAGATGAAGACATAGCTTCCTAGAACCTGTGGGCTAGAGCAATGGTAGGTCTAACAAGGCAGTTTATACTGTAAGTGCTAACAGCAAAAAAAAAAAAAATCAGATCTCAAATAAACATCTAATTATTTGCCCCAAGCTCTTAGAAAGCACAAGATACAGGCTGGGAATGTGGCTTAGTGGTAGAGTGCTTGATTGCCTAGCATGCATGAATCCCTGGATTCGATTCCTCAGTACCACATAAGTAGAAAAGGCCAAAAGTAATGCTGTGGCTTAAGTGGTACCGCATTAGCTTTGAGCAAAAGAAGTTCAGGGTTAGTGCCCAGGCTCTTCATTCAAGCCAAAAGACTGGCAAAAAAAAAAAGAAAAAGAAAAAGAAAAAGAAGATACATTGAATTAGAGAGTACTTAATAACAGTTAAAAGTGTAAAAAAGAAAGCACACATGTGAGGAAGACTTAAACCTTGATCTTTGAACACAGCAGATATTCAATGTATTGCTAATAATTCAAAGCAGGAGATAAGAGCATTTTCCTTCTGTGGAAAAAATAACTGCCTCTTAAAATTTCTTATCTAATTCAAATTGCAGATCACTGAAGCCTAACTTTAAAAATAGGCAACTGCCCACCAACTGTCTGCCCACCAACAATTTTCAGGCTGAAGACCTTACCCATAAATTATATTATCTTCTCATATTATACCACAACTTTCAGAAAATTCCTAGTATAGACACTCAAGTGGTATTTTTATTTAAAGTTCTCTTACTATCTTTTTTATTTTTACTATTTTCATATCCCTCCCATATCAAATAGCCAGGATTTTGTCACTTAGAGTAAGGTCCAAGAATGCTATAATAAAAGATTTTAGTGCAGGCACAGTGTATATGTATAATAAAAACTGCAACACCCTTTTCAAATAGTTTTGTATTTTGTTTATTTTATTGTTAAATTTTAATGATCTCTTCATCAGAGATATATAGGTGATTTTTAAATTATGTACAGTGCCAAGCAATGACATATGTCCTTCAGTTGGTTCACAAAAGAATCTAAAAGATTAAAGGAAACAAAGATTGCCATTATAAAAGATTTCTTACAAAGGTAAAAGGAAAGGAATATCTTTTGCAGAGTTTTTAAATATATATTCAAAAGCTTTAGCAATCTGGAAAGTAAGTCTTGTTTTTTGACCAGAAAACTAATTTAGATGCAGATACCCTTTAATGGATTTTGTATATGCCTAAAAATTTTAAATAAAAGTAATGAGTACTGCTTCTGCTTGTGTTTGTCTGTTTAGGATTTGGGACAATGTGGTTTTTCTATTTATTTTTTGCTGGTTCTAGGCCTTGAACTCAGGGCATGGGCACAATCCTGAGCACTTATTTGTCTTTAGATCAACAAAATAGAGCCTTTTTACAATTTAATTTTTATAATTTTGTTCAGAGATAGAAAAGGTCACATGTATACACTGAGCACTGAGCACTGGTGTCCAAGCCTATAATCCTAGCTATTTAAGAAACAGTTCTGAGGATCACAGTTCAAAGCCTGCCTGTGCAGGATGTCTGTGGGACTCTTTATCTCCAGTTGAACTCCAGAATACCAGAATGGTAGAGTGCTTGCCTTGAGCAAAAAAAGCTCAGGATTGTGACCAGCCTGGGCACAAAAGGACCTGAGGCTCTTATCTCCAATTAACTTCTAGAAAACAGGAAGTGAGGCTTGGCTCAAGGGTAGGGTAATAGCCTTGAGCTGAAGAGCTCAGGGACAGCACCCAGGCTGAGTTCAAGCCCCATGACCCCCCCACCTCAAAAAAAAAAAAAACAGTTTCTAGTAAGGAAGATTTTCCCAAATGTTCACTATGCCAGGAATAGGAGAACCAGTTAGATAGAATAAGAAATAGATCTGTATATTGAAGAAAATCTCAAATGTCATAGCTAATCAGACACCCAACAATTTCCACAGCATGGTACAGGCTATTGTCTGAAAGGGAGATGGGAATGTCTGTGTTCAGCAAAATCCTTACATCATTTGGCTTTAAGTCTCTTCATGTTGAGGACTTGTATGAGCTTGTGCATGTTGAACAAAACTAAAACCTGCACTTATCTTTACCATAATTTTTACCACTGGATTGGCTGCAAATTCTGTTTCTCTATGCAATGATGCCAAGTACATTAAGAAAACTTCTCAGAGGAAAGGAATACTTAGTATTTCCAAGATCAGTTACCAGTTTAACAGCAGGAATCCTAAATGGTGGGTAGCAAACTTGACTATTGCAAGATTCTCTCATTTTTACATTGCTTTGTTTTGTTTTTGTGGATCTCCAGATTACTATGACTTTTGTGACTAGAAGGCTACGTACAAAAATGAATACATCTTTAAATCAGGCCATATGGTGGTATTGTCCTTGATCACCATCATGCCCCAAAGGTAGGATATGATAAATTGTAGTCAAATATCATTAAGCTATCTTTATTGCCTGAACTTTGAGTTGTTTAATTTTGATCCGTTAGTTTTATGGGGGGTCTTTTTAAGGGGTGTATTTTAGTTGCCTGGTAATTTTTAATCCCAGGAATCATAATTAAACAAAAACATCTAACAATAAAACTTTTTATAAAAATAAAGGCAATTCTTCACTTCTGCTCTGAGAATAAATTCAGTTCCCTCCCTCACATAAGGAGGCAAATCTGAGCTGCAGCTGACAGTCAGAAGCCTACCAGCCCTGGGAGTAGAGCCCACTCTCAATGCACTTCTCTCTGGATCAGGCGACCTGAAGACAGGAGCGTGGCCTTGAGGAGACAAGTAGGTGAAGAAGTTGGGAAATGGGATAGATAGAAAGATGCAACAGATGCAGAGACAAAAACAGTAACAGAAATTTAGGGAACAAGGAGATGAAGATATATTAAGAGTGTAAATAGAACTTTGGAATTATCACTGCTCCAAAATGTAACTAACAGTCTGGGAGAAGAAAGATGTAGCCTAGATTGTCAATTATTAAGTCCGTGAGTTAAAATATCCCATAAAAATCAGTTCAGAATTTAGAAGGCTTTATTCAAATAAGTATTGCAACAAGAAGGAAGGGACTATTATATTATGGAGAACAATGCAACAATAAAAAGGTAGAAACCTCTCAAAAGGATTTTCTTTTATCACAGAGGGTCAACAAGGCTAGAAAAAGTATGGTCTAGGGGTAGTGGAAGATTCAGGGAATGTTTTCCCTGAGATCAACAGATTCTCAGAAGGGGTCATTAAGGAGTTTTATGCTTTGTCAAGAGTAAGAAGAAACAAACTTCTGATATTAAAGTTTGGTCAAGCAATAAGCACTTTTGTTACCATTGACTTATGAATATGAAAAGTTCTGCTAAGACAAATAATAGAAATTTAAAGGGACTCTGTTTTATCTTAAGAAAAAAAAAGGTGTGACTTTGCAGTAAAGCACCTGCCTAACAAGGCTGAAGCTCTCATTTCAAAGCCCAATACCAGGTACAATAGTTAACATATATCATCCTAGTTAATCAGAAGGTGGATGGAGGACTGCAGTGTCAGGTCATTCTAGGCAAAACATCAGCAAGACCTCATTTTTAAATACAAGCTTGTCATTGGGGTACGTGCCTGTAACTCCAGCTATATGTTAATATGTTCATCTGTCCAGACCCCCATCCAGAATACCAATATATTTTTCACAAATTGCCTCCACTGAAAAGGTCTCTCTCCTTAGTGTTTTACCAAACTGTGATTGATTACCTGGTAGCATTTATCAATCAAATTTGAGATTTTATTTAAAAAAAACAACTATGCATCCTATACAACGACTTGTTTTCTCCTGTTAGAATCTCTGTGAATGGAGCTAGAAATCTATGTTCTTTTTTGTTTGCTTGTTTGTTTATTTGTTTTGGGAGAAGGTGGAGTTTTTTGTCAGTTGTGGGGCTTGAACTCAGGACCTGAACACTGCCCCTGAGCTTTTCTGCTCAAGGCTAATGTTCTATCACTATGAGCCACAGCTCCACTTCCAGTTTTCGGATGGTTATTTGGAGATAAGCTCTCACAGGCTTGGAACCTGCTATCCTCAGATCTCAACTTCCTGAGTAGCTAAGATTACAGTCATGAGCTACCATCATACAGCAGGAATCCAAGGTTGAGAAATGCTTTCTGTAGTTGGGACATGGCTCAGTTGGTAGAGTGCTAGCCAGAAAGCAAAAGAGTTCTATTCCCAGTCTCAGACATTAAAAAAAAGAAAATGATTTCTATACAAACTGTCTAGAGCTACCTAAGAATAAAAGCTATATTGAAATACTAATTCATACTTTTAACTCATAAATAGCTTAAAACCAAGCCTAACTGCCAAATATTTAAATACTATCTGAATCAGGTATAAAGGTAAGGATGGGTGTGTGTGTGTGTATATATATATATATATATATATATATATATATATATATATATAGTCTTTAAAAAGTCTATTGGTTTCTTTGTTTGAAGAAACGCTTGCCTCCTGAATTTACCTCCATAATAGTTTAAAGAGTGCAATAAGCTAAATGAAAAAGTACTGTCTATATTGCACTCTAAATTTTTCTCACATTTAAAAGTATGAGCAAGTCATCTACTTTAACATACAGGCCCTTCTTCATAGGGCAACAGTAGGATTGACAACTAAGGAACATTTTTTTGCTTCTTCTGCTTTATCTCCTGGTCTCCCTTCTTCATCTTCATTTACACAATCCCAGCAAAAAGCCCTGAGACAGGTGAGACTATAAAGAATAACTAACATATCTCTGTGTGCGCACGTGTGTGTGTGTGTGTGTGTGTGTGTGTGTGTGTGTGTGTGCACGGACTGAGGCATGGCTCAAGTAGTAGAGTACCTATCTTGCAAGTGCACGTTCCTGAGTTCAAACCAGTATCACCAAAAAGAAAAGGATGCCTGTAGACCTGTTTCACTTTTGAGAAGATACCCAGCTGAGTTTACCTGGTGCAGAATGAGGTGTGTCCAAGAGTGTAATGAAAACTATACTGATTGCCCCTAGTTCCTAGAGCTAGCACACATTTGTCCAAATAAGAACCTAGTGAGCTAGTAGACACAAATATGAAGATTTTGTTCTCCTCCCTGTGTGCACTGATCTATCCCTTTAAGTAACAGCTCTATCCCTTAAAGCAATAGCTCAATAGAAGCCTTAGGAGGTAAACACTACTGCAGCTTGCACTCTATCTTTTTAGTTCCTTCCCTGTCTACTGCGCTGTAGATGTCTATGGAATTTCAAAAAAAGATGGGTCTCCTTTGGTAAGAATCTCCATATTTCCTTGTATTACTTTCTGTTCTCATTGCTATAAGCAAAATATCTAAAATAACAACTTAAAGGAGACATGATTTATTTTGCTTACAGTTTCAGAGGGTCCAGGCCATAGATGCTTGGCCTCAAGCACTGGGAAAAAACATCATAATTACAGGAGCCTGTTGAAGAAGTTTCTCTCCCTCTTGGCAAACAGGAGGTAGACCAAATCAGGAAATGGCTAAGGCAGGAAATGCCCTTTAAAGACATGCTTCAAGTAAATAATTCACTTCTTCCAGTTATAGTTCACCTTCTAAAGTTTCAATCACCTCCAAAAATAGTGCCACCAGTTAGGGACTAAACATTCAACACATGAATCTGTGGGTAATATTTCATATTCAAACCCTAACACTCCTACAATAAAGAATCTTCCTTGGTGGAGAAAACAAAACAAATTAAATCCCAGGATTTGCCAAAAATTAGTAAAAAGGTATACAGCATCTTTTTAACCTCAGTCTGCACCAAAATAATGGAAGTCATTCTTCATATATATATATATATATAACATATATGGGTGCTCTGCCTGAGCCTCTTTGTACTCAATACTAATGCTCTGCCACTTGAGCCACAGTGCCACTTCTGGCTTTTTCTGAGTAGTTTGTTGGAGATAAGAGTCTCATGCACTTTCCTGCCTAGACTGACTTCAAATGACAATCCTCAGATCTCAGCTTCCTGAGTAGCTAGGATTAAAAGTGTAAACCACCGGCTCCTGGCTCATAGTTTATCTTTATAAGCTCATTGCAGAAGAATGGGAAGAGGGGAAGCTGCTTATAAAATTTGACCTACTGGGTCAAGATCCCTGGCTACAGTTTTGGTATGTAGGTTCAAGTTACAGTGCAAAGGAAAAGGGCTTGACCTTAATTCAAGTTATTTGTCCTGATCATTCAGGGCAAGATTCTATATCTCTTCCTCATAATATAGCATTTGAATCCATGAAGGAGAATAGGGTAACAAAGAACTTGTATTCCAAAGAAAGACCACTGGGAAACAAGAAAGAGACAAGAGGGCCAGAGTTTGGCCTAGTGGTAGAGTGCTTGCCTAGCATGCAAGAAGGTCTGGGTTTGATTCCTTAGTACCACATACATAGAAAAAGCCAAAAAACGGGGCATGGTAGCTCACACCTGTAATCCTAGCTACTCAGGAGGCTAAGATGTGAGGATCATGGTTCAAAGCCAGCCCAAGTACTAAAGATTGTGAGACTCTTATCTCTAAAACCACTAGAAAACCAGAAGTGGTGCTGTGGCTCCAGGAGTAGGGTGAAAACCTTGAGCTGAAGAGCTCAGGTACACCACCTAGGCCCAGAGTCCATGCCCCATAACTGACAAAAAAAAAAAAGAGCCAAAAATGGTGCTGTGGCTCAGGGGTAGAACTGTAGCCTTGAGAAAGCCCCAGATTCTGAGCTCAAGCCCTGACAGATTCAAGCCCCAGGACTGGCAAAAAGGAAAAAGAAGAAGGAAGGAAGGAAGGAAAGAGGAAGGGAGGGAGGGAGAGAGGGAGGAAAAGAAAGAAAGGAGAAAAGAGACAAGATAGTTTGAAAAGCATGGACAAACACCTATAAAAGTAGAAGACAACCTGCAGGTGCACCCCTGGCTCCCTGAGGGGGGATGCATAGTCAAAGGCTCAAAGTAAACCAGATGGACCTGGTGTTAAACACAGTTCTAGTTACAGAATCCCATATATCCTACAAGCCTTAAACTCAGTACAGGGATTTGGTATGATTGTGACTGCTTCTAGTTTCAGAAAAGAAATACATTTTGTTGTTTTCTTTATCTCAGAGAACTAAAATGAAGAATCATTTGAGACAGGGCCCATTATTTGAGGAGGAGCTGCTCTGGGGACTTAAGAACAACAAATAAACACAGCTCAAGGACTCATGAGGCACCTTGCCATAGTGTTTACATAAGATATGGCTTAAGAGATAGATGATTAAGAGACAGATGTGAGAATGGTCAATAGATACATGAAAAATACTCAGTCTCTTTGTTCATAAAGGAAATGCAAATCAAAACAACACTAAGATTCCACCTCACCCTGTTAGAATGGCCCTTATCAAGAAAACAAATAACACTTGCTGGTGAGGATATAGCCAGAAGGGAACCATATTGTACTGTTGGTGGGAATGTAAACTTGTTTAACCACTCTGGAAAGCAGTGTGAAGGTTCCTCAAAAAAAAATCTGAGGAAAAAAAATTACCCAAAAGATTATAAATCAGGAGGTATTAAAGCCACCAGCACAAGTTTATTGTAGCACTATGTCCCTCAGTGGATGAATGAATCAAGCAAATGTGATATATATACCCAATAAAATTTTACTCACCCATTAGAAGGAATGGTTTTGTACCATTTGTAAAGAAATGGAAAGACTTGGAAAAAAATTACGGTAAGTGAAGTCAGTCAGGCCTACGAGACAAAGGATCCATGTTTTCCTTTACATGTAGAAGCTAGATTTAATTTACACACTTGTAAGTAAATACATTGGGTAGTCTATGCAAATATATTAACTGAAATATAATAGATTCGAGGGAGATCTCAAATAGCATAACTCCTTAGAAATCTCAAATCAGCAAAATAAAACACTAGGAAGCAGGTACATGGAAGAAGTGGAGTGGGCAGGGGTCGGGGGGGTCAAAAGGAAAAGGGTAGACAAATGAAGAGGAGGAAAATGGAGACAAGAAACCAAGCTATATTATACAAAATTAAGAGCAGTGAGAGAAGGGGTGCATAGGAGGGGGGTAGATGAGAAAGGTGACATTGATCAAGATATAATGTATTCATAAACTGCTTTGGCAACTCCTTTGTACAACTACGTAAAGATAATAATTTTAAAAGATATTCAAAAATAAATCATGTTAGGGAGGTAAGCTCAGAGATTCCATGCTCTTTCTCGTATATGGAAGCAGAATCTAAAATACATGATAAATTATACAGGACTCTAGGCATATCACACAAAGGAGACCAAAGGAAAAAATACTCTTATGGGAAGAATCCAAAGGCACAATGTCTCTGTGCCTCTGATCATATAAGATAATATTTATTGAAATGAATTCCAGGAAATGGAAGGAAGAGGGCTTTTTTTTTTTCTTTTTGCCTTGTTTGTTCGTTTGTCTTTCGGAGGGTTAAGGGAAACACATAAATGGAGGGTATAAAGGGTGAACAAATGCAGCAGTGTTTCTCACTAGATACTATTTTGAAAATAAACTATACAACTTACGAGTGGGAAGGAGAAGGAAAAACTGGGAAAGAGTGAAGGAAGGGGTGATGCTGTCCAAAAAGAAATACACTTGTCACCTGACTTAAATGCTAATCACTGTGTATATCACCTTTACAATAACTATAATAATTTAGTTAATTAATTTGCATTCTTTTAAGCAAAAAATCAGATGAAAACTTTTAAAAGGAAAGGAAGTAAGGCACTCTACAGAGTGAAGATCTTCCTTCTACTTGAACTCCTCTATTAGCTAACCTATCATTTAATTTGTGTGGGTGTAGTTTCTGGATATGTAAAATGTTGAAATACATTTCCAGCTGGGGTAGAGAATTTACTATGTGCTCACCAAGCTATTTTCTTCTGCACATGAAGCTAATCTACATTTCCCAGGTGTCCTAGTTAGATAGGGAATTTTGATTGTATTAGCTAGAGAAATGTGGGTGGAAGTGTTTACTTTGATGGCTCATCTAAACCTTAAAACTTCTTCTGGGATGCTCGCTCTATGTGCTTTCTTCCTGGTCTTTTGCCTGGACTCAGAAGATCAAGAGAATTCTGAGTTTCTTTAGAAAAAAAACAAAACAAAAAAAAAGCGGGGTGGGGAGGGGAACATCTAGATCTATATTGTCTAACATACTAATAATAAAAATGTACCCAGTCCACGCTGAGATAGACTGTAAGTATAAAGTGTATATTGTAGTTCAAAGACTTCATATGAAAAAAGAAGTTAAATAACTTACTGATAATTTTATATTGATTACATGTTAAATGACAATATTTTAGACAAATTGAGTTAAATAAAATATTTTTTTTTAAAAAAGAGATGGCTGTGGAGAAGAAAGTGTATTGGGCCCACTAAGAAGTTTAAGCAGTAGGGAGTTTGGGCAGTGAAGGGCATGGTGGTAGTCAGCTCAGCCTTCCTAATGAGAAAGAACTCTATCACTTAAAGATCCCTGCAGAAATATGTCACTGCCAAGTCCATGGCTGGCAGAGTGCCTTGCCCCTAGGCACTCTGTGTGTATTTGCTACCAGCAGGACTGAGAGCTCTGAACCCAGAATCATGTGATTCTTCAGCTTCCTCTCCTATGTTCCCGGAATGGGAAACTGCTGGGCCATGTCTGAAAACACTGAGACCAATCTCTGGAATCTGTGGGATTTGCTGCCAAGCAAGACTGAGAGTTCTGTGCCCAGAACACATGGATCACATGATTACTCCAACTCCTGCCTCCAGCAGGATAGTGATTTGCTATGATTTCAAGAAATGTCAATCATAACTATACGGTTTGATACTTTTATGGCAGTAATACCAACTAAGAATACAGCTATATCAATTCTAAAATTAATATAATGCAATAAATTTTCAAATAAGATAAGCACTCAATTGCTGCCCTATCTAGAAAATTAGGTAGTATTTCCATTTGGCATGGCAACAGTTTCTAAAGTCCAAGGGGCGTGCAAATCTCCATTGTTTGAATTAATCTTCCAAGGAAAAATTTATATTAATTAGAAACAAGAAAGAGTTAATGGTTAAACTGTTCAAATATTGGATAATATTAGTAATAAGTATACGCAGTGTTACTGTGTATTGGGATTTGAACTCAGGGTTTCACACTTACAAGGAAGGTACACTAGTGCCTGACTTATGCCCTCAGCAATTATTTTTTTTTTTGCCAGTCCTGGGGCTTGAACTCAGGGTAGAGTATTGTCCCTGAGCTGCTTTTTCTCAAGACTAGCACTCTACCACTGGCGCCACAGTGTCACTTCAGGCTTTTTCTGTGTATGTGGAATCAAACCCAGGGCTTTATGCAGGCTAGGCAAGCACTCTATCACTAGGCCAAACTCCTGGAGCCCAATTACTCTTTTTAATTACATATTTCTAGTTGGGCAGAAATTTCTCTGGAACATGAAGAAAAAATGTCATTTTTCTGCTCTGCTAGTAGTTGTTAAGAACTCTTGTGTTTTTTGGCATCTGATTCTGGAATTTAATCATACAGCATTTTTTTAAAAAAAAAAGAGCAGGCCTTATGAATGACCACAGTTTTCTGATTTATTGAAGTACATACTTTTTAATAATACTTTAATTTTATAATTACAGTATCTATAGTAATTCCCACATTATCACTTCAGTAATTGGAGTCTGCTTAATTTTTGTGCGGTTGGTTGTCCTTTTCTAAAATCTAATTTGGGGTAGTGTTTGCTCGTTATTTTTCTATGCTTATCTCTATTCCAACATTTACTAATTTTTTCTTTCCACAGTCTTTAAGTGTATTTGTCCTTGTGTTTCTTGTTTTGTTTTGCTTTGTTTTGTTGCATTCTGAGGATCAAACTCAGGGCATCAGGAATACTAACAAACCCTCTTTACTAAACTACACCCCCATCCTGGATTCAGTTCTTTAAGTTATAAAGGTCAGTCAATGATTTGACATATTTCTTCTTTTTAATGTAGGGATTTGCAATTATAAACTTCCCCTGAGAACTGATTTCACTTCATTAACAAGATTGGGCATGTTGTCCTTCATTTGCCTTCATTCTCAAAGTCTCATCAAGTTTCTGGTGATTTCTACTTCTTAACATAGGAGTTGTTTAAAAACATGCTGAGGGCTGGGAATGTGGTAGAATGCTTGCCTAGTATTCATGAGGCCCTGGGATAGAGTCCTCAGTACCACATAAACAAAAAATAGATAAAGTTAAAAAAATGACCATTTTTTATTAAAAAAGAGAGAAAAGCAGCAGGGTACTGGTGGCTCATGCCTATAATCCTAGCTACTCAGGAGGCTGAGATCTGAGGATTGCAGTTCAAAGCCAGCCCAGGCATTAACCACAAGTGGCACTGTGGCTCAAGTGGTAGAGCACTAGCCATGAGCTGAAGAGCTCAGAAACGGCACCCACATCCAGAGTTCAAGCCCCACAACATAAAAAATAATAAATAAATAAATAAATAAATAAATAAATAAAGTAGTCACAGTGACATGCACATGTAATCTTAATACTTCAGAGTTTGAGGTCAGAGGATTATGATTTTGAGGACAGCCTAGGCTACATAGTAAGGACCCTGTTTCAAAAGAAGAAAAAGGTATGTTGCTTAACTTCCACATATTTGTAAATACTTTTAATTTTCCTTTTGTTATTTTTTCAGGCTTAATTTTATTATGCTCAACGTGGAAACTTTCAAGTTTTTATTACTTCATCTTTGAAATTTTATTGAAACTTGTCTTATGTCTTCCATATGGAGAACACTCGGTGTTCTCTACAGAAGAATGTGTGTATTTATTGGGTGGGACATTGTGCATACATCTCCCCAGTCTTATTATAATATTGCGCAAGCCCTTTATTTCCTCATTAATTTCCTGTCTCGTTTCATTCATTACTGAAACTGGAGTACTGAAATCTCCAACTATTATTGTAGAACTGTCCATTCTTCATTCAATATTCACAATTTTTGTTTCATGTAGTAATTACACAAGTGTAGAATAGTTATCATTTCATAGCTTGACAGTTTATCATTGTTTAATAAATTTTTTATTTAGCCAAGTACAAGTGGCTCATGCCTGTAATACTAGCTATTCAGCAGGCTGAGATATGAGGATCATGGTTCAAAGGGAGTCCCTGAAGGAAAGTTCATGACAATCATCTCCAATTAACCACCAAAAAGCTGGAAGTAGAATTGTGGCTCAAGTGGTAGAGTACTAGTCTCAGGGACAGTGTCTAGGCTTTGAGTTCAAGCCCCACATGTTTTATTTTATTTAAAGTCAATTTTTTTGATATTATATCTAGCCTATCTTTTGTTGCTATTTGCCTGGAATACCTTCTTCCATCTTTCCACTTTGATCTATTGTATCTTTAGTTCTAAATGCATCTCCTGTAGATAGCATATAGCTGAATCTGTTTTTCTAGACCATTCTGGCTATCTGTCATTTAACTAGAGAAATTAATCCATTTAAATCACAGTAATTAATGATAAAGAATTTATTATTGACATTTTGCTGTTTATCATCTTGTCTCTCCACTATTCCATTCAGTAAGGATTGCTTCCACATTTATTTATTTATTTATTTTGCCAGTCCTGGGCTTGAGCTCAGGGCATGAGCATTGTCCTTGGACTTTCTCAGGACTAGAACTCTACCAGTTGGGCCTCAGTACCACTTCCGGCTTTTTTCTATATACGTAGTACCAAGGAATCAAACCCAAGTCTTCATGCATGCTAGACAAGCACACTACCACTAAGCAAACTCCTGGCTCCATGCTTCTACATTTTTATGGTACCATTTTAACTTCTAATTTATTTCTACACTTTTTTTTTTGGGTGGGTCACTGAGCTTGAACTCTGGACCTGGGCACTGTCCCTGAGCACTTCAGCTCAGCTAGCACTCTACCACTTTGAGCCACAGCACCACTTCCAGTTTTCTGGTGGCTAAGTGGAGATAAGAGTCATAACAGACGTTCCTGCCCAGGCTGGCTTTGAACCACGATCTCAGATCTCAGCCTCCTGAGTAGCTAGGATTACATCAGCACCAAGCAGTCATCAACACCCAGCCAAAAAGAAAACATTTTGGCTGACCTGAGGACTGAATTGTACTTGCCACTTAGTACTCTTCCACTAAACTAAATCCCCAACCCCTTCCTTCTGCATTTTTAGGGTTCCATTTGTATTCCTAATTTCTTTTTTTTTTTTTTGCCAGTCTTGGGCTTGAGCTCAGGGCCTGAGCAATGTCCTTGGACTTTCTCAAGACTAGAGCTCTACCACTTGAGCCTCAGCACCACTTCCGGCTTTTTTCTAGGTATGTGATACCAAGGAATCAAACCCGGGTCTTCATGCATGCTTGGCAAGCACTTTAACCACTAGGCCAAACTCCCGGCCCAGTATTCCTAATTTCTTATTCTGTATTTTTTCTGGTAATTTTGCACTTACTGTCCTAAAGCTTACACTTAACTACTTAAACTTGGAACCATCTATTTTAATGCTATACTAAAGCTGAGTGTAGTGGTGCACTCCTGTAACTAGAACTGTGTTTAACACCAGGTCCATCTGGTTTACTTTGAGCCTTTGACTATGCATCCCCCCTCAGGGAGCCAGGGGTGCACCTGCAGGTTTTCTTCTACTTTTATAGGTCTTTGTGTTTGTCCATGCTTTTCAAACTATCTTGTCTCTTTTCTCCTTTCTTTCTTTTCCTCCCTCCCTCCCTCCCTTCCTCAGCACTCAGATGGTGAGGCAGGAGGATCAAGAGGTCGAGGCTAAGCTATACTGTGTGGTGAGTTCCCAGCTAGCCCGGACTATATAGCAAGAACCAGCTTTTAAAACAAAAAAAACAAAAGCATCCACAGGTGTATAGACCTCTGCTTCTATACACTGTAGTTTCCTCATTTATGTCACAAACTACACAAATTTAGGTAAATTAACATAGACTTGTATTTACTGTTTTATATGTGTTCTTTTCCTTTGGATATATACCTAGAGGAGGAATCACTGGATTATATGAGAGTTTTATGAGCAATGTTTTTAACAAATCTATATATTGTTTTCATTATATCCTTATTAATTTACATCCTTTTTTTCCAGTCCTGAGGCTTGAACTCGGGCCTGGGCACTGTGCTTATTGTTTTCTCAAGGCTAGAGCTCCACCACTTCAATCACAGCACCACTTCCAGTTTTTTCTGTGTATATGGTACTGAGGAATCGAACCCAGGTCTTCATGCATGCTAGGCAAGCACTCTACCACTAGTTCAAACTCCCGGCCCTTTAATTTACACTCTAACAGTGTAAAAGATTCAGTTTCTTTCACTTTCTCACCAGCACTTTACCTTTTGTTTCATTACCATTCTAACTACAATGAGGTGCTATCGCATGGATTTGTTTTGCATTTCTCTGATAGTCATGTTGAACACTTTTATATACCTGTTGGTCATCTGTATGTATTCTTTTGGGAAGAGTTAAGTCTATTGCCCACTTCAATTAAAACATTTGCTTTCTCTTTCCCCGCCCCCACTTTGGAGAGTACTGAACTCAGGGCCCTGCATTTGCTATGCATGTGCTCTACCACTTGAACCACTCTATCAATACCAAAATATTTCCTTTTTCTGAGTTTTCTGAGTTCCTTATATCTTGTGGATATTAAGCCATTGTCAGGTGTAGAGTTTTTAATATCTTCTGCCCTTCTCTAAGTTTCTTCATTCTTATTTTCTTTGTTGTACAGAAGCTTTTTAGTTTAAAATATATTCTCACATTTGTCAACTCTTGGTTTTGTTTTCTATATTTTGAAGGCCTTTTCAAAAAAAATTCCTTGCTGATTCCAATGTCCTGTTCTAGTAGTTTCAATTTTTCAGTTCAAAAACCAAAGTCTCTGGTCTATTATTTATCTGATTTTTGTATATTTGATATGGTAAGAGAGATGAGACAAGCTTTATTCCTCTGTACCTAAACACCTAATTTTCCCAGCTCTGTGTCTTGAAGAACCTCTCCTTCTTCCTTAGCAATTTTGCCCAATATCAGTTAGCAGTAGTAGGTTCTCTATTCTGCTATGTTCATCAATATATCTATTTTTGCCAAAACTATGTAATTTTGATCATTATATTCAATTTATTTTGTCAATGTTTCATAGTTTTCAGTGTAGGCATATTTTACCTCTGGTTAAATTTATTACTGGAATTCTTGTAAGTACTGCAAGTGGAATGGCTTCCTTATTTGTCAGATAACTGGCTACTAACATGTAAAAATGCTGATCTATGTAGGTTGATTATATATCCTGGACCTTTTCTGAATCAATGTATTCATTCTAATAGTTATCTATTTGTTTATGAGACACAATGTCACTATGTAGCAGGAGCTGGTCTTGAATTTGCAATCCAAACTGACACACGAGTGCTAAGATTATAGGTGTGCAACCTACACCTGACTCCTCTGGTACATTTTTTTGCGGATTCCTTGAGGATATGTATGTATGCGCGTATGTATATTCAGATCGTGTGCTATTAATTTTATTATTTCTAATTTAGATGCCTTCGATTTCTTTCACTTGCCTGATGAATGGGCTGATAGAAGTAGTGAATGTGAAGATGGGCACCTGTGGCTCACATCTATAATCCTATAGACATCATGAAAGCTAAGATAGGGAGGATCATCATTTCAGGGGGGAAAAAATGTTCCTGAGACCCCCTCCTCAAAGAACAGCCAAAGCTATTCTAGTACAAACCTCTCATTCTAGCTTCATGGAAACAAATAATGCATATCACCATCCTGGCATGTACTGGGGCAGGAAATGAGACCTTCTCAAAAAGAACCAGTGCAAACAGGGATTGTAATGTGACTCTAGGCCTGACAGGCCTTGTCACCGGTCTGACAAGCATGAGGCCTTGAGTTCAAACCTCACAAAAAAAGTAGTGGAATCAACATCCTTTTTTGTTCCAAATCTTAGGGGAATTATCAGCTTCTCCCTCATAAATGTCATGTTATGAGTACCTTATATGTGGCTGTTATATGCTGAACTATGTTCCTTTTATACTCAATGTGTTCCAAGTGTTTATCAGGCTGTTGAATATGATTCAATCTTTTTTATTCTGGATTTTATGGGGTCTTTTTGTACTTCCTCCTGATGTAGTGTGTCATTTTTATTAATTCATGTACCTTGAACTATCCTTGAGTCTCTGAGACAAACTACCCTTGATCATGGTTAATATACTTTTTTAATATGTTGAATTCAGTTTTCTAGTCTTTTTTTATGGAGTCTCACATTTACGTTAACTAAAGATGCTGGTCTATTAATCTCTTCTTTGTCTTTATCTGGTTTTGGTTTCAAGGCAATACTGAAATAATAGAATTTGAAAGAACTTTCTCCTAAATGTTTCAGAATTACTTAATAATTTTTTGAATCTACTTATATAACTGTAACCCTGTATACATCATATTTATAATAATAATAGTTTTAGAAATAATTGGATCTGAAGGCATAGCTCAGTAAGAGCACCTGAATTATAAACGTAAGTTCCTAAGTTCAACCCCAGTACTGTCAATAATAATAATAATAATAATAATAATAATAATTTGTTAGTCCTTCCCTAAGTGATTGGTAGAATTTATCAGTAAAGATGCCTGTACCTGGATTTTCTCTGATGATAAACTTATTACTGATTTAATCTTGTTACTATTAGACTAGTCAAGTTTTCTGTTTCTTCATGATTCTACAGTAACAAAGGTTAGTATATAAGATTATGTCCACTTCTTCTAGATTGTCAACTTTTTGGTGTATAGTTGTTCATAAAAGTATCTAGTTGAGCCAAATACCTGTGTCTCATGCTTGTAATAGTAGCTACTCAGGAGGCTGAGATCTGAGGAAAAAAGTTCAAAACCAGCCCAGTCAGAAAGATCCATGAGAAACTTATCTCCAACTATCCACCAAAAAGCTGGAAGCTCAAGTTGTAGAGCCAAGGTCCTGAGTTCAAGCCTCAAGAGAGCTACAAAAAAAATTCAGAAAAACCTTTATTATGGCCTCCTTTATGGCTTCCCCTTTTTCACATATCACCTTGTTTATGGTTTCCTCTTGTTTAGCTGTGGCTTCCTCCCTTATCTCTTTCTTTATGTTTTCACATTTTTCATTAATGATATTTATCAATTGCATTTGTATAGCACTTGGAAGAATCTCCTCTAGATTTGCCACTGACTGCTCCATTGCCTGTTTATGTTGGGTGGGAGATGCTATTCCTTGATTTGACACTTTTCTTGAGTTTCTTGTTTTGCCCATTTGAGGATGGGAGCAAGATTAATACTAAACAAGATTATAATTTTTCAGATATAACCAACCTAGACCTTTTTAGTTGGCTGACAATAGATATTAGCTCTTTTAGACTGGTAATATCACTCTTTCTTTTTGTGCACTTACATACAAATCTAATACAATCACAGATGACCAATTTATGACCAAAACAATAAGCCCCTCAATCCAATCTCTATTGTATTTAAGTCCCTCTGGACCTAGAGTATAATTGAACACCTAGATACACAGCATTGCTCAACAACCATCAAATGTAGATCCATGCATTATAAGAGTTGAAGGATGAACAGAGGACTAGAGATAGAAAAATAATATGAAAGATGACAAGGTAGGTAGAAAAAGAATAATACAGGAGAGTAAGATTATTATAGTAATGAAGAAAAGGTATCATGTAAGGATAACTGACCTAAGGTGATAGACAGGTAGAGTATTTGAGTAGAAAGTTTAGATGAACTTAGATAAAACTTATGAAAATAAGAAGAGTAATAAGAAGAATATATAGAGAAAAGAGGGAGGTAGATATAGGAGATTTCAATGATAGAAATTTTAAAAAGAAAAAAAACAACAAAATAAAAGAAAACAGAACACACACACACACACACACACACACACACACACACACACACACACACACACAAAAGAAAAGGTGGGGGAGATTCCTCACTGTTCTGAGTTCATACCCAAGAGATACTAGGGTTGAGAACCAGAATCATATTAAGTGAAGTAAGCCAGAATCAAAAGAACTTAGGCTCAATGGATTCCCTCATTTGTCATCATCAGTAGAAATCTTGGGCTCTCCTAGCAGAGATTTGCAATAGAACAAAATCTCGATACAAAAGGCCATATAGTATGATGCTAAATGAAAGGATCTCTAGGACATAGACACATAAGCCATATAATGAATGATTGTTGTCCTTAGGGTACTATGTTATCTCTTATCTCTTTTGCTGTCCCTTGGTTATCTCATATTGTTACAGTATCTCACTTTATTACCTGATATATCGGATATATTTGTATTTGGTTATTTGAAATTGGATAGGGAATGGGGGAAAACAAGATGAGAGGTGGGGGTGGGGGGGAGGGAAATGGGGACCAAGACATGTGAAAGGGTATCAATGTATGTGAATTAATGCACCTTCTATCTGGCAACTATCATGTAACCCTTCTATTAATTACAATAAAAATATATGAAAAAAAATTCAGTTATGGGCCGGGAGTTTAGCCGAATAGTAGAGTGCTTGCCTAGCAGGCACGAAGACCAGGTTCTATTCCTCGGTACCACATACATAGAAAAAAAGCCAGAAATGGTGCTGTGACTCAAGTGGTAGAACTCTAGCCTTGAGAAAATCCAAGGACAGTGCTCAGGCCTTGAGATTAAGCCCCAGGACTGGCAAACAATTCAGTTATTATCCAGGAATAATAGTTTATACCTGTAATATTACCTATCTTAGGAAGCCAAAAGCCAAAAATGGAGATGTGACTCAAGTGTTAGAACACCAGCTGTTAATAAAATCTATGAACAATAGTTTAAAGCCTAGAATCCAAGTCCCAGTACCCAGAACCCACCTTTCCTCCAACCACCACCACCCCAACCCTATGCTGCCTGCCCTAGGGGAAGGCAGGGTGGGGAAAACGCTACATTCATACTTCTTGCCTATTTTGAATTTTTGATGTTCTATTTTACAGATTTCTATGTTGTTCACTGCTTAACATGTTAAAATTGCTGTTTTTATTTTATTGTTAGGGTGATGTACAGAGGGGTTACAGCTACATATGTAAGGTAATGAGAGTACATTTGTTGGACTTTGTTATCCCCTCCCATTTTTTCTCACTGCCCCCCACCAACATCGCTATTTTCATTTGTCATTGTTTGAGATTTAAGTTTTCAAACTAAAGATATGAATGGAGCCAGGGTTCACGCCTGTAATCCTAACTACTCAGGAGGCTGAGATCTGAGGATCAAGGTTCTCAAAAGAACCTGAGACTCTTGTCTCCAGTTAACCGCTAGAAAACAGGAAGTGGGGCTTGGCTCAAGGGTAGGGCCGTACCCTTGAGCTGAAGAGCTCAAGGGACGGTGCCCAGGCCGAATTTAAGCCCTGTGACCTACCAAAAAAAAAGAGGGGCTGGGAATTTGCCCTAGTGGTATAATGCTTGCCTAGCATGCACAAAGACCAGGGTTTGATTCCTTGGTACCACAGCCGAATAGTATTTAGCCCAATAGTAGAGTGCTTGCCTAGCAGGCACGAAGACCCAGATTCTATTCCTCAGTACCACATACATAGAAAAGACCAGAAAGGATGCTGTGGCTAAAGTGGTAGAGCTCTAGCCTTGAGAAAGCCCAAGGATAGTGCTCAGGCCCTGAGTTCAAGCCCAAGGACTGGCAAAAAAAAAGATATGAATGGTTTATACACCATTTTTGCAATATCATTCTAAACTTTTTCATATAATTACTTTTACCAATGAGTTGTATACCTAACTCGTGTTTTTCCTTATTTATCAGTATCTCTTTCAGACTGAAGAATTGCTTTTAGCATTTCTTGTATAATAGGTGTATGTTGACAAACTCGGATTTTTTTATGTGTATGTGTGAGAAACTACTTCTAAAGTAGTTACTGTTGAATTGGTTTTGAGTTTCTGGTTTTTCTTCAGCATGGTGAACCACATCCTACTTCCTCCTGGCATACAAGGTATGTTCCTTTCTTTCTAGAGGAAGTAAGCGGTTTTTAATTTTCTGAGCCTGTGGTATCTGCTGGTATCAACTAACTAGAATCTTAAATTTTGCAACTAACTCGAATCTTGAATCTAAGTTTAACACACCTCTGCTAAGTGTGCTGTTACTGTTTCAGAACTGCAGTACACTGGGTCCCAGCTGGCTATAAGTAACAAATGATGATATTTAAGATGGACTTGGGGAGTGCCTTCAGAAGGCAATCCATTCCCATAAACTTCTATTGGGAGTTAGGATGGGCCTAACATCTCATTCACAGTACCTGCTGGTGGCTAAATGCCTAAGGTTTCTAGCTGGCATTAGAAAAATGGAACCTGAAGTTTTAAGCTAAAACCCAAAACCAGGGCTTCTACATGTCAGGTCTGGCCACTTACTCCAACATGCCAAATAAAGAGATAATGGTGATGAGGCAGAGAAAAGAGGTTTATTATGCAGCATGGTCACACCAAGAAAAAAGGCAGAGTAAGCATTTCAGCCATCATCAGGGTACAGACATAAACTTTGGATTTAAACAGAGAAAAAACTGGGGAAAATATATATGTGCAAACAGTCCCATTCACATTGTGGCCAGGTTAACAATTATCTCAGAATCATTTCTATGATGAATTCCAGAAAAATTATCACTGGAGCAATCCAATTCCCATAAGATGATTGTTCCTGTTCCAACATGTAGATTCATCTTTATAGGCAATATTATCATCAAGAGATTTATACTGTGAAACTCCGCTGATCTTTCCCTTGGAAAGTAGTTTGGGCTCTTATCTTGTTCATCAGTCTTGTCCTTCTCGGATTCCAAGTTGCCTGCAAGATGGCTGTAGAGAAAAATAGCTCACAGCAAAGAACACAGATACAAAATGGAGACAAACATGCAAAGCTTCGCTCTTGCTTTTAGTTAATTCATAGTTCCAACTAAGAAATCAGTGCTGTTTAGCAAAAGCAAACACCTGTTATAAGACTAGCCCAAAGCTTTTCAGCATTGAATATATATATCCTCCTTTCTCTTCTTCATACCCTTGGATGACACTCTCCTGTTTTGCTCTTTGGGAATGGAGTCAAGATGGAAAAAGCAGTCTTGTGGTTACCAATGCCACAATGCTAGATTGCCCTGGGAGCCTTCCACAGCCTAAGATCAATGTAGCACAGGTATAGTGCATGATGATTTGTCTTCTGTAGTATACTCATGGCCTGATACTACAACTAGCAACAGGTGATGTGACACAGGGAATGTCATTAGCATTGACTTCAGCAGCGAGGACTGGAGCCTTTGGGATCCTTTGTGTTATTTTTCCCAAGGAAAGTCCTGTGTTTACTTCTTTCTCCTATTCCACAAGAAATGGAGTATTTTTCCATGCTGGTTGCCTGCATTTTTTAGTTATTACAATTTTTTAGCTCCAGGATTTGTGTTTTATCCATTTTTACAATTGCATCTCTGTACTTATATTCATTATTTTAGAAGGTATTCTCCTAATTTCTTTTGCTCTTAATGCATTATTTCTTTAGCTTCTTGAACATATTTATGTCAGTTGACTTAAAGTCTTTGCCAAATAAATGCAAGAAATTACTTTGCTGAAGTGTTCCTATTTTATTTTTTGTGAATTGGGCTGTGCAATTTTTTTGGCCTGTTTTGGGGCTTAAACTCAGGGCCTGAGCACTGCCCTTGGGCTTTCTCAAGGCTAGCACTCTACTACTTGAGCCACAGCACCAATTCTGGTTTCTTCTATGTATGTGGTATTGGGGAATCAAACCTAGGGCTTTGTTCATGGTGGGCAAGCACTCTGCCAGTAGGCTATGCTCCCTGCCGGGCCATACATTTTTTATCTAAGATTTTTTTTCTTTTTATGGAACTGGACACACTAGAATTATACTATGGTAGCTCTGGAAATCATACACTTCCTCATAATTTGTTTTTGTTCAGGGCTACATATTGTAATTGTTAAGGGGCTTTAGATCTTTTGGTAAAAACTCTATTGTCATCTGTATTCTTTAAGGTTCTGTTTCTTTAACTTAAGTTCAGATCACATGTTATTAGAGATTACTTTTGCCAGTCTGGGAAATAACAAATGAATCTCTCTTGCTTCCTATCTTTCCATGTTATTCCTTCTACACATGCTTACACCACACCTCTGGTTTTCTCTTCTAAGCATACCTCTTTATTCTTCATACAGACAAGCTGATAATTTTCTACATCTTTATGCTTTCCTTTTAACTATAAATTATATCATTAAATTACTTCTCTATTTTCACATTCTACTAAATTATACAAATCCAAGTAGCATGAAGGATACACTGCTCCATAAGAATATTTTGGAGCTGGAATTTCCCAGAATTTTCTGCCCAGGCTAGCCTCAAACCACGGTCCTCCAGATCTCAGCCTCCAGAGTAGTTACAATTATGGGCATGAGCTACCAGCACCTAGCCTTAGTTCATTATTTTTAAATTCTGCCTTACATAGAGCCATAACAAATGGAAACAATTCAGCTGGGTTGTTGGGCTTTTTTCTCTGTATAGTAAAGATATTCTCTTTTTTTCTTTTTTCTTTGGTTTCTAATTTCTTATTCCTTATTTCAGTGTAAGATCTCATTAAAAATTGCCAGAGGTATACATATTCTGATCACAACAGTGGAGTAATTGATAAGAAATTGTATTCCCTGAAATAAATCTCTTTTTTTGAGCCTTTATCAGATTTTCCCTTAATGTTCATTCATGGCAACGCAAGCTTTTCTAACTTATGCCTGCCCATTATCTAGTTCCAAAGTAGCCTCTACATTTTTAAGTTACTGTTACAGCAAACATAAACTGGTACTTCTCTGTTACCAGTTTTTGTCTCAGTCCATTTTACGTTGCCATAAAGAATGCCTGGAGTTGATACGAAAGCACAAACGTCAAATATCAAGTTTTTAGCCTCCTCAAGCACAAAGAAGCAATGGAGGACTAAACTTTCTCTTTTACAGCAGCATTAATCTCATTCAAGAGAGAACAGATCTCATAGCCTAATTACCTCTTAAAAGTCTCATGTTCATACCCAGTGCCAGTGGCTCACATCTGCAATCCTAGCTATTTATTTAGGAGGCTGAGATCTGAGGATCACAGTTCTAAGGCAGCCCAGGGAGAAAAGTCTGTGAGATTCTTTCCCCCAATTAACCACAAAAAGATGGAAATGGAGTGGTGGCTCAAGTAGCAGAGCACTGGCCTTGAGCACAAAAGCTCAGGAACAGAACCCAAGTTCAGAATTCAAGCCCCAAGACCAACACCAAAAAGAAAAGTCTCACATCTTAATATCATACAATAGTGACTAAGTTTAAACATGAGTTCTGGTGAGGACAAACATTCAAACCATAACAGAATGGACAATGAATATATCAATCCAATAAAGGCATAATGGAAGCAAAATCAAAGGGAGAGGAAGTTAGAAAAATAAGTGAGATTAAAGAGCGATTTAAAAGAGTCTGGGATACAGTAGACTGTGTGCCCAGCAGACACAAGTACAAATTCAAACCAGTTTTTAAAAAATGTAGTCAGACATGGTGGCTCATACCTGTAATTCTAGCTACTCAGGAGGCTGAGATCTGAGGATCGCAGTTGAAAGCCAGCATAGCACTGAAAGTCCATGAGATTCTCATCTCCAATTAGCCACTAGAAAATTGGAAGTAGTGCTATGGCTCAAGAGGTAGGGCAGTAGCCTTGAGCTTAAGAACTCAAGGACAGCACCCAGGCCCAAAGTAAAGTAAATGACAGCTGCCAGTGGTTCACGCCTGCAATCCTAGGTACTCAAGAGGCTGAGAGTAAGCATAGAAGACAGGAAAAAGGCTAGAAGTAAGGCAGGCAGACAAATCTAAGAGACCTTTATCTCTGATTAACCAGCAAAAGGCTGAAAGTGCAGGTATGTCTCAAGTAGTTGAGAGCCAGCCTTGAGTGAAAAAGGTACATGACAGTGTGAGGCCATGAGTTCAAGCCCCACTAGTTGCACAATAAAAGAAAAAAATACTACCTACTCAGGAGGCTGAGATCTGAGGATCTTGGTTCAAAGCCAGCCCAGGCACTAAAGGACCATGAGATTCTTATCTCCAATTAACCACTAGAAAACCAGAAGTGGTGCTGTGACTCAAGGCGTAGGTGATAGCCTTGAGCTGGAGAGCTCAGGGACAGGGCCCAGGCCCAGAGTCCAAGCCCCATGACCAACCAAAATTAAAAATATAGATATATAAACTGAAATGAAAGGGTACACTAAATTTGTATTTAGAGAAGAAAAATAAATATGGCATTCGTCATGAATGCACTACCATTCAGTAGGATAGGAATTAAAGGATAAAAGTTAACTTTACCATATTAAGTTAAAACATATAAAATCTTATCTTATTGGCTGTCCTGAAGGCAATGAAACAGTGAAACAAGGTCCATAATGTTGATGAAACATTGGATACAGGAGATGATTTGGGCTTACATAAACAGGAATAAATGGTATCAGTAAATAGATAGTAATTTAGTTCAAAGAAAGACACATTAACTAGGAAAATATGAGTAAGAATTGAGTGCCATAAACAAGATTAGTAGTGCATTAAAATGGGAGGACAGCTCCCATTTAATAAACATCATGGAATGACTTACAAGAGGCACACAAAGCCAGGTATTATGGAATATGACTACATCCAAGCTCTAAATAGACTTGAAACAGAAAAATTTCCAATTCAAGGCTAGATTGGACTACATAGCAAGTTTCAGACCACCTGAGCTACACAGTGAAAGCCTGCCTCAAAAAATGAAGAAGGAAACAGGGTGTGTGTGATTCATGCCTGCAATCCTAACTACTCAGGATGCTGAGCTATGAGATTCTTATCTCCAATTTACCACAAGAAAACCAGAAGTGGTACTGTGAAAGCTCTTAGTGGTAGAGAAAGCTCCTAGGCACGGAGTTCAAGCCCCACAACTAACCAAAAAGAAAGAGGAAGAAGAGGAGGAGGAGGAAGAAAAGGAGGAAAAGGAGCAAGAAGAGGAGGAGGAGCACAAGGAAGAGGAAGAAGAAGAAAGGGGGAGATACAAATGGAACCAGTCAACTTGGGCTTCATAGAACTTAATAGAGAAAATGTAATCAATTGTAATCAATTGACAGGAACACATTGTAAAAATAAGCACCAGCCTAGGAAATCATGTACATTATCAAATGTTATCCCTCAGGTTAATGCAAATCTCTGTGCAATTGGTTCTGTGTAAGAATTAGTAGTGTAAATATCAAGGTAAATTATAACTCACTAGTATCTAAAAGAGCAAGGCAATTCATGTTGAAAATACCAACAATAATCTTACATAAACACACAAAAATGGTGTTTAAAATATAGATTGGTATATATTAACTCTACAATATCAATAAAAATAAATTTTAAATTTTAATGAATAGAAACAATGTTTAATGTATATAACACACACACACATATATATACATATGTACATATATATAGCTAAAAGAGGGGATGAGAAAGCCTCATAGACATGCATCATCAGTAAAGTCACCCTTTGGGCCATGTAGTTAACCCTTCTGATTAGCACCATCAGGGTAACTGAGTGTCTGTTTTTCACAGCCATGGCCACAACAGAAAACCACCCTGAGGAGCCTTTGCTCAAAGACAAGAGGAAGCAAGATCTCCAAGTGATGCTGAGAGAAGTGGGACTTCCTGTTGAATACTGGTTGCCAAAGCTGCAGGAACATCTGGGTGTGATATGTGCCCAATCCTTACAATATTTAAAAGAAAAAGACCTCCAGAAGCTAAAATCCCAGGTACAGCATCCATGGGAGAAAAAGGCTCTAGAAAAACTGTTTGACCTAGCACAATCGAAAAGTATTTCAGTCTTACAGGCTTCACCATCAATGCAGATGATAAAGGAAAGGCAGAAACAGGCAGAACAGACACTGCAGGAGCTGAAAGACTTGCTGTCAGAAGGGAGGCACAGACAGGAAGAGGTAGTAGAGAGAAAAGAAGTCGAGCTGAGGCAAGCAATGGAAATACCTGAAGAATACTGGCCATTGCCTCAAGAGCCCCTACAGGAAGTCATAGAAAACACACAGAAACAACTCTATCTCATGAACCAGACAGTGAACTACAGGCAAAGTCTCCCAGATAGAGATCTGGTAAAAAGGGCATCTGGAGGGCTGGCCTTACAGGGAATATATAAAACCAGCCACCAAAAAGACCTAATCCAGAAGAGAGAAGAGCTACTCAGTGTCCCCAAGGAGTTTTCACTCTCTGGACCTGAGCAGCGCACATGGATGGAAATGAAAGAATTTTCATCTTCCCAAGAAGAATCCATGTTCTCCCAGACTATAGAGAAGCTAGCCTTCAGCATAACTGCATCAGCCAAGGGTGGAGGTTGGGGATTTAGTTTAGAAGCTGGCATAGATCAAAGCAAGCATTCAGAATCCAAGGAAACCCAAAATTCGCACTCTGAACATTCTTATTTCTGCTCATCCAAGTTCTGCTACCTCCCCCTGGCATCCTGCCACTTTCCCACAGACCAACTCCAGCTCTCCACACCTGCTCTCCAGGAACTGAAAAGCATTGAAGAACTCTTGGGTCAAACTACAAACTCAGACAGGATCTCATTACTGAGGCACAGAACTGAAAACTTCTTCCTCAGATTTGGCTCTCATGCAAACCAAGGTCCTCTGCACTTAGGAGGAATATACTGGTGGAAGGCCACTGCAGAGGGTTTCCAGAGTGAGCAGCTGACTGAGGTGAAGAAGGAGGCAGAAGAGACCCTGGAAATGTACATAAAGGGCAGCTACAGTGGATTTGGAGTACAAGTTGCTCCTTGTATGAATGTATCAGATCCACATTCCAAAATAGCCTCTCAGAGCAAATGTTTTCAAAACCTCCAAACCACACTTCAATTATCAGTGGCCCAGATAGGTGGCCCAGCAGAAGCAGATGGATTTGTCCAGTGGAAAGCTGGCCTTCTTTCCAGCAACCAAACCTGGAATGTCATTGACCGAGGGCTTCACCTGGTGCCCATTTGGGACATCATCCTCTCCAACCACGCAAGTGACTTTAAGGATCCCCTTCAGATGGCTATCTGCCTAAAGGACAGTTACACTGCTCTGAGTGGCCTCGCTGCCCAGATCCAGGATGGAGAGGAACTACTGAGTATTGGGAAGGAAGCTCGGGCTTTCCTAGAGGATGTGAAGTCCTGGGAGGTGTCCGATCCTGAAGAGCAACTTAAACAACTGACAGATTTCATGCAAATGTTGAGTCATAAAATGGAAAATTATGACATTTGGATTAACATATGCCTCACAGATTGGGACCTGCAGAATTTTCTAGTAAATACTGTTAACTTTTGCAAAAAGTCACCCATTTATAAAACTAAATTTGTTAAATCTCAGTTGTGCAGTCTTCTGGATCCTCACATCTACAAAGTGACAAACTTTCCTCAGGCTCATTCCATCATGCAGTGGATCTACCAGGCAGAAGCAGAGCCAGAGCCAGAACATGTCAACATCACACAATTCTCTCAGTTCATCGAAATCTTAAAAGAAATCCAAAATAACCTCATGGAAGTAAATATCAAACCTGAATCCACAGAAATGGTGGAAGAAGCTCAAAGAAAGGCTACCTATGAAGTCAGCATGGCTCTCAGCTGCTTCTTGAATTACCTCAAAAAAACAGAACAGACAGACATAGAGTTCCTGTTTCTTTCTATTGCAGCTGGTACAGGCTATCAGGTAATAAACAATACTTTTCAGTATCTCCTAGGGTATGATGAGTTAAACTTCCTACTAGATGAAATGCAGACTGCCTTAAACAAATACCAGGAGCTCAAAATCATTTGCAATTACAGAGCTCAAGCATTCCTGGTACTCACTAGTCTAACAGCCACAGTTGGAGTTGCAGCTATTTCTCCAAAAGAGAAAATGCAACGAATGGCACTAATGAGGAAGCACATGGAACAATCATTGTCTAATGAAGTTATGCATGTCTTAACCAAACTTGGAGCAGAATATGATTGGGAAAACCTAGAGAAAGATTTGAAATTACTCATTGATGGTGATTATGAAGCCACTATCTCTTCTTTGCAAATGGACAATGTGAAGAAACAATTGCAAAGTCTCCTCCATGGAAAGAAGCAATCCTATAAACAATACAATGATATAAACAACAAATGCAAGGTAATAGAAAATGAATCTTTCTTAGATTTACTCAAACGGCTAGGCTTAGAGTATTACTATCCAAAAAAGATGAGCAGAAGTAACTTCCATCTTATCTATAAAACTTCAGTGCATAACACCCACCCCAAATCTGAGCAGGAACTTCCCTTCTATTTCCTGCAGAAGCTACTGATGTTAGATTATGGGTTAAGGCACATGGTCTTCAAAGATGACAAAAACACAGAGAACCAAATCTCTCAAAGTGTTTCAAATGAGGAAAATGAAGCTTTTGATCCATATGAGGACTCATTCGAAGACAGCCAAAATGTCACTAGTGCTTCAGCCACTAAATCTAAGCCACATATTCACCCAATGGACATCCAGATGGCCATTTTTCACTGCGCAGATGATCTTGCCAGACAATATATTTTGGCCAAACTGTCCATTTGTCAGTTTGCTCTCCCCCTTGTGGTGCCTAATCCTTGCACTTCTGAAGTTGAATTTTCTCTCTGGTCTCTCAGTCAAATTAGGAAAAGTTGGCAACAAGCAAGGGAATCACCACAAGGGAAGAAGAACAGCTACAAGAACCAGCAGATGTGCCAGGTCTCTACCCCCATCGTGTCCTTCATTAGAGTTGGAGATGGCCTCTCTGCCTCCAAATCTCAGATCATGAACTGGATCCTCAGTAAACGTAAACATGATGTGTTTTTTCACAGACACTGCAGAGGAAGTAGCAGAGACTGTCTCTTGATGGGGGGTGTGGTAGAAATCTGCTGGTTCTGTCCTGGTGGGGAGGAAGAGGACAGATTTGACAACTGTGTGGCCTTCACTAATCTTCATGGAGATGCAAAGGAACATAAGGAGCAATTCACCTTCCTGCAGGAGGTCTCTTCTCTCATTGTGGTCCTCATGTCAGCTTCTGATGACAATAAAGAAAACCAAACAATGGTCCGTGATCTGTGCCTGTCATCAAGACCTGTGATCTGCTTACTGGATGACAGAGAGAAATCCATGACCAACAATTCTGGGAGAAGAGTGAAAATTGGCATTAGGAATAAAAATGAAGGTGAATTAACAGAAGAGCTCACAAGGACAATCAGACATTTGTTAGAGATCTCCAATACTGCTCTCAGCTTAGAAGAGTGTTCCTTGATTGCTCATAAACAAGGTTTCCTTGTAGATGAAAACCAGCGAGACTGTAAGGATGCCAAAGAAAAAGCACGGACTGTCATGGCCCTCCTTGGAGAAACAAAATTATCTCAGATAAAAGAAAACTTACTACCACTTCAGGGACAGCTGTGGCACCTTTGGTGTAAGAAAGACAAAGAATTCTACCATCTGAGAGAAAAAGGAAATCGAAGCATTGAACAACATAAGAGTGAGATTGAGACATATAAACGAATAATACGATGTCAGCAGTTGGAGAAAGCCTTTCCTCTCAATGATTTAATGAGATCCGTCCTTGAAATTCTTCAAGAACATTCAGAAACTCACACCAAACTCTACTTCTTGCAGTGGCTGAGTTTGTTGTTGGAAAACCTCACAGCAGAACACTTGGAAAAACTGCGTGAACACCAAGCATCTTTGTGGTCACAAGTACAAACTGAAAAGCAAAAGGCACAAAAGAGCAATTCCCTGCAACTCTGGCAAAATCAAATAGAAGCCATCTCCACAGAGATTCAAGACTGTACCTTGGGAATTGAGCAATTTCTCAGAGAAGTTGGCCAGATCTATGAAGCCCTGGAAGAAACTTCTTCTACAAGAGACACTCTTTTCCTTTCCCTTCCCCAAATGGTTGCAGACTTGATGCTATCTGGAGTTCCCATTGAGTTGATGGATGGAGATGCCTCATATGTGCCTCTCAAGTGGGTGTCCGCTGTGTTTGACAAGGTCTCTGAGAAACTTGGAGACAAACGGATCTTCATTCTCTCTGTCCTTGGTCTGCAGAGCTCAGGGAAGTCCACCTTGCTCAATGCCCTTTTCGGGCTACAGTTCAGTGTCAGTGCAGGCAGATGTACCAGGGGGGCCTACATGCAGCTTCTGAAGGTGGAGCAGAACTTTACAGAAGAACTTGGCTTTGACTTTGTGCTGGTTATAGACACAGAAGGACTCCGGGCCCCAGAACGCAATAATAAATCTCAGAACTGGGACAATGAACTGGCCACTTTTGTAATTGGGCTTGGAAACTTGACCATCATCAATATTTTTGGAGAGAATCCATCGGAGATGCAGGATATACTACAAATAGCTGTCCAAGCATTTTTGAGGATGAGGAAAGTCAAAATCTCCCCAAGTTGTCTCTTTGTCCATCAGAACGTGGGAGATATTACAGCTGAAGATCAAACCATGGAAGGACGAAGATGTCTAGAGCAGAGACTGGATGAAATGGCTGTAACAGCTGCTGAGCAAGAAGAGTGCTCAGACATAACTCACTTCAGTGATGTCATTAGGTTTGATGTCAATACTCATGTCTACTATTTTGCTCACCTCTGGGATGGCAATCCCCCAATGGCCCCTCCCAATCCTCGCTACAGCCACAATATCCAAGAACTGAGAAGTAGAATTCTTTTGACTGCAGAACAAGAATCCAGGGGAAGCATCCTGAAGATATCACATGTGAAATCCCGAGTTCATGATCTGTGGAGAGCCCTGATAAATGAGAACTTTATTTTCAGTTTCAGGAACACCCGAGAGGTCATGGCCATGAGCAAACTGGAAACCATGTACAACCAGTGGACCTGGGAGCTGAGGAGTCATGTGCTCGACCTGCAGAATCAGTTGAACAATCAAATTCAGAATGGAAAGATTCAGACACTCCAAACAAGCTTATGTGAGGCTCCAGTTACAGAAAAATACACAGCAATCAAGCAAGAGCTTGAAAAATATTTCAATGAAGACCCAGAAAGTGAAATACTGATTCAATGGAAAGCAAATTTTGAAAATAAGCTAATAATCCTTAAAGAGGCACTTATTCTAGACAGCAAAAGGAAAGCCAAGGAACTTATACAGTTTAAAAAAAATCAAGAAAGATTACATAAGAAAAAGACAGGTTATGAAAATGAATTACTTGAAAGAAGCCGAAAGTTGGCCTTAACCATAAAAGGTAAAGAATTAAGTGAGGAAGAATTACATGAGAAATTCAACCAACTTTGGAAAAAATGGGTTTATGATGTGTCTTCAGATCTTCCTCAAATCATAGAGCCCGATATTGATATAGATTCTGAAAATATCCTTTGGGAATATTTCCAAAAAGAGATAAACTTGGTGGACATACTAAAGAGTAATTGTGGAGAAAAATTTCAAATCAATTATGATGAACATGTCAAAATGAGTAAAAAATATAACTTTATGACAAGGACATTAAAAGCTTATGATAGAGAATCCATTAATATGACTACTGATCATATTGTTTCAAGATTTAATGAAACTGTTAACAATATTCGTAAGCAACAAAGTGATTACAGTGCAAGTTATTTCCATGAAATACTGAGAATAATAAATGAGGAGGTAAAATCTGCACTCACTGAGGAAAGATACACTTTCACAAGCAAATACAACATTGACTTATCTTTGTGTTTGTTCCAAAGAGCATCAAAAATTTTTAAGGACATACACAAGGCATTCAAGGCGGCGAATGATCCTGTGAGCTATCTGGAAAACAAGAAAGATGATTTTTTCATGAGTTTTAAGATCTCCTGCCAAGGAGCCACCTCCATCACAACATTTGTTGATTTTCTGTGGCACAAGCTCACCCCTGCTGTCTCTGCCACAATACAGGGAAAGATGGTCATTAAAATAGCCGGGGAAATGCGAGCTACTTGCCCTGCATTCAATGGAAACAGAGCAAACCTAGAGAAACAAATTCTTATTTCTCTAGCAGAAGAAGAAAACTTTGATAATTACTGGCAATACCTTCATGACACAAAATCATTTTTTAGCAGCTACATTGAAAACTGTATTAAAAGATACTGTTCAAATAAAGGTGAAAAAATACAGATGTTCTTTAAAATGAGCTTAGATGACATGAAGAATACCATTCTCTCTGCCATTCATGAATCCACTGCAGTAACTAAAGATAAAGGCAGCACTGCATCTGGGTGGTTGGATTTGTTCTGTGATCACCTAGGAAGCAATCTGATCCTTCCACGAAGAGATCTGGTAAATATTGAACACCAGGAGATAAAAGATATTGAGTTTCTCAAAGAAGCAATGAGTTCAGCTTTGAATCCAGCAATGAAGAAAGTAGAAGAGAATTTTTCAAGTCTGCCTATAGATGAGATGGTCCCTGAAATTGAGAAAATCCTCTCTGAACATCTCTGTGGCTGCTGGAAACAATGTCCATTATGTAATGCAATTTGTACTAACACAATTCCTAATCACGAAGGAGACCACAGTGTCCCCTTCCACCGTCCTCAAGCTGTCAATGGATGGCATAAGCATAAGACAAACCAGTTTGTCATTGATTGCTGTACTACTTCAGTAGCAAGCGATCGTTTCATGCTTTTAGGAAATGGCCAGGAAATCCCATACAAGAACTACCGACAGGCAGGAGGGGATTATGCCACCTGGAGTATTACCCCTGATTCATCCAGTCAGCCATACTGGAAATGGTTCATCTCACACTTCAGGTCAAACTTAGAAGAAAAATATCAAAAAAAATTTACAGATACAGGTAAAATTCCTGATGCATGGGCCAAAATCACCAAACAGGATGTGCTCAATGACCTGAAAAAGTAAATATTTGTTGAATTAATTACTAGATTAATGTAAAGAGCTCAGATCAGTCTGTTCTTGGGTGGGGCAATACAGAGGTTTGAACTCAGAGCTTCATGCTTGCTAGACAGGCACTCTACTTCTTGAGCCATGCCTCTGGCCCAGAAAAAGCCATCATAAGAGAAGAAATTTTACATTATTACAGGCTGCTATAAATTTCTACAGAAAAAAAATAGGATGAAAGCTAACTCCACTTCTTTTGAGGATTTTTTCATATATTTTATAATTCTGAGAAAAAGTTTTTAAGCTTTAAATTTAACAATATTCATGGAAATTTTGTGGTTCTCAATATTTAGATATGCTCTGCTCCAGGAAATAATAAATTTGACCTGTAAGATACCCTCACAAATTTAGGAAACATTATCAAGTAAACATGGAAAACAGGAGTCATGTAACTGGGATAGGGGCATGTCTCTATTGGTAGAACATGTATAAGGATATGGTTTCAATTGTTAGTACTATAAGAAGGGGAAGAGGAAGAAATGCTTTTATTATGTAACTATCACTGTCTTTTTGGGTATATCTTAATAATTTCATATTTATATTATGAAAACAAACTCATGAAACTTAAGTGTTCAAAACCTAGTGTTATGTACTGGTCTATGAAGGATTTGTTTTGTGGGCAAAATTTATGATACCCAAGTGAAGGATCATCTTAATGAAGTCTGTCAATTTGATTAGGCTATTAATAATTACAAAAAATTCCTTAAAGAAAATATATAAAATCTACATATAGTTTTTAATACATGTTATGAAATAAGTTTATATATTTCATTACAAAAAATTTACATATAAAATATACAGAAATGTTTATCTTTTATCAATTTGTGATTATTTAAAGCATAAGGTCATAAACAGAAAAAAAAAAAGTAGAGACAACTCTGGACAAAACCAGGAACTGAAAGAGGAAGGAAATCAACCTCTTGCAAACTTACACTTATGCTAACTTCTCAAAGCTGATTCTCCAAAAGAATCCATATGCAAAGGATGTTATTTCTACATGTTGGGTATAAAATTATCCAGTGACTTCTGCTTACATGTACATGTTGTCTCGACCCATAGCACAGGCATTAAAATGAGACAGCCCTGGTTATAGTATCCAACTTGGATATGCAAAGGGGGGTGATAGAAAGTTATCCCCTTTGTCCTGTCAAATTGCTTCAAGCAGAGTCTCAATTTCAGATCAAATTATTCCTGTCTCCAGGAATCCTGCCTCGCATGCATGAAGCCCTGGGTTTGATTCCTTGGTACCACATAAACAGAAAAACCCCCAAATAGGCCAGGAGTGTGGCCTAGCGGTAGAGTGCTTTGCCTAGTATGCATGGAGCCCTAGGTTTGACTCCTCAGTACCACATATACAGAAAACTCCAGAAGTGATGCTGTGGCTCAAGTGGCAGAGTGCTAGCTTTGAGCAAAAAGTACCCAAGGTCAGTGCCCAGGCCTGAGTTCAAGCCCCAGGACTGGGGGGAAAAAAGCCCAAAGTGGTACTACTGTGGCTCAAGTGGTAGAGTGCTACCCTTGAGAAAGCCTAAGGGCCATGCCTAGGCCCTGAGTTCAAGCCCAAGGACTAGCAAAAAAATAAAACATAAAGGGGAGCTGGGTGAGGTGGTTCACACTTCTAATCCTAGCTACTCAGGAGGCTGAGATCTGAGGATCACGGTTCAAAGCCAGCCCAGCATTAAAGTCCGTGAGACTCTTATCTCCAGTTAACCATTAGAAAGCTGTGGCTCAAGGGGTAGGGCAGTAGCCTTGAGCAGAAGAGCTCAGAGACAATGTCCAGGCCCAAGGATAGGGCCATAGCTTTGATCTGAAAAGCTCAAGGACAGTGCCCAGGACCAGAGTTCAAGCCCCACAACCAATAATAAATAAATAAATATAAAAATAATAAAGGGGACTAAATGTTCAGCTAATTCTTATTAAGTATTTTTAATATTTGTTTAATGAATATATAAAAACCTGTAGCTACTAATCAATATCATGTATCATACGTTACTATTGGTTTTCAAGCCAAAATTGTTTTGCTTAAATAAAACAGGTCTTTGATTAAATTCCTCAAGTATTAACCAGTGTGATTATTAACTGAGATTCAGAGATTTTTCTTAAGAAGCCACACACACACCAAAACAAGGAAGATATAACTTGGGGCAGAAATCTAATGACTGTACAAGTATGGGGTTTTTCCAGGTACCGGTGGCTCATGACTACAGTATTAGCTACTCAGGAGACTGAGATCTGAGGACTATAGTTCAAAGCTAGCCTAGGTAGGAAGGACCATAAGACTCTTATCTCCAATTAATGACCAAAAAAGCCAGAAATAGAACTGTGATTCCATTGGTAGAGCGTTAGCCTTGAGCATAAAACTCAAGGAATGTCCAGGCCCAGAGTTCAAGCCCCAGGACCAGAGGGAAAAAATGGGGTCTGTGATGGTAGTGGGGAAAATAATACTACTGTCAAAGCAAAGTTAGAATTGGAAAGGGTGGGTGTCAGTTAGCTGTTATCACTGGGGAAGGAGACCTCAGGAACAATGGAGCATAGCAAATAGAGTCAGGACAGATCATCAAGATAGATAATTACTGGGAACATAGGTCAAAAAAATTATAGGTAACCAAAGTTACAATGTTAGCAGAAACAGGGTTTCCATGGTCAAGAGACTGGGTCTCTCAAAGTCACAGAGTATGGGCAACTGAGAAGCAAAAGTTGGAAATCAAACTGATAAATTTAGTGAAGGTCTACTCAATTAGGGCTGAAATCCAAAGTAGGATGAAAAAGAATTCACAAGCCAGGTACGGTGGCTCACACCTGTAATCCTAGCTACACAATCTGAAGATTGTGGTTCAAAGCCAGCCCAGGAACAAAAGAAAGTGAGACTCTTATCTCCAATTAATCACTAAAAAACAGGAAGTGGGGGCTGTGGTTCCAGAGGTAAGGCAGTAACCTTGAGCTGAAGAGCTCAGGGACAGTGCCCAGTCTCAGAGTTCAAGCCCCATGAGACCCCTTTCCCCAAAAAAAGAATTCACAAGACTTGCAGATATGGCGCTAGGACAGTCACCCTAAAATTTAAAAATTATGTGTATTAAAAAACAATGCATGGGTTGGGAGTTTTGCCTAGTGGTAGAGTGCTTTGCCTAGCAAGCACAAAGACCTGAGTTCAATTCCTCAGTACCACATATATAGAAAAAAGGCAGAAGTGGTGCTGTGGCTCAAGTGGTAGAGCTCTAGCCTTGAGAAAGCCCAAGGACAGAGCTTAGGCCCTGAGCTCAAGCCCAGGACTGGCAATAATAAAAATAATAATAATAATAATAATAATAATGCAGAAGCTAAAGTTAGGGCAGAGGAAAGAGAAAATGAATGTAAGCTTCAGTTAGACAAAAGAAATATATTCCAGTGATCTACTACGCCAGCAACATGACTAAAAAATGCTAGGAATGCAGGCTCGGTGGCTCACACCTGTGATCCTAGCTACTCGGGAGGCTGAGATCTGAGAATCAGCCCGGGCACAGAAGGACCTGAGACTCTTATCTCCAATTAACCTCTAGAAAATGGGAAGTGGGGCTTGGCTAAAGGGTAGGGCGGTACTCTTGAGCTGAAGAGCTCAGGGACAACTGCCCAGACCCGTGGTTAGGGTGGTAGCCTTGAGCTGAAGAGCTCAGGGATAGTGCCTGGGGCCGAGTTCTGGCCCCATCACACACACACACACACACACACACACACACAAATGCTAGGAGTAGCAATATCAGTGGCTCACACTTATAATCATGGCTACTCAGAAGGCTGAGACTAAGAATCAAGGTTAAAAGCTAGCTAATGCAGGAAAATCCATGAGACTTTTTTTTTATCTCCAATTAACCACCAAGAAGCTGTAGCTCAAGTGGAAGAACTAGCCTTGATATGAAAAGGCTCAGGGACATCACACAGGCCTTCAATTCAAACCGAGGATCAGCAAAAAAAAAAAAAAAAAAAAAAAAAAAAAAAATTGCTGGAAGTGAATTTTCGATGTTCTTACTTAAAAAAATATGATAAGCATGTGAGGAAGCAGAAACAAAATATACTCTGCAAAGGCTGACCTCCAGTCATCTGTTTCCTCCAACTAGGCCCCACTTCCCAATAACTATTCAACTATGAGCTCATCAATAGACTGATCACCCTCACGATTCAATCACCTCTCAACTGGACCAATAGCTAGCTACTCAACACATGAATCTTTGGAAAACATTTTATAGACAAATATTGAGAAGCCCAGAGCCCTGCTGAGAGCAGTAGAATGTAGCATGGAACATGGCTGCTGCTAGATGGGCAACTCATTAGTAGGTAATAATGAGAAAACACTAAACAGGTGGATTAATTAAAAGAGAGAGAGACTTGATGAACAAAACATAGATGTCTTTGGATTGGTGCAGGAGAGGTAGGGCTAAGGGAAAAAGCCTACGCCTTACAAATGACTTCTTTAGCAGACAGAAACAAAAGTCATAATTAAATTAAACTGAACAAAGAGTCTTGCCTTGGTCACGTGGCCTAGGATGGAGATGCTCCTACAGAGCTAAAGTTTTGTCTTTCTATATACCAGAATGACACAGATGTATACAGCAATTTTCCCATCTATTCACAAATTTATAATATTTTCCAAAGGTCCTCTTTTACCAAGAATCTAATTATTCTGGGTCCTTAGGGTCCCACTGAGAATGCAAAATGGCAATTTGTAAGGTTATAGACATAATGATAGCTGTGGATAAGAATCTGGGTGCTTGTCTCAAAAAAAAAATCTAACAAAACTCATGCTTGGACAAAAAGACACTTTGGTAGTTATCTCCTAATAATGGGCTTTACTGCTCTAAAACCTTCTATAAGGAAGTACCTGGAAGGCTTAGTCTGATCTCAAACTTACCGATTCTGAGTATATACAATGAAAGGAAAGATGCCACAGCAAACAATTATCATGCCAGATCATCTAAGCGACTGAGAAGTAACTGTAGGTTCCCAGTCTGATCTGAACCTTAGGAACCTGCCTTATACAAAGGACTTGGAATGCTTCCATGTGATCACATCCCCAGCCTATGGAGATGTGCTTTGTATCCTGTTTTTTTTCTGCTGCTTTCCTAAATAAAACTTCCTATCTGACTAGACTCTTCCTTAAATTCTTTTCTCTGACAATGTCAAAAGCTGGATGATGCATTATATATTTATGAAAACAGAATGAAACCCACTGAGAACTGCAAATAAGAGGAAGGAATTGGGAGCAGAATAAGAATGAGTAACAGAGAGGAGATGGATTTTACCTAAATAAGTTATTAACATATAATCATATTGCAATAAACACCTCCAAACAATTAAAATATATGCAAATAAAAATTGGAAAGCAAACAGAGGCAACATAATGACCATAAACGTATCTATCACCCATGCCACAACCATGACAGCGGGCTAAGGTTATGTTCTCCAGGAACCCTAGGCTGCAAATGGTCCTGGTTCTGGAAACATAGATGCCAACAACAATTAGTTTTCTTAGCTCTTCCCCTAAATCCTGCCTTTTTATGACTCCCATCTTATTTCTGAGGACTTAGTTCAAATTTTCTTGCTGAATCTCATGGACAATGCAGGCTCTTCTAACACCACCAGATGGTGATATAGAGTCTTATCAGGATACAAAATTCCAAAATAACTTCAACCAAAGCACTATTACTATTAACATCTTTTGGGGGAGGAGGAGGGGTGTCTTGGGGACTGACTTTCTTGAATGCCTGACAGTAACTAATTCATTCTACCCACAAGATTCTGGTAGGATTTCCTACTGCCTGTTGATAGCACTGCCAGTAGTCATTCTTCCCCTATCTCCCTTCCACTTGCTTTCTTCTCCAACAACAGTGAAATTTTCTCCAAGTCTAAAATTTTCCCAGGTCTATTTATGTCATGTAGAAGACTCTTTCCCTACTATTTTTTCACTAACTCCTATTTATCTTGAAATCCCAGCTTAGACCTCATTTCCTTAGAGAAGCCTTCCCTAACCTACTAAGCTAGTTTAAATTTCCTCCACTATATATTTCCACAAAAAAATCCATACTGTGCCTCTCTAAATATGTAAAACTATCTCCACCTCTTTGCTTAATGTTTAGCCCCTTATGAAATTATCATCTTATAACTGTAGTTATTCTGGTAGTACATAGTAAGTTTTAATGTACACATGAAAACTGGTAACTCATTACTGAGCTACAATAGAATTTAAATGTATCTTCCCTTTACAAAAATACAGGTTTGAGGAAGTGGCGCTGTGGCTCAAGTGATAGAGTGCTAGCCTTGGGCTGAAGAGCTCAGGGATAGCTCCCAGACCCAAAGTTCAAGCCCAATGGTCAACCAAAAAATAAAAAATACAGATTTGTTTGTAGGAGTTTTATTTCCCCACTGTTTTCCCCCCACAGGGATCTTACTCAGGTTGCTCCCCTGCAGAATAAACAAAACCTAGGTGTTTTCAACCTAGGGATCACAGACATGTAAGGGGTCAATGACTACAATTCAGGAGGCCCCTGCACTTGAAAGAAGAAAATAAATGGGCCACAAGTGGTGCTGTGGCTCAACATGGTAGAGCAGTAGCCTTAAGCTGAAGACCTCAGGGACAGCACCCAGACCCAGAATTCAAGCCCCACAACTGACAACTAATTAATAATAATAATAATAATAATTTAGAGCCAGGAGTGTGGCTAATGGTAGAGTGCTTGCCTGGTATGCATGAAGCCCTGAGTTTGAAAATAAGACTCTTCAATTAACAATCAAGAAGCTAAAAGTGGGGCTGTACGTTAAGTGGTAGAGCACTAGCAAGAAAGCTCAGAGGCAGTGCCCAGGCCATGATTCAAGCCACAGGATCAATACACACACACAGACATACACACATCTTTTTGAGATGTTTATTTCAAAAACTTAATAAAGTTTTACAAACGTGATTCCGTCTATAATTTTTGTTTTTGTGGGTCATAGGGCTTGAACTCCCAGAGTTCTTCTGCTCAAGGCTACCGTCCCAGCCTTGAGGCAAGCCCCACTTCCCATTTTCTAGAGGTTTACTGGAGATAAGAGTCTCGGGTCCTTTTGTGCCCAGGCTGGCTTTGAACCTTGATCCTCAGATCTCAGCCTCCTGAGTAGCTAGGATTACAGGTGTGACTCACAGCACCCCGCCAAGTCTATAAATTTTTACAAATAATAAAAGGCAAACAGAGAAGCAGACTAATCGCCTGGGAGTCAGACAAGGGGAAAGAAGATGAAATGACTGAGTCATGGGCCCTCTCTGACCTTGAAGGACCTTATAATTTCAGCAACAGGCAGTCCATCTTAATAATAATACAAGGAAATGGAGCAGGAGAAAGACTACCACATGAAGAGAATGAGCCAAGCTGGAAACAGCTGGTCAGCATTTCCAGAGGAAACCTCACCATAAAGGGTTATACTGACTCCACTCAAACTCTATAGCCTGGACTACCTCAACTTTATTTTGCATATGATCAGAAGATGATTGCCAGAGAAAAGTCAAGGTTTAATGTTTCAATGTTTTCATCAAGATCCACCTTACAAAATAGTGAATCAAATAATGCCAGTGCCAATGTTCCTCTTCTTTGACTTTAAAACAAGATAGTCACAGACTTTTTTTTACCAACAGCAATTTATGATGTGAAATATTTTGGTAAACTTGAAACAAACTATAACTTGGGGAAACAAACTTGTATCAAATTGAAAGTTGTGAGACTTATTCCCAAAGAGACAAGAAAAGGACATGATTATAAACTGTGGGATTTATTGTGAAGAAACTGTATTAAATCTCCACCAACATATCCACTTTTCCTATTGCATACCTGTTGCTTTATGTGAAGTACTGTTTCTCAAAATTAAAATTAGCAAGAAGTATTCTTTAGTGAAATATAAGTGAAAATCTAACTGCATGTGATTATGTCTAAGAGTCTGTTACTTTCCTAGGGCTATCAAACAAAATATCACAACTTATAACAAAAGAAGTATATTGTCTTACAGCTTTACGATTAGAAGAAATTAATATATGGGACAGGTCTTGCTCTCTAAAGGATCTAGGGAAGGATTTGCTCTATGCCTTTGTCTTAGCTTCAAATGTTTACCAGCAATCCTTCATGCACCTTCATTGGCTTGCACCAGCACATGACAATTTCAATTTCTACTTTTGGGGGGACAAGGCATTCTTTCATATATGTCTCTATGTTTACCTGGCCATCTTCAACCCTGTATGTCTATTCTATATGTCTTCACAAGCGTTCCTTTTTTTTTTTTTTTCCTGTTTGTTGTTTTTGTCGGTCATGGGTGGGGCTTGAACGCTGGGCCTGGGCACTGTGCCTGAGATCTCAGCTCAACGCTAGTACTCTACCACTTCAGCCACAGCACCACTTTCCGGTTTTGTTTTGTTTTGTTTTTTCTGGTGGTTAATTGAAAATAAGAAACTCACCGACTTTTCGTGCCACGGCTGGCTTTGAACTGAGCCACAGCACCGTTTCTGATCTTTTCTCTGTATGTGGTACCAAGAAATCAAACCCTGGCCTTTGTGCATGCTAGGCAAGCATTAAATTCCCGGCCCCTCTTTTTTTGGGGGTGGGTCAGAGGGCTTGAATTCTGCCTGGGCACTGTCCCCTGAGCTCTTCAGCTCAAGGCTACGGCCCTACCCTTGAGCCAAGCCCCACTTCCCATTTTCTAGAGGTTAACTGGAGATAAGAGTCTCAGATCCTTGTGTGCCCAGGCTGGCTTTGAACCTTGATCCTCCGATCTCAAGCCTCCTGAATAGCTAAGATTACAGGTGTAACTTTTTTAACTTACAATTTTTACTTGTGTCAATCGGTTTTCTTCTTTTGGCATCATTATTTATTTTACCTTTACTATTATTTTATTTACTGTTACTACGGAACTGTCTTTTAAATCTGCATCCACTGATGCACATACATCCGGATCGTCACTCAGCCCCTCCATCACTCCACAGCCTTCTCTTCTCGAATCAGTCTCATCAGGTTACCGTGCTCCATTCTGGAAATCTGTTCCCAAAGGTCGTTTTCAGGCCGCCAGCCACGCACGCCAGCCGACCCGGGCCCAGCGTGGGCCAGGCCTCCCGCAGACGCCCGCCGGCCACCCTCACGGCCCGCCTCCCTCACGCGCCGGCCTCCCCTCCGGTACTCACTTTCCCGGCAGGCTCCGCGACGCAGCCGACCAAAGCGCCACAAACCTGCGGACCCAGCATCACAAGCTCCCGAAGGCCCGTCGATGCCCACACTAGAGGGCGCCAAGTTTCCTGGCTAGGCTGCACCGAACATGTCCCCGGCCTCGGGCCCGCCCAACTCGCCGCCTTCTTTCTCCGCCCTCCCTTAGACTGCCAACGAGGCAGGCTGCCACGCACCGAGCTACGGCGCATGCGTCCCCCTGAAAGCTCTTCGTTTCCTCGCGAGACTTCCCACTTCCGGTCTCCTTGGGGCTGGGAGACACTGGGAAGATGCGGCTCACGGTCGCTGCGGCTATCTCTCACGGCCGTGTGTTCCGGCGCCTGGGCCTTGGCCCCGAGTCTCGAATTCACCTGCTACGTAACTTGCTTACGGGACTGGTGCGACATGAGCGCATCGAGGCACCGTGGGCGCGCGCGGACGAAATGAGGGGCTACGCCGAGAAGGTTGGCGGCCGGACCCGACTACCCACGGCGTGGGGGGCGGGGAGGGGGGGGAGACACCGGGCCTGAGAGGAGGGCGGGGTCTGTCGGTGTGGGGAGGGCGTAGGTCTGCCCCGGTGAACGTTTCCCGAAGTCTGAATCCCACCGTAGTTCTCCAGCCGAACCCTCTCCTCCCACCTCCTAAATGGATTTCTGGTTAGCACTGTGGAGTTGAGGGTGACCCGGATTTGATGCTTGGCTAGTGAAGTCGCCTGCAGTTAGGCGTTCTAAGAATCACGCGGCGCCTCTGTTCTTGCTCGTGATGGGTATCCGTGATGTTTCTGTCCTCACAGCTCATCGACTATGGAAAACTGGGAGACACCAATGAACGAGCCATGCGCATGGCTGACTTCTGGCTCACAGTGAGTGTTCCTTGCCTGCTTCCCAAATCTCACCTTTCGTGCCCAGACCAGGAAGGGAGCAGTTAAGAGAAAGAGGGACCTGACATTTAAGCTGGCACACTCACGGACCAATGTAAACTAAACTAGAACCATAAGTTAGTTGAACTCAGTGCTTCTGCACAACTGCCTATAAATAACCCTCTGTAATTTAGATTCTTTAACTTTAGGCGGTAGGAGAGGCCAGCCTCTTTTGAGTTTAGACCCAAACTGTTGGAAGTGGCTGAAAAATAAATAACCTCTGTAGTTATGCCTGACTCTTGCTTGCATAACTTTTCTCATCTAGGAGAAGGACTTGATCCCAAAACTCTTTCAAGTACTTGCTCCACGGTACCAAGGTCAAAATGGAGGCTACACCAGAATGCTGCAGATCCCAAATCGAAGTGAGCAAGATCGAGCCAAGATGGCAGTGATCGAATACAAAGGGAACTTCCTGCCACCACTACCTGTGCCTCTCAGAGACAGCAACCTTACACTCCTAAACCAGCTACTGCTGGGGCTGCGACAGGACCTCCACCAAAACCAGGAAGCCAGCCTCAGCAGCTCCCATTCAACTGAAACACCAAGAATTTAACTGGAGCTGAAGGGTTATGACTCTTCAGTGAACAGGATCATGGGCCTTTGCAGCTCTTGGAATGTCAAGAGAAATGGAGATAGTGTTGTAAAATGTATAGTCCTGATGGGGCCCAGAACTGGAGGGCAGATTGCCCTCTCTTTGCACAAGACATAAAATTTCTTAGACCCGTGTACATAAATTTTCTTTTATTCCCCTAGAATTCCTGGTATATAAAGTCTGCTCGACTGCTGGGTTTTCCTTAGGAGAGTAAATTCAAGGTTTATGTTTCTGATTCTTAGATCTGAGTTGTATTTTTGTATTTGATTAGTTGTGTTTTTCTTTGTGTACGTGTGCATGCATGTGTGTGTTGGTACTCTTACCACTTGAGCCACCTCCAGTCCTGGTATTTTGATGGTTCATTGTAGAGAATTACAAGGTAAATCCCCAGTGCCCAGCTCCAGTGTCTTTTTAGTACTACTATTTTTTTCTTTTTAAGGTAAGGTTTTCCTGGGCGGGGAGTTTGGCCTAGTGGAAGAGTGCTTGCCTAGCATGCACAAAGACCCGGGTTCGATTCCTATGCACCACATACATTGAAAAAAAGCTGGAAGTGGTGCTGAGGCTCAAGTGGTAGAGTGCTAAGCCTTGAGAAAGTCCAAGGACAGTGCTCAGGCCCTGAGCCCAAGCCCAGGACAGGCAAGAAAAAAAAAAAGGTAAGGTTTTCCTTTGTCACCCAAGCTAGCTTTTATTAGCCTTTCTAGTTGTTGAAATTGCAGACAAACACACTTGAAGCCTACTTCTGTATTTTTTCCTTTTTTTTTTTTTTTCTTTTTCAAATTTTCCCTACCACTCAAGTCTCTGTAAGAGAATGGCAGCTTAGGGGCTGGGAGTATGGCTTAGTGGTAGAGTGCTTGCCTAGCACGCATGAAACCCTGGGTTCAATTCCTCAGTACCACATACACAGAAAAGGCTAGAAGGGGTGCTGTGGCACAAGTGGTAGAGTGCTAGCCTTGAGCAAAAGAAGCAGTGTTCAAGATCCAGGACTGGCCAAAAAAAAAAAAGAGAGAGAGAGAATGGCAGCTTGGCTTGGAGTATATCCTTAGTCATTAATGGATACAAATGAGCTCACTGCTCATTTAAGAATTCCCTTGCCATTCTTAAACCGGATTTCCCTTTGCTGAGTTCTCACAGAAGCCCAAGGTTTTTGTTTGGTTTGATTTTGTGTCAGGACTTGGGCCTGAATTCTGGTTTCTTCCTCTTGGCTTTTTCACTGACAACTGGTGCTCTACCACATGAGTAACTCCTCTTTTTGCTTGTTAATTGGAGACATTATCTCAGACTTCTGTGCTTCTAATCAAGGTCTTCCTGATTTCATCCACCTGAATATAGAATTACCAGTCTGAGGCACCAGTGTCCAGCTATTTTTTGGCCTGTAAGCTTGCTACCAGGGCACTTTACCATTTAAGCCACACTTTAGCGCTAAGCCTGTTGAGATTTCTTCAGGATACTTCCTGATGGAAGGAGAAATAAATATGCAATGGAAAGTTGTACGTGAAAAAGTTGTAATCTAGTAGTGTGAGAACATTAAGAGAACACTACAACCAATCTGGTTTTTAGGCAGGATAATACATTAACTTCATGAATACTCCTCAGCCTTTGAGTGGGTTTTGGTGGAGGACCTAAAAAGTTGTTTTGCTACCATCCTAACTGAAGGGTGGAAGTATTTAACAGGATGTTGAGCCTCAGGATAAGCTCCTTCCTCTTGGTATGGGGAGAAGGGTGAGGCCAGAAGAGAATTAGAAATCTAAACCTTCTGGGAATTTCCTGGAAGTTTATATTGTTGTAAAAACTTGGCACCTGTGAGAACTCAGAAAAGGGAAATCCGGTTTGAGAACAGCCAAGGCATGTGAGAAGGAGTGAGCTCATTTGTATCCATTAATTACTGTGGATATAATCCAGCCAAACTGCCATTCTCATAAGACTCAGCCTCCCTCCACTAGAGTGATAGGCAAAATTTAAAAAGAGGCTATCACACTCCGCCTAGACACTTGATAGTGACCATCTCCTGTAGTTAGTATTCCTTTATAAATGAGAAAAGTGTATTTGGAACACTGTGCCCACCCATTGCTTGATAGATAAAGGAAAACTAGACTGGCCTGGTCTAGCAATAAGAGACGAGCTTAAATAATAGGACAGTGGTGATATTTTGTTAAAACTGCACAAATCAAAAAAAGAACTGCACAAATCAGAGACTCATCTGCTCTTTTTCTCCAGTTTATTCTCCAATAGTGCCAGTAAGCTGACTTACACCACATTCTGAATGCCATATATTAGACAGCATTTTTCAGTGAAAACTACACTCTAAATGGTTCTCCCAAAAAGTTCACCTTTTCTGTCTCATCCCATTACATTGCCAGAAGTCATCCCTGACTCCTAAATATGTCTTCCCTGAAAAAAACATTAAGTCTTCAGAACAGGTGAGTAAAATTGCTAGACTCCAAAAATGCATCTCCGAATACTTCCCTAAGTGCCTATTAAGCATCTGCTAGTCCTCGGCATCATTTTAGGTGCCAGAGATACCATATTTATCAGATATTTACCGTAAGTCAGAGCTTGAACTATAAATACTAGGGAATTAAAGAGATGGGAAGAAACTGTCATAAAGAAGCTCAAAAGAATGGGCCACTGTCACCATGGCCTCAGGGACACTTCATTCCCTTTACAATTTTGGCAACGCTAAAAGCAGGAGATAATGAGGAAAATAGTGTATCAGGAATTTTACTAATCTGGCCTATAAATAACCACCCCAAGGGATGGAATGTGCCCTCGAGTCAAGATATTACTTAAAATTCCAAACCCAAGTAGTCTCACCACTTTCAAAGACAATTCATCTTGGTCTCCAGTTCTTTCCAAGGTTGATACCACCACCCTCAAAACTGACCATCTTAAAGAGGTAATAAGAATGTAATTCCAATCTCTATAATCAAAAAAGCTGTCAATGTTGGCTTATGTTCATTAAGTCATATTTATACATTTCTTTTTTTCCCCCTTTGTTTATGGGCTTGAACTCTGCCTGGGTGCCGTCCCTGAGCTCTTCAGCTCACAGCTAGCACTCTGCCACTTTGAGCCACAGCACCTTTTCCAGTTTTCTGGTGTCTTTGAACCGAAATCCTTAGATCTCAGCCTCCTGAGAGCTAGGATTATAGGTGTGAGCCACCAGTGTCCAGCATATTGATATATTTCTATACATATTTATTTACCTATATGTTGCCATGCTTCTCCGATCTGAAATCTTTCTCCCTAAAATGAAGTCCAGGACATTTCTATCCTGGATTAATACAGCCCCTAGCTTGCCTCCATACTATAGCTGTAATGTTAGAAATCTGATCTTAATTCCCTGGTGATGGCTCCTTCAACAACCAGGCATCTGTTCACTATTTTAGCTGCTTTCCTTGTCTTTAGTTTTCTTTTTTTGTTGTTTTTGGTTGTTTTTGTTGTTGTTGTTTTTGCCAGTCCTGGAGCTTGAACTCAGGGCCTGGTCACTGTCCCTGAGCTTCTTTTGCTCAAAGCTACTACTCTACCACTTGATCCACAGCACCACTTTTGGCTTTTTCTGTTTATATGGTACTGAAAAATCAAACCCAGGGCTTTGTGAATGCTATGCAAGCACTCTGAAACTAAGCCACATTCCCAGCCTTCCTTGCCTTTAGTTTTATGCACAAGAAGCATGTGAAAATATTTTGGATGTTTCTCTGTGCACAGTTCTCTACTCTTACCATTTCATGAATTCCCTACCACCTTGCCACTTTTACCTACCTAAATGCATAAACATTTGGGTGGACCTTCTGACCATCCCCACACCTATGCCTCCAATATTTCTGTTTATTCATGTTGCATTTTAAGTTCCTTATCCTCAATTGATGTCCAAACATGCACCCCACATTTGTATATGGCAATCTGTTCTGATGAGCTTAGAATGGATGAGCCTCAACTAATAGTCACTGAAAAGAGTGTGTTCCGCTAAATAAGAATTAAGTCTGTTGTTTTCCTGAATGCCACTGGGAAACTGATACTAGCTGAAGTTGGTACTGAGAATAGCACATTTAATACTAAGGTAGCGTATACAGGCTCTCTTAGTTATATTAAATTCTAGTTATATTTAAATAGTCTCTAAGCTGAGTGCCAGTGGCTCACAATTGTAATCCTAGCTACTCAGGAGGCTGAGATCTGAGGATTGAGGTTCAAAGTCAGCCTAGGCACTAAAGTCCTTGAGACTCTTAATCTCCAATTAACCACCTGAAAACTGGAAGTGGCACTGTAGTTCAAGTGGTAAAGAGCCTTGAGCTGAAGAGCTCAGGGTCAGCGCACAGGCCCACAGTTTAAGCCCCATGACCACCACCAACAGCAACAAAAGAAATAGTCTTTAGTGATTATGGCCATTTGCACAAGTCTATCATTATTTATACATATGCTTCAGCAAAACATTTTCCTTTGCAAACATGCATACTAATATTCTGGTCCCAATTCAGTAAGTTGGTTTTACAACCTGGTCTAAATTATCATTTTAGTGATTAACCACTGCGTCCACTGGTTAAAATTAGAAATCATATAGCACAAAGATTCTCTACAGCCCAGTCCCTTTGTCTTCTACCATTACTTACTGCTTCCCTTTATGGGAAACTATAACTTTATGTAAGATGTTCCCTCTACTATAATGTCCTTTAAGTCAGCTCCTGCTTATCATACAAATTATGCAGAGAAGTCTTTTTGAAACCTCAGAACTCCATATCATCCTGAGAGCAGATACCCTGTATGCTATTGTAGCCCTGTGGACATAAACCTATGAAAGCATTCATCACACTGTATTTCAGTTGCCTATCAACTGATTCCTTCATTCAGTCAAGCTTCTGAAGCCAAGAACTCTACTGAGAATTGAACCCAAAGCCTTGCACTAACTAGACAAACACTCTAACTTTGAATTACACCCCTTCCCATTCCTGACCTATTGTTTTTGTTTCATTTCTGAGATAGGGCTTTTCCTTGGCTAGCTTCAAACTTGGAATCCCCATGCCTCCACCTCCAAATCTTCTTAAGTGTGATAGCCTAATACATGGTAGTTGCTAAATATATGTTTATTAAATGAAGAATAAGCTACATCCTTGTCATATTGAACCCTGGTTGATCTTTACAAAATTAATAAACATAGTACTGTGTGCAAGAACAGAGCTGAGCCATGCTGCTAAAGACCCATGAAACAAAAGAAATGATTTCCTTCCTCTCCCCTGGGATTTAAATGAGTATAAGCATATGTCTTATTAATTTTCCACACATTTCATGTGCCAATTTCCTGGAAAACAGAAAACACAGCTTTTTTCAAGATAGGCAAAAAGCTGAAATGATACTTTGTATGTGAAGTGTTCACCAAGCTCCTCAGGCAAAGCTCAACATATTACCTTGGTCCAAATTCTTTATTCTACCACATTGGCCACCACCAATGCCATACATTAGATCCCAACAGTTTACTTTCTAACTGAAAGTTTAAATCCAAGGGTTCTTAGTATACATAAAATCCTGAATTCAATCCCTAAAACCAAAGGAAGCAAAGGGGAAGAAGGTAAAAGTGGGAGGGAAGAGAAATGGGTAGACCCTTTGAATAACATCACCAATTTCCTCCACCTCATAGCACCAGGCGACACCATTCTATTCTGTTACTGTGAGTTAAACTGTTTACCTTTCAAGGTACTGATTTCAGTTCCTTTACATATATATTCATATGTGAGGTTGTTAGATCACATGGCAGTCCTATTTTTATTTATGTTTTCCATAATGGATTTACCAACTTATATAAAGTTCACCTTCCTTTATATTTTTACTAATACTGGTTCTTTTGACCTTTTGATAAAAGCCATTTTAACAGATGGGAGTTATCTCAATAATTCTGTGTGTGTGTGTGTGTGTGTGTGTGTGTGTGTGTGTGTGTGTGTGTGTGTGTGTGTGTTGGACCTAGAGCTTGAACTCAGGGTCTGGACACTCTCCCTGAGCTTTTGTGCTAGGCTAGTGCTCCACCATTTAAGCCACAGCTCCACTTCTGGCTTTTGAGAAGTTAATTGGAAATGAGAGTCTCAAAAACTTTCCTGCCTGGGCAAGCTTTGATCTTTGACTCACAGATCTCAGATTCTTGACTAGCTAGGATTCTACATGAGCCACCAGCACCCAGCTTATCTCAGTTTCTTTTATTTGCATTTCTCCGATGATTAGTGATTTAAAACACTTTTTTATATGCTTCTTGGCTGTATATCTTCTTTGAGAAAATATCCAGATCCTTTGCCCATTTTTTTTTTGTTTTTTGGTGGATCGTGGGGCTTGAACTCTGGGTCTGTACTCTGTCCCTGAGCTCTTCAGCTCAAGGCTACCACCGTTATCTCTGCAGCTGCACCACTTCCAGTTTTCTAGTGATTAATTGAAGCTAGGAGTCATACGGTCTTTAGTGCCTGGGCTGGCTTTGAACTGTGATCCTCAGATCTCAGCCTCCTGACTAGCTAGGATTACAGGTATGAGCCACTGCGCATAGCTGCAGATTTTTAAGTCAGGTTATTTGGGGGGGGGGGTTGTTGAGTTGTATGAGTTCTTTATTTTGCATATCAACTCCTCATCATCACATTTATGGTTTACAAGTATTTCTTCTGTAGATTGGTTGCCCTTTCATTTTGTAGTTGATTCTTTTGACTCATTACATAGTCTTCCTTTTATTTTTTTTGTAGTATTGAGATAGTTTTTTTTGTAGCTTTGTGCTAGCTAGACATGCACTCCACTACTTGAGCTACATCCACAACTTTACAGCCCTACTTCTCTTTGCCCATGCTTTTGATATTATTACAAAATTTTACTGTCATGGTCAATGTCAGACAGTTTGTTCGGCTATGTTTTTCTTCTATGCATTTTATTAGTTTCACATACTTAAATCTTTAGTCCTTTTCATATTAATTTTGGATGATATAAGGCAAGGGTCCAATTTTCCCCACATCATTGGTTAAGGCTTTCCCCTCACTAGTTTTAATCTTGGCACATATGTCTAAAATCAGATAAGTAAATGCATGGGTTTATTTATTACTTTCTATCTCAGGATTCTGTGCCTGTACCAGATAGAGCTTTGTACTACAGCTTTGTAATATAGTTTTGAAATCAGTATATGTGATGCTTCTTTAGTGAGGTTGTAAGGTTATGCTGTTTGTGATCTATTATGGTTACATTGGAGATAAGAGTCTCACCTACTTTCCTACTCAAGTTGATTTTGAACTTCAGTTCTCAAATCTCAGCTTTCTGAGTAACTAAGCACAATCCACCAGCATCTCACTCCATTGATTTTTTGATGGAGATTATATTGCATCTGTCGATCCATTTAGATAGTATGGACATCTAAGAATATTAATTCTTCCAAGTCTAGCTATTTGTGTTATCTTCATGTTTGTGTCATAGTTTTCAGGATACAGATCTATCACCTCTGTGGCTGTACTTATTCCTGTGTCTCATTATTTTTGATGCTATTATAAATTGGAATATTTTCTGTATTTTCTTATCTGGTAGTCTAGTTTTACACTGTACTGTACATTATAGCAGTGGCATAATTATATTGTACATTAATAAATAGTGAGCTCCTTAAGAGCACAGAATGCGTCTAATTCATCTTTCCCACCACCCAGTGAAGATCATGGAACAAAACAGGCATCTTATAAGTGTTGAATGAATTGGTGTACTGTTGTACTGATTTCTTCAACTTTGATCTGCAATTTGTCCTCACAAATCCCTCCCTTCTCTTGTTTCCTTCTTCTTTATCTGAAAAAGAACTTCCTGCAAAGAAGATTTTCATTGTTGACCTGCATAACTGTACCCTGAAGACTATCCTCTCCACACTGGTAAATGCACAGGCATAGTGTGGACTTCCTCTGACTCTCCAACATAAATTTAGTAATTAAATCTGAGATTCTCTATTGATAGAAGTAGTCTACATTCTTACATTTTGGGGAAAGGAGTTTAAACCTTACTGACATTTTGCATTCAACTCCACAATGTATGTATACTTTTAATATTAAAATAAAGATGTTTAGTTCTTTTTATTTACTTTTTCCAGTGCCAGACCTGGGGCTTGAATACAGGACCTGGGCACTGTTCCTGAGCTTTTTTGCTTAAGGCTAGTACTCTACTACTTGCACCACACTTCTACTTTCAGTGTTTTGGTAAATCAGAGAGAAAAATCTCACAGGCTTTTCTACCCAGGCTAGCTTTGAACTGTGACCCTCAGATCTCAGCCCTCTGAATAGCTTGGATTACAGGCATGACCCACCAGTGCCCCACATTTTTAATTCTTGTGCGTTATATTGTACATCATTCATATGTACATACAAAAAAACTATTAAACAATGCTCTGAGAAGATAATTTTTTTTATATGGTAGCTTTACCTATACCTTGGTACATGAGTATTCACCCAGCATAAGAACACAGTATTAAAGAAATGTAACTGCTGTTTGTAAGTCCACCCAGGAAGGCCCCCAGGCAGAACCCCACTCACCCCATTGAGTAGAAACTTCTCCCTTCTGTATAGGCTTCCTGTAACTGGCATACCTGGAGGCAGGCACCTTCCCTTTTCTGATGTCACATCATGGACCACCCTGGTCACACCTCCTCCCACCCACACCCTACCAACTTAAACTTGGAGCCTGCCAGGGGTCTGCCCTTCTTCATGGACCCTCATGTGGATACCAGTTTGTTCTCTAATAAACTCTACCTGCATTGTGTGGCTGTTTACTCTCAGCAAGCATTGCACTGTTCAAGTAGATAAAAAATACTAACGCTATACCTACTAATGTCATTGAAAAAATGATATTGCTTAATAATATTGTCTAGGAAGGACATAGCTAGTAAACTAATTAGGAAGCCTACAGAGTGGGAGAAGATCTTCACCAACCATACAACAGACAAAGGCCTCATATCTAAAATATATCAACAGCTCAAAAAATTGAATCAATCCAAAACTAATCTCCAAAGTAACAACCATCCCATTAAAAAATGGGCCAAAGACTTAAAGAGAGTCTTCTCTGAAGAAGAAACAAAAATGGCCTATAGACACATGAAGAAATGCTCAACACCTCTGGTCATAAAAGAAATGCAAATCAAAACAACTCTAAGATTCCACCTCACTCCAGTTAGAATGGCCAGGATCAATAAAACTAATAACAACAGATGCTGGAGGGGATGTGGCCAGGAGGGATCACTACTGCACTGTTGGTAGGAGTGCAAACTCGTTCAACCACTATGGAAAGCAATATGGCAGTTCCTCAAAAGATTAAACATAGAGCTCCCCTATGACCCAGCAATTCCACTACTTGGCATTTACCCAATTATCCAGAAACAAGGACATACTAAATCCACCAGCACAACAATGTTCATTGCAGCACTATTTACCATAGCAAAGATAGGGAACCAACCTAGATGTCCCTCAGTTGATGAATGGATCAACAAGATGTGGTATTTGTACACAACGGAATTCTATGTTGCTGTCAGAAAGAATGATATTGCCCCATTTGTTAGGAAATGGAAAGACTTAGAAAAAATCATATTAAGTGAAGTAAGCCAGACTCAAAGGAACTTAGGCTCAATGGTTTCCCTCATTTGTCATAATCAGTAGAAACCTTGGGCTCTCCTAGCAGAGATTTGCAATAGAGCAAAACCTTGATACAAAAGGCCATATAGTAGAACGCTAAATGAAAGGATCTCTAGGATATAGAAACATAAGCCATATAATGAATGATTGTTGTTCTTAAGGTACTATGTTATCTCTCATCTCTTTTGCTGTCCCTTGGTTATCTCATATTGTTACAATATCTCACTTTGTTACCTGATATATCGGATATATTTGTATTTGGTTATTTGAAATTGGATAGAGAAGGGGCGAAAACAAGATGAGGGGTGGGGGTGTGGGGAGGGAAATGGGGACCAGGACATGTGAAAGGGTATCAATGTATGGGAATTAATACACCATCTATCTGGCAAATATCATGTAACCCTTCTATTAATTACAATAAAAATATATGAAAAAGAACTAAAATACAATAGTGAATAAATAACATCGTAGAAAAAAATAATATTGTCTAGGCTTAATTCCTAGCTGTTTTTCCTTAAAATTGTTTCAGAAGCTTTCCTACAGTTCTTTTAATTTTTCTAATCCCTAAGAAAGAAAAGAAAAGAAAAAGAGTTTAGTTTTGTACTTGCTGAGTTTGAGATGTCTGGGACCATCTGGAGCTTGGGAATGAGGTCTTTCTGGGAGAACAGATTTGGGAGTTGTCAGCAATTAAAGCTAAGGAAATGGATGGAGTGACTCAGAGTGCACATGCAGAGGGAAAGGAGGCTGAGGTCAGACATAAGAGGACAAACAGGATACAAAACCTGTAAAGAGAACGAGAAAGCTTTTAAGGAAGAAGAAAAAAGGGGGGCGAACCTGCAAAATTAGGCACAGTAAAAATAAAACAGTGTCTCCTCTGTGTATATACGATGCACTGAAAAAATAATTATCAAAGTTAGCAAGCATATCAAAATATTCTGTTTGATAGCGAATACAAAAATAAACCTATCAAGTCCTGAGTGGACAAGATGAAGGGATGCATCACCAATCAACAAGTACAACAGTGTAACACAGATAGTATATATAAAAGTAGTTGCACGTGAGGCATAGGCATATTGGAGTGCCAAGAAATGAGGTTGACATTAAACTTTTCAGAATTCATGCTGCAGATGAGTGCCTCAAAGGTGAAGAGATAGGGAGAGAGCGTGGCTCAAGAAGTAAAATATTTGCCTAAGAAATACAGTCCTAAGTTTAAACCCTAGTACTACAAAAAGAAGAAGAAGAAAAAGTAGGCATTCATCAAGCACAGGGAAGAGATGTCAGCTAGAAGGGCAGTCCAGGCAGCAAGATGTGCAGGTATAAATGCACTGAATTATGCAATAGTATGGAGCAGTTGAGAAATTCCAAGTAAGTAATTTGGTACAGCTGGGATTTAGTAGTTCAAGAAAAAGTAGAGGAAATGAAGCAGGAAAGCCAGGCAAGATCAGGTTACAAAGGACTCTAAGACATGATAAAGTGTTTGGATTTTATCCTAAAGACTAGAGGAAGCAACTGATGGATTTTTTTTTCTAAAGGAAGAGAAAGGGGATCTGATTTGCATTCAGAAAGATCATTCATGCATTGGACTAGAAATAGGTTAAAGGGACAAGACTAGAAGCAAGGAAATCAAATAGAAGAATTAAGGAATCCAAGGGGAATTGGTGGAAAGCTAAATTAAGCCAGTGGGAGGAGACCTGAAGAGAAACTGACTGACCTGTCAGGTATACTAAAGGCAAAATGTATGCCATTACATGAGATTAAGAAAGAAGTCAAGAGCTGGGAATGTGGCTGGGATAGAGTGCTTACCTAGCATGTATTGAAGCTCTGGGTTTGATTCCTCAGTGCCGCATACACAGAAAAAGCCGGAAGTGGTGCCGTGGTTCTACTGGTAGAGTGCTAGCCTTGAGCAAAAGAAACTCAGGGATAGCACCTAGGCCCTGAGTTCAAGCCCCAGGACTGTATTAGATTTACATTGCCACAATAAAATAACAGAACGATATTAACTTCATAAAGAGAAAAGTTGTATTTAGTTCACAGCTGTTTGGAAGGTTTACAGTTCCAGCAACTTAGTGCGGGCCAACTCTTGGTGAAGGCCAACTCTGTCTACGTCAACCTGTTGGTACAGAAGGCAGTGGTGGGGAGCAAATGTCAGAACAAGATGTTCACATCTCCAACTGGATCAGAGACAGGCTAATGGGAAGGGACCTAAAATCCTATTCTACACTATGACCCCAATAAACCAAGGACCTCTCTCCAGGCTCACCATTTAAAGGCCTACAACATCTCCCAATACCATTACCTTAGGGACCAAACCTTTACATATAAACCTCTGTGGAACACTAGCCCTACACACAGCAGAGCCTCATCTGAAGCCACATACAAACATTACTTGAAATGGACCAGTGGCCTCATGAGTAAGGGCTGAAGTTTTGGTAATAACTCTTAGAAAAATATATGGAGATAAATCTTATTAGACAACTTCTTAGACATGACACAAAAGCACAAGCAACGAAATAAAAATAATGGCCTTTGTCAAAGAAGTTTAAAACGAAATGATGGTTGCAGAATTAGAGAAATTTGTAAAGCACATATCTGATAAAGAACTTATATCAAGAATGTATACACTAAAACTGGGTCGCAGTGGCTCATGCCTGTAATCCTAGCTACTCAGGAGGCTGAGATCTGAGGATCAAGGTTCAAAGCCAGCCTGGGCACAAAACGACCTGAGACTCTTATCTCCAATTAACCTCTAATCGATGGGAAATGAGGCTTGGCTCCAGAGTAGTACGGTAGCCTTGAGCTGAAGAGCTCAGGGACAGTGCCCAGGCCGAGATCAAGCCTAATGACCCACAAAAAAAAATGCACACACTAGTTTACATTCCAACCAACAATATTTAAAGAGCTTCCCCACCACATGTGCAAAACTTCACCAGCATTGTTGTTCTCTTGATGATTGCCATGCTGACTAGAGTGAGAGGCAATCTTAGTGATTCTGATTTGTATTTCATTTATGACTAAGGACGTTGAACACTTCTACATGTATCAATTAGCTATTTGTACTTCCTTGGAGAACTGCCTTTTCCATTGGATTAGTTGTTTTTATTCTTGAGTTTTTTGTTGGTGTTCTATTGGTTTGAAGGAGAGGTTCGGGAGGAGACTTGGAGCTTGGACTCAGGGCCTTGGTACACAGTCTCTGAACTATCTTGCTCAAGGCTAGCACTATACCACTATTTGGGGGTGGGGGTGGCTTTCCATGATCCTTGGATCTCAGACTCCTGAGTTGCCAGGATTATAAGCATAAGGCAACAGCTTACTGTTGAAGGTAATTTTAGCTCTCTGTATATTCTATATATTAATCCCTTATTTATTGAAAAGCTGGTGAAGATTTTTCTCCCAATTTCACAGATTATTCTTTTATTCTGGCAATTTTTTTCCTTTGTTGCACGGAAATTTTAAAATTTGATATAGCCACATTTGTTATCCTCCATTCTTTGTTTCTGGGCAACAGGAGTTTCACTCAGAATAATTTTTGGTGCCTATAACTTCCAGTATTTTTCTATAATAGATTTAAAGTTTTAGGTCTTATTTTGCATTATTTGATGCATTTAAACAAGATGGCAGATAATGTCAAGTTTCGGTCTCCTGCTTGTGTATAGCCAGTTTCCCTAGAGTTATTTGTTGAAGCTGTTTTTTCACTAGTGTATGTTTTGGGCTCCTTTGTTGAAAATTAGATGACTGTATCTGTATGAGTTGGTTCTTGATGCTTCTGTTCCTGACTTGTGCAGTTTGCCATACCACTATTGGGCATATATTCAAAAGAGAGTAAATAAACACACAACAAAGATACCTATAGACCTATGTGTATTACAACTTTGTTCACAACAGCCAAACAGTAGAATCAACCTAAGTTCCCAACAACAGATGAATGGATAAAGAAGATAGGTATATATTACACAGCTATAAATAAAACTAAAATCATGTCATTTTCTGGAAACTAGATTGGACAGCATCATGTTGAATGAGATAAGCCAAGCTCATAAAGCTAAATATCATGTTTTTGTTTATTTGATGAAGCTAGATATAAAGTACACATGTATTCATGAATGTGCATATCTGTATATACATATGATGTGTGTGTGGGTGTGGGGGGTGTGTAAGGGGAAAAAAGACAGTGGAGAGTAATTCTGAAATTCATTGCAACTCTATGAACTCAAAAAGCTGTTTATCAATAGTGAGTTGGGAAGGGGAGAAGAGAAAACAATAGAAAGGGCTATATATGCATGCCTAAATTACTATGGTGAAACCCCTTACAATTAATACACACTAAAAATGAATGACAGGAAAGTAAAATGTGCTTTGTGTGGGGAGGGGGTATTAGGAAGAGAGTGACTGAATGAAGGTAAATAAGAATGCATATGATTGAAGTCGTTTCTTTGCATACATGCAAAAAGGACAATGAAGCCTATTGGAATTATTTTAGAAATGGGGAGTAAGGAAGAGTGATAGAGGGTTTGATATAGACAAATTGTATAAATGTATAGAAATATCACAATGAAACAGTTCTCTATGCTAATAAATATGTAAATAAACATATATCCAACACTTACAGCTCAATAATAGAGGTGACCAATTTGAAGGATTCAAATAGACATATCTCCAAAAAAGATATACAGCTGATTTCTTATTTGACAACCAACAACTGGGAGTCCCAAGAGCTTTTCATTGAGAAGACTAGGAAACATTCCCTTCTGCTTCCAGCAGGGGGACCAAAAAAAACCAAGACACAACAAAACCGTGACATATATCTAGATCTCTGTTCTCAAAAAAAGACCTACCTCCAGAGGAAACTGCCGTACCAGAGGCGTATGACTTGGGTTTTGTTGAAAGCTAACCACCATGCAGAATGAGAAACAACCAATATCAGCCCCATTTCACCTTCCTGTGGAGAGGGTGATGCTAGCTGAGAAGCAATCGTGAATGTCACAGTCCACCGACACAGACTCACACTGCAAGACTGACCTAATCATAAGGCTACTGAATCTTTCTTTAGCCTTCACATGTTCTCAGAATTTTAGTATTCTTCTCTAAAAATGGGAGGGTACAGTTGGGAGGACTGTAAGCCTTAGAAGGAGGCTTCTCTAGGAAAAGAGACGACAAAAACAAAAGGAATGTTTCATCTCTAACACCATAGCTACAGAAAACAGTCAGCATAGCTGAACTCCTAGCCAGATAAACCTAAAACTTCCTATTTAAGTGCATCTACCTCAGTTCCTTTTACTTGGTGTATCATGTCCAATTTCAGTAAAGTTTTACAAAGCATGTTAAAAGGCAAATGCGTGTGTGTGTGTGTGTGTGTGTGTGTGTGTGTGTTGTGTATAGACACATATTTGAAAGGACAAAATGAGACAAGCAACAGAATAAGACTAAGTTATGGCACTGATTATGGAATTACCAGATTGGGAATTTAAAGTAACAATCTTTTTTTATTCCTTTTTTGTTTTTTATTGTAATTAGTAAAAGGGTTACATGATATTTGCCAGATAGAAGGTGCATTAATTCACATACATTGATACCCTTTCACATGTCTTGGTACCCATTTCCCTCCCCCCCACACCCTCCTCCCGTCTTGGTTTTCCCCCCTTCCCTATCAAATTTCAAATATCCAAATACAAATAAATTCAATATATCAGATAACAAAGTGAGATACAGTAACAATCTTTTTTAACGGTGGAGCTATTTGAGATTATTAGAAGTAGGGAGGGAAAGTGAATGTCAGAGGGTGAACAATATCAAAATACACTGCATCTGCAAGTGAAGACAGTAAAACAACTCACTGATTTTGCGAAATAATAAAGGACAGAGGAATGTGGAAAGGGAGAATGAGTAAGGGGGTCAATCTGATGAAAATACTGTACATGAACGTGTAAAAATTCATGATGAACAAGTAGCATACCTTCCATCTGAATGGCAGGAATGGAAAACAGATCCTGTCTGAGGTCTGGGTACTAATGGGAGAAGGGAGAGTGAGTAGAGAGCATGAAGGGCAAATATGGTCAAAATGTATTATACACCTGCGTGAAAATAAAACAATGGAACTTGTTGAGATTGGTTTGGACAGGAAGAGAGAGAGTGAGGGTGTATGATGAAGGAGATGAGTCTGAGCTAGGCACATTGTATGCATATATGGACAGGTCAAGATAAAACTCTTTGTACAATTAATTGATTCAAAGAAAAACCTGGTGGAAGACAGGCACTAGTAGATCATGCCTGTAGTCCTAACTACTCAGGAAGTTGAGAACTAAGAATCACAGTTCAAAGCCAGCCCATGCAGTAAAGTCTGTGAGACACTTGTCTCATAGCTAGAAAGCTAGAAATGGAGGTGTGGCTCAAGTGGCTTAAGATTGCTAGACTTGAGCATGAAAGTTCAGGAACAGCATCCAGGCCCTGAGTTCTAGCCCCAGGACAGGAAATAAAAATAAAAAAAAATAAAAAGTGAATGGCCTATATCAGATATGTAAGAAAAAAATCAATATAGTTAAATGAAATAAATTTAAACAGGCATTGTGACTCACACCTATAAACCTAGCTACTCATGAAGCTAAGATTTGAGAGTCCTGGTTCAAAATCAGCCTACACAGACAAGTGTGAGAGGTCCTCATCTCCAATTACTGGCCAGAATACTGGAAGTGGAACTGTAGTAGAGTGTCAGACTTGAGCTGAAAAAGCCAAGTGAGAACAAGAGACCCTGAGTTCAAGTCTCAGCACTAGCACACAAAAAGAAACCAGTAGAGTCAAGCTATATCAGCAACCAAGACTCAGATTTATGTGTGTTTGTGTGTGTCTGTGTATCTGTATATGTGTGTGTGTGCCTGCAGGGTACAGGGGTCTGTGGAGACCATGTTCTATAAAACTGGGTGAAAAGGCTCTCTCTCTATCAGCTACAACACACACACCCAGGAGGCACCTCTGGTTCATTCTTATGCCCTGGTCCATAGGAGGATTGTCCCTACAACAGCCTCACTCCGAAGATCAGTGACTGTCACTTTTAGGGTTACAGGGAACCACAAAATAGTTTACTTCACCAAGGATAGTTTCTTACCCTGGAGATAGTCACTGCCTCACAAATCCTGCTGCTAGGATTAGTCTGCAGTATGTGTAAGATATTCCCCTGACTAAAGTTGGCAATCCATCAATAGGACCATCTGATTTTACCTTTGTCTCCAGTTTCTGGTCCCACAATTAAGAGAACAAGAAGCCAGCTTAGAACTCCCCTATGCTGCCAGGAATGGTTTTTCTGCAATTTTCTGTCTCCCTGTCACCTCCTTCTTGGTTTCTAGCCTCCTTCCTTCCTTCCTTCCTTCCTTCCTTCCTTCCTTCCTTCCTTCCTTCCTTCCTTCCTTCCTTCCCTCCTTCCTTCCTCTCTTCAGAATCTAGTCTCTTCTATAAATATCAAGACTGTTCCCCTTCACAGAGTGAAAATGGAATATGAGAAGCATCTGCCCTCCCTGAGGACCTGCTCTCCTCTCTTCCAAATTTTACGTTAGAAGGATGCACTTTTGGTTGCAAATTGTATCTCAAAAAGCTATCACTTAAAAAAAATAAAGCAACTACACTGCTGGTGGGAATGTAAACTAGTTCAGCCACTCTGGAAAGCAGTGTGGAGGTTTCTTAAAGAACTGAAAATAGACCTTCCCTACGATCCCGCCATCTGGGCATCTACCCTGAACATCATAACCCAAGATATGATAAGGACACTTGCTCAGCTATGTTCATCTCTGCACTATTCACAATAGCCAGGCAATGGAAACAATCCAGATGGCCTACTGCAGATGAATGGATACAGAAAATGTGGTATATATACACAATGGAATTCTACATAGCCAACAGACAAGATAAAATAATGGCATTTGCAGGGAAGTGGATGGATCTAGAGCGAATCATGTTGAATGAGACAAGTCAAGACCTAAGGAAAAAAAGACGCATGGTATCCTTAATATGTGGCTATTAAATCTAAAGAGTACAAGAGCGAGGACTCAATATTTGCATACCCAATGCTATGGACATGGTAATGGGAATATAATCATAACTATATAAACATAAAAACCTATGACTCTATAGACTTAATGTTTTATTTCATAAATTAATATGTTTCTATGACATACAAACCCTTAGCCTAGTTTGGATTAAGTTCTAAAAACTAAGTCCCAGTGATTGTATATAGAGATTCCCTTCTTGAACACTTGTTTGTTAAACTTGTCATTTGAAATATGTTGTAAAAATCAATGTTAATAAATTCTTTAATAAAAAAAAGTAGGGAAGAAAACCCCAGGTACTGGTAGTTCATGCCTAGCTACCCAAGAGGCTAAGATCTGAGAAATGTGGGTGAAAGCCAACCTGGGCAGGCAAATGTTGTCTATATTTCCAAATAACCAGCAAAATACTGGAAGTGGAGGTTTGGCTCTCTGAGTTCAAGCCCCAGTAGCAGCACACACATATGCACAAAAAAAGGGCGGGGGCCAGGAGTTTGGCCTAGTGGCAGAGTGCTTGCCTAGCATACATGAAGCCCTAGGTTACCACATACACATAAAAGCTGGAAGTGACTCAAGTGGTAGAGTACCAGCCTTGAGAAAGCTCAAGATCAGTGCCCAGGCCCTGAATTCAAGCCCCAAGACTGGCAAAAAAAGGGGGCATGGAGGAAAGATAAGGAGGGTGAAGTTGATGGAGCACACCATATGCATATATGGAAAATGTCTCTTTGCACCACTAATGTAACTTGGCGAAATAAGGAACAAAAAAAAATAAAGCAAAAGCTAGGAGCAGTGACTCACACCTGTAATACTAGCTACTTAGGAGGCCAAATGTAGAAGTATCATGGTTAAGATCCCATCTTAGTGGGAAAAGCTGGGTGTAGTCGTTCACATATCATCCCATCTACAGTAGAAAATACAAATATGAGGATCATGATCCAGGCTGTACCAAGCAAAAATAGTGCAATCAACTATCTCAAAAATAACCAAAGTGCTGGGTGTGGTGGCTCACAAGCCTAGCACTCAAGAGGCTGAGATCTGAGGATCACGGTTCAAAGCCAGCCCAGGCACTAAAGAACTTGATATTCTTATCCAATTAGCCACTAGAAAATGGGAAGTAGGGCTGTGGCTCAAGGGGTAGGGTGGTAGCCTTGAGCTGAAGATCCAGGCTCAAGAATTCAAGCCCCATGACAAAACAAAAACAAAACATAACCTAAAATAAATAAATAACCAAAGTAACAAGGGCTTGAAGTATGAGTTGGTGGGTAGTGCTCTAGCAAATACAATGCCCTGAGGTAAAACCCAATACAGAAAGAAGAGGAAGAAGAAGAGGAAGAAGAGGAGGTAGCAGGAAGAAAGGAAGGAAGGGAGGGAAGGAGGGATGGAAAGAAGACTATTTTTAGAAGTAACAGCCAAAAATCCATGAAAATAAGCCACGATGATCATCCTAAAATCACATTTGTCTGTTGTAGTGTGAATGGAACTGAAAAAAAAAATCTGCCAATATTGTTCAATCACTATTGCAGGAGACCCAATCTTGATATCTTAGAAAATTGGTCTCGACCTAGTGAGTTTGTAACAGAATGTATATTAATAATTCTCTTATTGAATATCTGCTATACTGCTTATCAACCAGGATGGAAATACAGTGTAGTCATTTTTTTCAGAGTATACATACATTCTACTAAAACTTTATAGTCTTCAGGCATGGTGGTACACAGCTGTAGTCTCAGCACTTGGGAGTCTGAGACAGGTTTACAAATTCAAAGACAACCTGGGTTACATAGCCAAGACACTGTATCACAAAACAAAAGTACATGCACAAAAAGTGGTGAAGAAAAATGCAAATTATTGGATTTAAAACATTTTGGAGAACCCCCTCCCAGATTGTTTATAAAATGTTTTTACAATTGAGTCATTCCACAACATTTGTAGAATAAAATACACAAGAAAATCCCATTCCCAAAAGTCATAATTCCAACGTAAGGAAAAACTTAGTATACACTGAAATTTGGCTAGCCATGGCAAAATGACTTCAGTGAACAGCTGCAAATAAATTAAAACTAAAACTAAGCTAAACTAAACTATGAATTGTTCAAATAATATTTTGCAGAACTCTTCAAACATAGTTTAAGTCAGTCCAATTGTACAGATTGTTGTCAACTTCGCACATAATTAAAAGAAATAAAAATTTGGTAAATTGACAAAATTAGGAAAATCCAACAAATCACTCTGTGAATTAAAACTTAGCAAAAACTAATAACTAGCTTTAGTTTCTTGCTATCCCACAGGACAGTAGTCCTTCCTTGCACCTGGGTTCTAGATTCCATTTCCTGCTTTCTCTGGATATTGCTCAGTGGGAAAGAATTGAGAGTTTCTATTTTCTTTCCAGAGACTCTACAGGGAGTGGAAGTCCTTCAGAGTCTGGAAAGTATACTTATTCTTGAAAGATCCCAACTCAAGTGGCTGGAGGCTTTTTTTTTTTTTGGAACCAGTTTGAACTCAGGGCCTGGGCTTTCCTTGATGCTTTCTGTTCTAAGCTAGCACTCTACCTCTTGAGCCCTAACTCCACTTCCAGCTTTTTTGGTGGTTAATTGGAGTTAAGAGTCTTATATTTATAGACTTTACTGTCCTGTCCAGCTTTAAACCAAGATCCTCAGATCTCAGCCTCTTGAGTAGCTGAAAATACAGACATGAGTCATTGGTTAATGACTGAAGGGCCATTTTTAAACATTTCTGTTTACTTACTCTGAGGCTGAGATCTACAGAAGCACTCTAACAACTCTGACTTCTTAGGAATACTTTGAAGAAAGGTTAAAGCTTGGAACAGTTGGAAACCAAACCCTGATGCTACCCAATTACTTTTCCTTACTAAGAAGAAACAAATGAATGAGAAAGCCAGTGAAACTTCTGTTACCCTGTCATTCCAAGTCCTTATTCACAACCTAGGCTTTTGAGGCTCTTTCCTCTCCCACTCAAACACCCTCACCACTTTCCCTTATCCCTGATTAACTCTCAGCCCTCAACTACCTCCTAGAAATTTAGCTCTTCCCATCATGGACTCATCCCTTAATGCTTTCTGTCTTGAAGTCTCCATATCATGGTAGCAACCTCCTAAATGATCAGTCCTTTTAAACACCCCTGGACCTTCACTTTCTGCGTACGAGGCCTGGGTTTGCTGGAGTGGTTTCCCTTCTGCACTGTCTCCCACATGTCTGGGGATAAGAGGAAGGAGCCACCAGTCTCCTGGCTTCCCAAGGCCCAAATAGAAATTACTTACTTCTCATTACTATATCCCAAACTTTCAAAAATCATGCTACCATCTTATTACACAAGCCTCTGTATTCCTCAGTGTGGTCCAGAGTGACTTTCCTTCTTTACCATCAAGTACTTCATGGTAAAAAGTGTCTGTTTCCCTTATTCTCTTGCCAATATCAGTTCCTTGAGCCTTTAGATCTATAAGGGCACTCGGACAGCACCCCTAACAATGTCTTGCTCCCTTTGAACTTTCCTCAAGGTTGAAAACATGTCTCATTTCCCACTAAATCCTCATTTCTCCCAAGAGAGAATGAGATCATCAAATTCCTACTCCATCTACTTTCTTTCCCCCATTACCATGTCCCCAAACACACACATTTACCTTTTCCTTACCTACCTTCTCATACCTGTGCCCTCTTTTGTATTAAGATTTTTTTAAGAAAAAAAAGTCTCTTTGTTGTCATGGCTTCTTCAGTCCCCCTTCTTTGGACCCTTTAGGTCATGTTTCTTTAGTCATGATTCTGGTAGTTCCTCTCTTAAAATAGGCTCTACTGACTCCTCTAGCCATTACCTCTCCAGTTTTAGCCCCTTACCTAGATATCAAAGATGGTCGGTTGCAGCCAGGTATGGTGGCTCATGCCTGCAATCCTGGCTACTCAGGAGGTTGAGATTTGAGGATCGCAATTCAAAGTCAGCCCCAGTACTAAAGTCCGTGAGACTCTTATCTCCAATTAGCCTCTCGAAAATTGGAAGTGGCAATGTGGCTCAAGGGGTTGGGTGTTTGATCTCAGGGACAGCACCCAGGCCCAGAATTCAAGCCTCACAACCGACAAAAAAAAAAAAAAAGTCTGTTACTTTCCCCACAAATAGTTCTCTTCAACCCTTTGTTTCCACCATTTTTCTCTCAACCCCCAAATTCTCACCCCTCTTTTTCTTTCCATCTACAATCACTGACTTATGATCTTGCTTCTGTTGCCTCATTAAAATCCTTTCTGTATTTGGAAATATAACTCTGTTTATGTTCATCATTCAGTTAAGAAATATTGATTAATATTGCCTATGTACAGGAACAGCACACACAGGTGATGCAAGAGTATGCAAGCCAAGTTTACTGTTAAACAGTTACCCATATGAAAAAAAATGTGAAGAATTGTGATAAATGTCACAAGCATTGTATAAGAATCTGTAACATGAGGATTCCACTTGCTCAAAAGGGTGAAGGAAGATGTCTGTGATAAAGTTACGCTTCAGCTGAGAAATGAAGGTTGAGATAGTTTTTAACCAAAGTATGTTATGACAAATGGACAAATGAGTGTCAAAGCATTTTAAATAAATGATATTACATACCCTCTTGCTTGGTTGTCATTTTTGACCGCTTCTTAGAATTCCTATTGACTTTTGTTACCCAAGATACAAGCCACCATATACTTACTGTTGGTGAGCACATCCGTTTTCACAGTCCTGTAATTGAAGTTTTGATCTCCATGGGGGCTGCCATCTTTAATTGATCTTGAACCTTGTTGCCAAGGTTCATCTGGATGAGCATCAAGAGTCAATGCAGGCCATACAGAGTCCTTTTCTACAATTTCTGAACTTTTTTTTTTGGTCTGTCATAGGACTTGAACTCAGGACCTGGCACTGTCTCTGGGATTTTGCATTCAAAGCTAGTATTGCACCACTTTGAGTCACAGTGCCATTTCCAGTTTTCTGGTAGTTAATTGGAGATAATAGTCTCACAGAATTTCCTGCCTGGGCTGGCTTTGAACTGCAATCCTCATATCTCAGCTTCTTGAGTAGCTATGATGACAGGTATAAACCACCAGCTGATTTTGTTCTAATAAGGACTTTAAAAATTATGTTTAGATATAATATTGACTTAGAAAATTAGCTTTTCATGTCAGCAGGATAGAGCAGAAACCAATTGTCTATACAGAAAAATATCAAGTAATATAACATGATACATATTACAATATGTGTCATCTGTACCTTACCTAGAAGCTGGAGTTCAGTCTCTCCCTTCCTGTATACAGAACTTAATAACTTATTTCCAAAAACAGATTGTAGAACTGAAAAGAGAAATAGCTTAACAGTGGAAAGATGTGGCAGACACAATCTTAACTCAGTGACCAAGTTTAACATCACCAGCAAAAGTTCACGTTGATACCATGCATCCTTTGATCGGATATAGTGAGAAGAGAACTCCATCTCTTTGGGATTATTTCTCCCAAGTCCAATCATAAGAAAAACATCAGAGAAGTTGAACTGAAGGAAATTCTAGAAAAATGTCTGATCAGAACTCTTCAAAACTGACAAATTCATTTAAAAAGAAAAGAAAAAGAAAGATGGAGAAACTGTCACAGACCAGAGGAAACTAACTAAACATGATGACTAAATGTTATGTGGTATCCTAAATTGAATCCTTGGATAGAAAAAGGTCATTAGTGGGAAAACTGGTGAAGTCAGAACAAAGTCTGGAGCTTAGTTAATAATCATGTACTAAGGTTAGCTGCTGTTAATTAGAGGAATCTGGATAGAGTATATGAGAATTCTCCATGCTATCTTTGCAACTTTTTGATAAATCTCAAATCACTCCAAAATAAGATATTCTACTAAAAATTTGATAGGAGAAAATGAAACTGAAAAGCAAAATGAAATGAAAACCATGAAGTAGAAACAAAGAGAAAAATGTTAGCTTCTGGTTAAAACTAGCTTTGATTATTTCCTAAGCTAATTTTAAAAACTGAGTTTCTTTCACATACAATTACCTTTTTTCCTCTTTTATTTTCCCTTTCTTCTCTTCCTCCCTTCCTTCGTTTCTTTCTCTCTTCTCTCTGCAAATGCTTCTCCGAGGTACATCCCAAGCCTTTGGTTGTTTTGTGATTGGTCCTGCTAATATATCCCGGCTTGGCATCGAACTTGAGATCCTTGTGCCTCAAGCTCTCAAGTTCTGGGATTACAGATGTATAGTGTCATTCCCAGCTTTCCACTCCATGGCCTCGTATCTTCCCTTCCTCTCCTTTGATCTTAAGATCATTGAGTTATGTCCAATTCCAAAATCTGCCCACACTTCAGTCCAACCAATCCACTCAGTACTATCACCACCCTCAGAGGCCACAACTATTTCCTTCCATGCCCTTGTGCTTTTGGACATGCCGATGTTTATGCTTCCTGAAGCTCCTTTCTCCAGTCTTTCCCTCTGCAACACTTTTACTCATCCATCAAGATCTAATTCCACCATTTGTGACACTATTTACCAATATCCTGGACCGGGTCTGGAGTAAGAATCTCCTTTCTGACAACAACCCATGCTTTCTTCTTTCATTACAGTTCCAGATGACAAGCTGTAATTTTGTCTTCACAGCTTGATATGAGCTACTTAATTAAGTCTACATTAGCTGCATGTCTTCTGGAAAAAATTGCACATCGTGTGTACCTTTCATTTGCTTCAGAAAAACAAAGAAACAAGAAAACAAATGTAGATTCTCCTATTTGAAAAATCCTCTTGGCCTCTAAAACTCCTGCCTCCAACTCCACCTCATAGGTCTCTCTCCTTTCCTATTGTCAAGCAGCTAGAAAACAAGCTCTACTCTAAGTCTTCAGTTCCCAGCCACTTGGAAAGACTTTTGGTCAACATGAAAAGTCATACCTGCCCCCCCCCACTTTATTTTGCTTGAACTCAGGGCTTGTGCACTGTCCTTGGGCTTTCTCAAGGGTAGAGCTTTACCATTTGAGCCACACCATCACTTTCAGGTTTTTCTATGTATGTGATACCGAGGAATCAAACCCAGGGCTTCATGCATGCACTAGGTCAAACTCCTGGCCCCGAAAATTTGTACCTTGCAGAATGAAGGTGAGCCTCGCGCACGGTGGCTCACGCCACTACTCAGGAGGCTGAGATCTGAGAATCAAGGTTCAAAACAAGCCTAGGCACAAAAGGACCTGAGACTGTTATCTCCAATTAACCTCTAGAAAATGGGAAGTGGGGCTTGGCTCAAGGGTAGGGCAGTAGCCTTGAGCTGAAGAGCTCATGGATAGAGAGCCCAGGCCAAGTTCAAGCCCTATGACCCACAAAAAATAAATGAATAAATAAAAAAGAATGAAAGTGAGTTGGGCGCAGGTGGCTCACTCCTGTAATCCTAGCTACTCAGGAAGCTGAAATAGGAGAATCAGGGTTCCAAGCCAGCAGGCAGAAAAGTCGCTGAGATTCTTAATCTCCAATAAACTACTCAGAAAAAAGCTGGAAGTGGCTCTGTGGCTCAAGTGGTAGAGCACTCGCCTTGAGCACAAAGAGGCTCAGGGACAGTGCCAGGCCCTGAATTCAAGCCCCAGGTCCTGAAAAAGGGGGGGAGGGGAATAATTAAAAGCGTAAAACTTCTATTAGTTAATGTAGATAGTAAGTTTTCTATTTTCCTTTATAAAACAATTTTATACATATTCTTAACATACATCCTCAAAAAACAGTGTGTTTTACATGACTAGAATCACTTTTTCAGCCATCTAACACATTTTCTCACAACAAAGAACCTTCTTCTCAAAGAAGGGTCTAGAAAGGGACATAGCACAGTTAGAATCCATGGTTGACACAGTCACTGGAAACTTTATCCCAAGTCACAAGTCCCATTTGAATCATGTTAGAGCAGTTGTGTTTTTGGCATTCATCCTGCAAGAGTATATTCATGGAATCACTTGATGAACTTTAAAAAAATCATTTAAAATGTTATCTTTTTTATTGAAGAGTAAGATGTATACAGAGAACAGCACAAGTCACACACTCAATAGACTGTCAAGATACAACAGTATGATGTCACTGTGGGCAAGAAATAGAACATTTAGAGCATCCCAGAAACTCCTCCCAAGTACTACTATATTGCTTTTTAAAGTAATCTTATAAATGTATACTTAGAGACATCCAGCACATGCAGTTGTGAGGTCATACCACCAGGAATAGTTATCAAAGCTGGGTTAAATTTCTTCGACTAGGGCCTCTGTGGCAAATGACCTCTACAAGCATTCAAAATAGCATTGCTGAGGATATCTCAGGTTAATGAGGCTTGCCCCAACCACAAAGTTGGTAAGATACTTTTTTTGCTAGGCCTGGGGCTTGAACTCAGTGCCTGAGCACTGTCCTTGGGCTTTCTCAAGGCTAAGCTCTACTACTTGAACCACAGCATCACTTGCAGCTTTTTTTTCCCTGTGTATATGGTGCCAAGGAATCAAACCCAGGTCTTTGTGCATGCTAAGTAAGCACTTTACCACTCAAACTCCTGGCCCCAAGTAAGCTATTTTTAAGTGCCAGGTACAGAATACTTTATCCGTATCAAATAATTTAAACCCAGTCTATAGATGACAAAAACTGAGACAGAAACAGGTTAAATAGCTCTCTCAAAGGCACACGACTTGAAAATGGCAGAGTCTGGACCAAGAGCCAGGCAGTCTGGCACCAGAGTCCACAAACTTAGTCACCATACCATACTGCCCTATCCAGTGGTTTGTTGTTCAAAATAAAGTAAATGAGAGCAAACCCTGTAATATGAGAAACTTTGTAAGGACTCAAATATAAGGTTACTCCCTCTTTCCTGAGGGATGATTTTGGAAAAACAAAAAAGCAAAAAACCTCACCCTATATTCAAGCTTATACGGTATTTGCAGATGACTCCCAAATATTTATGTCCATCCCAGACTGCTCCTCTAAGCTGCAGCCTTACCTACCCAACAGGCAGCCCCGAATCTCGTCATCATCTTTCCTATGCCAACCCCCTTCCACTTACTGTCTGTCAGCACAGTTGTCACCATCATCCATCCATTCACTCAGCTGCCCAGCCCAGTATCTTGAATGGCACCAAGGACTCCAGCCTCTCCCTTCTTTGTTCCAAAAGCAAACTCCCTCCTCCTTCTGCCTTCTTCTTCAGTGTACGAAAGAACTTGGACTCTCCCTCGCCAGAAGTTCCAGCTTTCTCTGTGTCATGGGTACAGATCTCATTGTAGTTCCCATATTCCATCAGGAATAAAGGTCTCCAGTCCAGGAACGCTACCCCCCCCCCCACTCCACCCCAGACTCTCCACAGGCCTCAGGAAGGACAGAAAGGCCAGCAGTCAAAACTCCTTCCCGTCATCTACTTACTCTCTACTTCTAGACTGACTTTTCTTCTCCCTGTGTTCCACTTCCAAGTTGGTCCCTCAAGATCCTTCTTACATCCCTGTCCCATTGCCTTTTCGGATTATTATTATTGTTGTTGTTATTATTATTTTCCTGGGGAGTGTACGCTGAATCAGATCATTGTTCCCTAAGCTCTTTGGTCCAATAACCTCCCAATCTTTAGCCCCAAATTTGGTATAAAGGAGAAAGTAAGGGAAAGAGAACCCGAAGAATGGCAAAGGGAAAAGGGGACAGATGGTAAAGGCGAGCGGGGAGGATGGGGCACGAAGAGCAAAGAGAAGGGGAAAGTGTGGGGGGCGGGATGGAAGAAAGGATGGGGAGAATGAGGTGAGGAGACGCGGAGAAAGGGCACGGGAACGTCTGGGAAGGGGCGATTAGGAGGGAGCGAGGGCTGGGCGGGATGGGGAGGCGGGGTGGGGCGAGGAGGTGAGAAGCTGGACGGGGAGGGGGAGAATGGAGGTGCAGGGCGGGAGGGAGAGGGGGCGCCTGGAGGAGGAGAAAGGGCCGTGGGGAATCGGGACTGGCGGCGGCGAAGGAGGTGAGCCGCAGGAAATGGAGACGGGGCCGGGAGGATGTAGAGGACGGGACGGGAGGGGAGGACCGGGGAGGAGTGGCGAGGAGGAGGCCGGCGAGCCGGGGCGAGGGGCCGGCGCGGCGCTGGAGCCGGATCCGGCGTCCGCGGACGGGGCCGGGAAGTCCAGGGGCGGAGGGAGGGCGGGCGGTGGGGGAGCCGCGGTGGGGGCGGGGGCGGGGGCTCGGCCGGCGGAGGGGCGGGGGCTCGGGTTACCGCGCGCGGAGGGCGGAGGGGAGCGGAGGGGAGCGGAGGGGGGCGGAGGGGGGCGGAGGGGAGGGGGCGCGGGGCCGCGGCGGCGAGTCTCGCATCCTCCGCGGGGAGGCTGTGGAGGAGGCGGCGCCCCTGCGGCGGCGGCGGCGGCGGCGGCGGCGGCGGACGGACCGATCGACGGCCCAGGGCGCGCGGACCGACGGCCGACGACCCGGAGCGGGATCGCGAGCCGGAGACAGCGACGGCGGACGATGCGCGGCCCCGGGCCCTGCGCGGGCGGGCGCTGCCCGGGGGGCTGACCGCAGCCGGACGCTGTCCCAGCCCCGGGGCGGAGGCAGCCCGCGCCGGCCGGCCGGCGGAGGTCAGTGCCCGCAGCCTCCCGGCCCGTCCCGCCGCGCCCGCCCGCCAGCCGGGTCCGCCGTGCTCCCCGGGCAGCGGCGGCGGCGGCGGCGGAGCCGGGGGCTTTGTTCTGAGCCGGAGACAATGGGGGAGGGGGGGCCGGGGCCTGCGGGACGAGCGCGAGCGTGAACACGGGCGCGGGGGCAGGGCCTGGGGGTCTTTGTGTGCGTGTGTCACCGAGCCCGGGCGGGAGGCTGCGTGTGCGTGTGCCCGGGCTGCGGGTGACCGCCGGGCTGTTGTTGTGTGCGCGTGCATCGTCTGAGTGTGAGTCAGTGCGTGTCCGCGTGTGCCCGTGCGTGTCACCCCGAGGGGGTGTGGGTCGGCGTGCGTGTGCGTGCGACCCCAGTGAGCCAGCTCCTGGAAGGGCGAGCGTGTGTGTGCACGCTCGTGTGTTTTGCCCTGCCTTTGTGGGAGCCCTTGTGTCAGAGTGTGGAGATGGGTGTGTGACAGAGACAAACTGAGACAAAGAAACTGAGGGGGGGCGGAGGAGAAATAAAGAGAAACAGGAGGGAGACAGCGCCAGCCTCGAGTGGAGGTGGGTCACCCAAACGGGTGTTCTAAAGTGGAACCAGGTTGCCAGAGCCACTGGGTGTTTTGGGGTCCGAGACGCTTGGGTCCGAATCCTGTGCAGGGGACAGAAGGAGGTCACGGCAGGCTTGGGTCCCACGTGGAGGGGGTGGGGAGAGGGAGGTGTAGAAGCACAATGAACTCAGTGTGGCATGGGCTGGGCCAGCAGCCACAAGGTCATAGGCCAGAAAAATATTGTCGCTTATGTCAACTATTCAAATAACCCCAGGGGACACAATCATAGCCCTACAGGGGACAGAGGCAATATACATTCTCCAGAGATACTCTCACAGCCACCCAAACATGCCTAAGAATCACCATCAAAAACTACACACATCCACCATAGACATCTGTCAAGCCAACATGTACCTATGCAAGATGCTCTTGGGACAGCATGCACCCACAGCAGAAATGTGACTGACAAGTTCCTGAGGGGTCATCCTCACAGCCAACACATTCCATGGGAGGTACCGTTAATGCCAACACCTCTCAGGAGACAATATAGGACCAACTGTCAACATCCATAGGATGTACTATCACAGGCAGCACATTGCACAGGTATATATACTTCACATACAGCAGGTAGCCCAGAAGTCTGGCACTGACAGAAGGCTGTGCTGCAGTTGCCTCTAACATACACAGCTCTGTGTGTGTGTGTGTGTGTGTGTGTGTGTGTGTGTGTGTGTGTGTGTGTGTTGGGGATTGAACCCAAGACTTTGCTGCTGTACACAGTTGTAGGTGTGTGTGTGTGTGTGTGTGTGTGTGTGTGTGTGTGTGTGTGTGTGCGTTGCTAGGGATTGAACCCTAAACTGAAAATGTTAGCCAAGTTCTCCATTGCTGGGCTCCATCCCTGAACTTCCACACAGCCATCTGTACAACCCATGATCATGGGTGATACTAAAGAGAGTTGTCCCAACTGCAAAGTAAATTGCAAAGTGTTCACACCATTACTTCCCATTCATATACTTCCAAGCTCCACCCTCTTTCCTGAACACTTTGGAACCTGGCTCCCTCTAACCTTGTGTCCATCTTTGCCCCAGTCTAAGTGTCTTTCCGATGCCAACCTCATCGTTTCTCAATCTCTAAAGTTCCAATTACCTTCCTCCCAGGATTACTACATAGAACTCTGTCATCTCTGAAATTCTAGATTCTTGCATTCTGTTCTCTGCCCATATATTGTCTTTCCAGCTTTCAAATGCCCTCCTATTACATGCTTAAACTAATGACCTTTTGTCCTTGAGCTTTCTGTTTTCTTCTAATCCACTCCTTCCTGGCTTTGTACTTTCCCTTCCAGCTCATAAGGTAAAAGCCATCCCTTTAACCACTCTTCAGTCATTGTGTCCTGAAGCCTTCCTACTCTGCAGATTCTCAACCCTAGCTAGAGTTTCTCAACCACACTAAGTGACACGTCTATAAACTATTGCTTCTCTAAATTGCTCCCTTCAACTCGGTCTTCCATAAATAAAAACATAGATGATTTTTTTCTATTTTCTTCACATGCTATTGCCCATCTCTCACCTCATTGTTTTGATTAATCCACTGGTTTGCTGTACGAGGTATTGAGGAATAAGCATTTTAAGAATAAGCAAAATAGCCATGGTCCTTCCTTGTCCTCATGGAGTTTAGATGCTGTGGGGTGAATCAGAACATGGTAGCACACAGCAGGGAAAGAAGCCAATGCAAGAAGATCCAAAGAGGTTTCTGAAGAATATGGCATTTAAGCTTAAACTTGTTGGGTATGTAGGGAGTCAGTCAAATGAAGGAGAGGTAGAATGAGTGGAGGAGAGTTCCCGTAGCATAGGAAAGAAAATGTGTGTGCAAGAAAGTAGCATATGTCTGAGGGACAGAGTGGTTTGGCAAATGTGGCATTTACAACATGAGATGAGGAGCTAGAGGAGAGTCACAGAGGAAGCAGAAAGAAATTTAGATTATGCAGCATCTCTGCAACCATATGAAAGTTCATTTCAGCCAAGAATAATGGAAAATTATCAAAGCATTCAAAGCTGTGGAGTGATATAACAAGCTTTGTTTTAGAAATGCCACTCTAATGGGCTTATGAAAGCTGAAGGTGGAGCCAAAGCAGGAAGAGGACCATGAGCAGCTGTAGGAACCTAGAAAGGGGTACGGCTGGCCTACAACTAAAGTGGGAGAAAGGAGAAAGTGAATTCTGGAGCACATTAAAGAACAGAATTCCTTGAACTGACAAAAATGGATGTAGGTGTTGGAGGAAAGGGAAGAATTAACACTAGAAAACTGGGTCTCCTTACCTGCTAAAGAAAGTGTCTTCTTCAGTCTTAGCTTTCCTTAGCATAGTAACGAATAGACGCCTCTTCTATCTAAGGCCAATCCTCCACCTATGCTGTGGATCCCATCCCCTTCCTCCTTCTTCTTGGGAATGTCACTGGACTGGTTATTTCTTGTCTTTCCCATGCCTCAGGAGACCCTCCAGTCTCCTATCCTTCCTTAACTCTGTGTACTCTTTTAGCTAGGAGGATTTCTTCTCTACCACAGTTTCTGTTCCCACTTCTCATTTACTTCTGCCCCTCCAATGTAAGTGTTCTCTCTGAGAAAAAGTGACCTCTCTCCTGACAAATCAAGGGGATTTTCCAAAAATCAAAAGCCTCGCAGTTGCTTGACTTCTTAGCAGGGATTGACGTTGTTGACTTTTCATTTTTCTTTGAACTCTTCTTGATTTGGGCTTCTGAACTATTGTTGTATTCAATTAACATATAATAAGCACCACTGTGGCTGCCACACTGCTCAGCCATGGGAATGTAATGCTGGATGTCACTGTACCCTCTCCTGTTCCAGGAGCTGACAGTTTATTAGGGGAAGACAAACAAATGATCAAATAATTTCATTGTGAAATGATCTATGTATCTCTCTCCCACAACTCCTCCTGACTCTTCTGCCTCAGTTTGCCTTTGATAGATCCATTCCATGGCCCCTAAATGTCATTCCTTGTGGTTTGGGTTGAGACCTTCTCCTCCTCCTATGCTGGTTATCCATTTCCTTCATTCCAGGGTTTTGGTTGTCATCTTCAGATTGAGGACTAGCTCTCTTCTGAGATATAGTCCTGCATACCTGCTGAATACTTGATCTTTAAGATTAGGCTGCTGAAAGATGTCTTACATACAAACCTGAACTCAATGTTTCTTCCCCAAATGACTTTCCCCACTCAGTTTGCAAGTTAGAAACCCACATGTCCCCCTCAGCGGGGAAGGTCCTTGGAACTGCTTATTTTACCTCTCTCCAGCAATCCAAGTTCTCATCATCTGCTCACGATCACCTCTGTGGTTGCTCTTTACCTTATCATCTTTTCATTTGAATGTTTGCAACTAGCCTGTTCTCACTCCTCACCCCCACCGCTTCCTGGACCTTGCACTTGGGCTTCAGTGCTGTCCCCGAGCTTTTTTGCTCAAGGCTAGCTACAGCTCCATTCAGGCTTTTTGATGGTTAATTGGAGTTAGGGGTCTCAGGGACTTTCCTGCCCAAGCTAGCTTCAAACTTCTCATATCTCAACCTCCTGAGGCAGCTAGGATTACAGGAGTGAGACATAGGCATGAGACACTAGTGCCTCTGTTTTCACTTGAGGCCAGTGTTCTACCATCTTGAGCCACAACTTCATTTCTTACTTTTACTTTTCCAATCCTTGTTGCAGCAAGAGAAGTTTTTCATAAAGTGGAAGCCCATCCACATTGTGTTCTTTAGTGTTTCCCATTTTCTTTGAATGAAATCTCTACTTTCTGGGGGTGATATGTGATACTGGGGTTTGAGCTCAAGAGTTTTGAGCTTGCGAGGCAGGCACTCTACTATTTGAGCTGTGCCATCTACTTGTGAGACTCCTACTTCTTCCCAGCTTAGCAGGGATAACAGATGTGGGGCACCAACCAAGCTTTTTCTGTTGAAATAATGGTCTCACAAACTTTCTTTTTTTTTTGCGCAGATTGACCTGGACCAACAACCCTTCTGACCTCTGCCTCTTGAGTAGCTAGGATTACAGGAATGAGCCATGGGCACCTGGCAAAATCTCTACTTTTTAATGAGGCTTATAAGAACATGATCTGACTCCCCTAGATTCCCCAGCCTCACCGCCCATCCTATTTCCTTAGCTCCTCCACACTTGGAATTGTAGCTGTATTGAATTTCTTGTAGTTCCCAAAGACAGTGCACTTTTTCCAGGTTCCTTGGTCCTTTGTATATAGTTGCTTGTCTGCCTGAAAGACCTTTCACTTTCTTCTCTCCTGGCCAATTCGTTCTCAAATCTAGCCACAAACCCTGCCTTCTCTGTCTCCACTAGCTCTTCTTTCTTCACTATGGTCTTTGCCTCATTCTTGTGCTGGCTCCCAAATACATGCAAGAACCTCTTGATGGCAAGGCTGTCCATTATTTATCTTCGTGACCCAGGATCCCACCTGTGTGCTTGGCAAAGAACAACAATTGAATACATGAGCACATCCCTCACTCATTCATCCTTTGAAGGTCCTTCTTTTTAGCTGCCCATGGGATTGAGGAACTGTCAAATAAGCCACTTACTCCCTAAGACATTTCCACTCCTCTGCCTACATAGCTTATCCTTCTCCATTGCATGTCTTCCCCTTCCTCTCCTTCCCTGAGTTTCTCTTTTCCTAGATCTTCTTCCTCACCCATATCTGTACTTTATTTTGCATTCCTCCAGTTAAGAGACATTTTAGAAGCACTGGAAATTTGCAGGCCCACGTTCATTGGGCCAAGTATCTGTTAGAATTGTCAGAAGAAACAGAAGATACCAAAGGTGTGATTTATCATTAGGCTACCTCAAAGCTTTACCATCTTTCCCATGCTGCCAGACCTCTTCTCTGAGGTACTCTAGGCTATACCCTTTTCTAATGTTCCATCTGCTTAGCCTGAGTCCAACTTCTGACTGTTCTGACTGGCTTCTGTTCCTTTCCATGTTAGGTTCCCTGATTCTTGTGTTCTACTCCTCTTGCTTCTTTTGTCTAGCAATCAGTGTTAACAAAAGCAAGCTTGGGCTCTTTTCCCTCTGAGGAAAGTCTGGTACTTAACAGCTTTCTGCTGCCTCCTCTTCCTTCTGCTTCCTTATCCATATTTCCTTGGTAACAGTCTAAGTTCAGGGCATTTTTCAACCACTATGTCTGGTAAAAGTGTACCTTCTCTGGGTAGTTCAGTGTGGAGCCTATAAACCTGAGACAGGACATCCCTCTCTGCCCAACACTGGAATGCACTTGTTTGTATTTCTCTTTCTAAGCTGCTGCATAGAAGGAGGTGTTATCTCTTGGAGCCTAGAAGCTGGCTCCCATTTGACTAGTGAAAAAGGAAGAAGAGGAGGAGGAAAGGGAAGAAAAAGAAAAGAGGTAGTTACAACTACACTTCACACCTTTTAGCTACACATCATATGTGATTGAACTTTTCTGTGCTTCCTTTTCTCAAGTAAAAATAGGGGTAACAGTATCTCCTTAACAGAGCTCTTTTGCTTGATACCAGTGGTTCATGCCTATAACCCTAGCTACTGAGATCAGTGGATGGAGGTTTGAAGCCAGCCCAAGCAGAGAAGTTTTCAAAACTCTTATTTCCAATTAATCTGTGAAATGATGAGCTAGAGGCATGGCTCGAGTGGTAAAGCACCAGCCATGAGCCAGAAAACCACATGAGAGTATGGGTCCAGCAGCAGCACAAAAGGAAGGAAGAAAGAAGGGAGGGAGGAAGGGAGGAAAGGGAGGAAAGGGAGGCAGGCAGGCAGGCTTTTTGGGGGAATTCAGAAAGAAAATTATTGTGTTGAATGATTAACTTAGGTAATCTCTCTCTCTCTCTCTCTCTCTCTCTCTCTCTGTGCGTGTATGTGTGTGTGTGTGTGTGATTGAATTGAACTTGAGATCTTGTGAGTTAATTTTCCCTTTAACATCTTAATTCTTGTACTGTGTTCTCCTGCCCTGCAGTCTACCTCTTCCCCTAACTTATTTCTTTTTTTTTTTGCCAGTACTGGGCTTGAGCTCAGGGCCTGAGCACTGTCCTTGGACTTTCTCAAGGCTAGAGTTCTACCACTTGAGCCTCAGCACCACTTCCAGCTTTTTTCTATGTATGTGTACCGAGGAATCGAACCCAGGTCTTCATGCAAGCTAGGCAAGCACTTTAACCACTAGGCCAAACTCCCAGCCCCTTAACTTGTTATTTCTTGATACCTTCGTATTGCTATGTCTCCAACTTTCTTGCCATGTCTGGCTTCACTAGCCTGCTCTGCAACCTGAATTCTGGTTGTCTGGGGTCCAGCTTTGGGAGCCACTCTTTTGCTGCTGACCACCCTTTCCCCACTCTAGTCCCTCACCCTCTACTCCTTATCTCTACCAGGTCTTCCTGCCTCTGGACCCTGTAGGGGAAAAAAAACTTGATTCATCTGAGTCACTGTCCTATTTCTAGTGTTGAGTATGGTGATTGACTGCATTTATCCATGAATCATTTCACAAACATACCCTGAGTCCTTTCCTTTCTTTCTCATTTGTCTCCCCCTCGAATTCTTTTTTTTTTACTCTTTTCTTTTTTTAAAATAATTTTTATTGTGATTAATAGAAGGGTTACATTATATTCACCAGATAGAAGGTGCATAACTTCACAAACATCGATACCCTTTCTCACGACATGGTCCCCATTTCCCTCCCACCCTCCCCCCCCCCCGCTTATCTTGATTTCCCTCCTTCCCTATCCAATTTCAAATAACCAGTTAAGCACATATAAAATATATCAGATAACAAGGTGAAAAATTGTAACAAAAAAACAGTGGTTAGATGCAACGAAGTAGGTGGCAATGCCTTAACCGTATGCGTGTTGTCAGGCCCAAGGGCCTCTTCCATCCTTGTCAAGGGGGGTACTAACCTTCTCTCCTTTCATACAACACTCCCCCTTGAATTCTTAAAGCCTGTAGCATGTCCATATTCTTTCCCCACTATAATCACATACTCATCTGCCCCTTTACCTGCACTGAAATGGCCTCATTACTAATCTACAACTCCAGCCCTTCCTGTACACTCTGCCGGACTTTCTTTTCTAAAGTGAGACGTAGTCATTGTCCTTCCCTGTTTTGTTGCCTGGCCAGCTATATGACCTTTTATCCGAGCATACCAAGTCCTTCCTCCACCAGTCAAACAATGTGTCCTGACAGAAAGCACTAGCTTGGGAGTCTATCAGAGCTTTATCCTAGGTGTCTCTTTGCTCCCTTCTCTGGGCCTCAGATTCCTCATCTGTGGAAAAGTACTTTCCTCAGCATGCCGTATGTGTCACACAAGAGTGGCAGCTAACATTTATTGATCCTTCTTCCCATTCCAGACATGTGCTGAGTAGTTCATAACATTATTTCATTTAACTCTCCTATCAACCATTTAGCATTGGCACTTCGATCAGAATACTACAGAAGGAGAAATGAAAGCCTAGGAAGGTTAAATAACTTTCCTAGAATAGTACTGTAAGTGGACAGATCAGAGTTTGAACTGTAGTCTGACAGCAGAGTGTCTCTTCTTAGCCACTGTAATAATAATAGCTTGTGCTTCTATACTTATAAAGTTTACTAAATTCCACATACTGGTCAAGATACTGCTGAATATAGCAGAGTGGGTATTAATATCATGCCTATTTTATAAATGAGAAAATTGAAGCACCGAGAAAATTAAATGGCTCATCCAAGGTCACACAGCTAGTAAGTAAAGCTAGGAATCAAATCCAGGTGGTTTGGCCCAGGAGTCCCTGTCTTAATCACTTTCCTGTCCTGCCTCCTTGTGACATATTGTTACTGTCAGCAATATACCAATCACGTATTGATGGATGAATTTATGCTGACTCAAATCTAGCCTATGTGTAGTTATGAATCACTGCATTTCTCTCTCTTTCGACACTGGAGAAGCTATTCTCCTGACACAAATTTCTCTACCACAACCAGTGATCTCCTCAGTGTTCACTGCTCAGTCTTTGTCTTCTGTGACCTCTCAGCAGCACTGGAAAACATCAGTTGTTCCCCTTTTAAAAAAATGTTTTCAGGGCTGGGAGTTTGGCCTTGTGGTAAGAGTGCTAGCCTAGCATGCACGAAGATCCGGGTTTACTTCCTTGGTACCACATACATAGAAAAAAGCTGGAAGTGGTGATGTGGCTCAAGTGGTAGAGCTGTAGCCTTGAGGGGAAAAAAAAGCCCGAGGATGTTGCCCAGGCTCTGAGTTCAAGTCCCAGGACTGGCGAAAAAAATGTTTTCAGGGGGCCGGAAGTTTGACCCAGTGGTAGAGTGCTTGCTTAGCAAGCACAAAGACCCAGGTTTGATTCCTCAGTACCACATACATAGAAAAGCCGAAAGTGGTGCTGTGGCTCAAGTGGCAGAATGCTAGCTTTGAGGAAAAAGCCCAAGGACAGTGCTCACAAACCCCAGGACTGCCACCAAAAAAAAAGAGTTGATTTTAGGGTTGGGAATGTGTCTTAGTGGTAGAGTGCTTGTTAGCATGTATGAAGCCCTGGGTTCCATTCTTCAGCACCTCCTAAGCAGAAAAAGGCAGAAGTGGTGCCATGGCTCAAATGATAGAGTGCTAGCCTTGACCAAAAAGAAGCTCAGGGACAGTGCCCAAGCCCTGAGTTCAAGCCCTAAGACTGAAAAAAAAATTTTTTTTTACGTCTATGCAGTCACCTCTGAGAAGAATAATGGTCTCGTCAGATTCCCCGTTTCTTACGGCACTGTTCCTAGCATACTCACCTACACTTTCTTCTGATTCCACACCTCTGGTCTGATGGAATTCTGCAAATCCATGGCTTTCAATTACACCTTGTGTGTGCTTGGTCCAAATCCATCCATCCAAACCAATCCTCTCTCCTAAGCTCTGGGCTTCCACCTATGCCTAGGACATCTCTATGTAAGGATCCCAACAAGCACCCCCAAAATGGCTTCTCCTTCTCAGTATCCAGATGACATTGCTCTGCTTTCTAGTGCAGAACCATTGGAGATGGTCTAGTGTCTGCAGTTCTTCCACTTCCTGAACAGGCTGTGGCCAAGACTGGCCCACTTCATCTCCTCCCATCTTTTGTATTTATGTCTCCTCTGTCTGCTGGACTCATAGACTAACACCTCGTTGTGTCTTCCTGCAGGTTCCCACCCTTCTTTGGGCCTCTATCCTGCTTTCCATCTTCCCCTCAGCTTTTCTACAATTTCTTCCACTCTCTACTCTCTAAACCTCAGGCAGCACGGAGTGAATAGTCCTAAGATCAAATTAAGGCTGCTTTAACTCAGGAAAATTGTTTCACTCTGAGCCTCAATTTCCTCACTGGAAAATGGAAGCTGGGATTCCTTCTTCACAGGGTTGTTATGATGATTAAATGAGATACTGTCTGTGAATTGCCTGGCAAAGGGCCCAGCACACCATAAAACTCAGAAAATAGAGCCTTTCCCCCTCCTCACATCTGTCCTCAACCTCTTGCTGGAGTGCCTCCTGGGAATGCATCCTTGGGAGAGACAGAGCCAGGCCCTGGCACTTCCCTGGCTACTGTCCCATGGGGTTGTCCCAGGGATAGCCAAGAAAGCTAGTTCTTCAACCTTCTGTTCCTCCCACCTCGTTTTCTCTCCCCTCCCCATCCTCCAGCTCTGGCTCCTGCTCTTCTGAATCTCCCTGGGTCTGGCTGTTCTGTCTCCACTCACTCTTTCCTCTGCTTTACATATTCACTCTCTTTTAGTGTTGCTCCTTACCATCCTCCTACTAGAACTCACTTCTCTTCCTTCCTGTCTCTCTCTCTCTCTCTCTCTCTCTCTCTCTCTCTCTCTCTCTCTCTCTCTCTCTCTCTCATCTTGTATCTTTACCTCCCTTCACTCACTGAGGCTAGCCTCTTACTCTTCTTACAGCCCCCATTTGCAGCCCCCCTCCTCAGCCGTGTTGTCTTTCTGGTCCTGCCCCTCACTGGCCCTGGGACAGGAAGTTGAGGGAGGAGGCCTAGGCGGTGCCAGCTCCCCTAGCCTGCTTCCCCTTCTGTACCTCGGGCCACTCCTATACTTCCTCCCGGAGAGAGCACCCTGTTTCCCTTGTGGTCCCCCTGTGCCTCCCCACAGCCCACCTCTCTTCCTCTCCTGTGTTTCCCACTGTTCCCAGGTACCAGAGACACAGGCTGGGGTCGGGAGGGGGCTCTGCTAACGAAGGAGTGGGGAATTGACATCACGTTTCAGGCCCCAATGAACAGTCTTGCCCCTCCCCCTCCTAATGAGAACCAGCTGTGGTTCCAGAGGCCCAGATGTGGGGATATGGGGGGAAGAGCAGGCTGAAATCAGAGGACCAAGTAACAGGGCTGAGGACATAGCAAGGGCATGTAGCAAAGACAGAAATTGTTGGGAGAAGAGATGTGACCAAGCTGGGAGCTGGCAAGAGGCACTCAGACTGGGAAAAGATAATCTGAACTGGGCTGGGATGAGACAGAGCTGGATAGGAAAGAGAGAAGGACTGGGAGGGGGAGCAACTCTTATGGAGAGGCAGAGAGAAACACCAAACAGATGGGAGAGATGGTCCTGAGAAAAGGCTGGAGAGGGGATGAGACTGTCTCGGGAGAGAGTCTGGAGTTCGAGTTTGGAACTGGAAGCCGCAGAGCAGGAAGTGATGAGGCATAGTCCAGACAGAGGCCCTAGGGACCTGGAGGTCACAGCTGCAGCCGCAGGGCTGACCACGAGTGCCCCGGCAGCATGTGTGAGAGCACGCCTGCGTGTGGGTGGGTCTACAAGTGTGTGCGCGCGTGCCTGCCTTGTCCACATATGTAGCAGTGGCTTCTCTGGGTGTGGGAGGATGTGGGAGGGACCTGTGCCTGTGCATGTGTGTGTGAAGTCCCGTATCAAAGGGTGTGAGTGTGTCTTTCCATGAGGAAATTTTGTGTGTGTGTGTGTGTGTGTGTGTGTGTGTGTGTGTGTAGGGTTCTGTGAGAATTGATTATGCCATCTGTGAAAAGATTGCAAGTGAGGAGAGGCGTTCATTTGCATGAACCCTTATTTTTGTAGGTGTCACAGTAAGCTATCTCTTCTCTCGTTCTCTCTGTGTGTGTGTGTGAATGTGTATTGAGTATGCCTATCTGCATGTGAGTCTGACTGAAAATATATCTGTGTGAGTCTCAAATGTGCTAGGCGGCGTGTGGGATCATCTTTATGAGTGTGAGCCTCTGGGCCCGTGGTGAGAGTCCTCTACTGCCCTTGGGGATTTTGCAGTGATAGGGCCCAGGTGGAGCAATGGGAAAAGTCATGAAGGTCTCCCGCTTGAGGGAAGGGGCTGCTTCCAGCTTAAACAGAAATCCTTCCTGTTTAAGGGTGACCATTCTCTTTTATTTCACACTACTAATTTATCTTTTCATTCTGAAAATTCATTGATCATGCACCCTGCTTCACACTACACATGAAGGTGAATAAACTCCAATCTTATCCCTTAAAACACTAATTGTCTGGGTGGGAAGACAGATCATTTTGATGCCAGTGTGAGAAATACATTGACCTTGCCGTCGGTGAATCTTCTCTCCTCCTAAACCACAACTGTTCTCTCCACTGACAGAGTAAATGAATAGGATCAGCCTCAACTCTCAGCAGACCTACCTACCTCTCCCCTATTTTTTATTGCTAAACGCACATCCAAGACACTCCCAAACAGTGACTCTCACAAATACTTCTTCATTGTTTCACCAGCCTATCCGGCTGTCTTTCCTTCCTTCCTTCCTTCCTTCCTTCCTTCCTTCCTTCCTTCCTTCCTTCCTTGCTTCCTTCCTTCCTTCCTTCCTTTTTTTGCCAGTCCTGGTCTTGAACTCGGGGCCTGAGCACTGTCCTTGGGCTTTCTCAAGGCTAGAACTCTACCACTTGAGCCACAGCACCACTTCCAGCTTTTTTCTATGTATGTGGTACCGAAGAATCAAACCCGGGTCTTTGTGCATGCTAGGCAAGCACTCTACCACTAGGCCAAACTCCCGGCAAGTCCTTGTTTCTTAATGGTAGTGACAGTGGTCCTCACAAAATGTAAGCCATAACCTGATACTTCTTTTCATTTTATACTGTCTCATTTGATACTCTGTCCTCAGCACTACATGTCAAGTCTAGTGCTTCTAAACCACTCCAGGTACTCTCAGGCCTTCCTTGAGTATGGCTCCTAGACCCTTTCGAATTCTGATCACTCTTCCAGAGATAGTCTTCCCTACATCTCTGATATCTGTGCATCTTTGCCTGGCCAACACCTAGTCATTGTTTGCCTCTCAACTTGAACATCACTTCTTCAGAAAAGCTCTCCCGTACTTCTCTTTCACAACCTTATCATACTTGTAACTACTTGTCCAGTTAACTTGTCTGTTAGCGTCCATGAAGCTAGGCACTTCTTCCTTCATTCATGTTATATGTCTGGTGCCTCCATGTAGTTGGTACTCGCTGTTGTTGAATGGACAAAAGATAGAGATGGAGTATGTGTATAATAAGAGATATTTGAGCATATTTAAATACTGATAGAAGGCTCTAGCAGAGGAAAAGATTGATAATTCAGACACGGTTACCAAGTATTTAATTAATGAGGCTGGAAAGGGGTATTAGTCCTCAGTGAAATGAAAATAAGAACAGTGTGTTCATACATTGTGTGTATGTGTTGTTCTGGGGCTTGAGCTCGAGGCTTGGGCACAGTCCCTGAGCTTTTTATTTTTGTTTTATTTTTTGATCAAGGCTAATACTCTACCATTTGAACCACAGCTCCATTTTCAGTTCTTTTGGTAGTGAGCTGGACATAAGAGTCTAGTGAATTTTCCTTTCCTGGCTGGCTTTGAACTGAAATCCTCACGTCTCACCCTCCTGAATAGCTAGGATGACAGGTGTGGGCCACCAGTACCTGGCTAGACTGGTCTAGAACAGACTGGCCATCTGACACAAAAAACAGAAAGCAGAATTACCTACGGAGAGGGGTCAGTGTGACATGGGGACTTGCCAAGGGAGACACTGGTAGGGAGAGCCTGATGAATCCCAAAACACAGATTCCCCTAGGGCTAGAGATGGCAAGGACCTTGCTTGATGGGGACTGACCATAGCCCCTCCTGCCTTGGCACACTGCAATTTCACTTAGGACCTTGGGATTGCTAGGCAAATTCTCTACCCTTTGAGCCTTTTTTTTTTTTTTTTTTGATGGATTATGGGGCTTGAACTGGGCCTGGGTGCTGTCCCTGATCTCTTTAGCTCAAGACTACTGCCTTACCTTTGAGCCAAGCCCCACTTCCCGTTTTCTAGAGGTTAATTGGGGATAAGAGTCTCAGCTTCTTTTGTGCCGGGCTGGCTTTGAACCTTGATCTTCCGATCTCAGCCTCCTGAGTAGCTAGGATTACAGGCATGAGCCACCGTACCTGGCTTCCTCTAGCCATGTTTGAGTTACTTTTCAGATAAGGTCTTGCTTTTTTTGGCCCAGGGCTAAATTTGGACTGAAATCATTCTGCCTCTGCCTTCCTCATACCTGAAATTATCAGTATGCTTTACCTCACGTGGCTTGTTTTATGGAGATAGTCCCATTCACTTTTTTGTTTTAAATTCTGGCCCCAATCTGACCTAGAAATGTCATTCTTCTATTTCCACCTCCCAAGTAGCTGGGATTACAGATACTGCACCTGGCCCCAGGGCTGAACATGTTTGAGTGTAGGTCTGGCCTGTTTCACAGTCCTTCTGGGTTACAGATCCTTCCCTAGGGGTGACCTTATCACTTCTGCTTTTCTCCTAGGTCAAGGAGCCTGAGCTGCACTGAGGGTCCAAGGCAGACCTGATCCAAAGGCTGAAATCAAGCTGGGCCTAGAGTCTGGCCTGGAGCTGGAGCTCCAGCTCCTGCTGGGCTGCCCTCGTCATGCAGAAGGAGCTGGGCATCGGGCCCTCCAGCCCTGGCATGAAGAACTCCAGGCCCCTCCTTTTGCTGCCACTGCTGGTGCTGCTGGGGGCTGCGTTACCAGGAGCCTGGGGTCAGGCTGGAAGCCTGGACCTGCAGATTGATGAAGAGCAGCCAGCAGGCACGCTGATCGGGGACATCAGTGCAGGGCTTCCAGCGGGCATGGCAGCTCCTCCTATGTACTTCATCTCTGCCCAGGAGGGCAGCGGTGTGGGTACAGACCTGGCCATCGATGAGCACAGTGGGGTTGTCCGTACAGCCCGTGTATTAGACCGCGAGCGGCGAGACCGCTACCGCTTCACAGCAGTCACTCCAGATGGGGCCACTGTGGAAGTCACCGTCCGAGTGGCTGACATCAATGACCACGCACCTGCCTTCCCGCAGGCTCGAGCTGCCCTGCAGCTACCTGAACATACAGCTCTTGGTACCCGCTACCCACTGGAGCCTGCTCATGATGCTGATGCTGGACGCCTAGGAACGCAGGGCTACTCGCTATCTGGTGATGGGGCTGGAGAGACCTTCCGGCTGGAGACACGTCCTGGTCCTGATGGGAATCCAGTACCTGAGCTAGTAGTTACTGGGGAGCTGGACCGGGAGAACCGCTCGCACTACATGTTACAGCTGGAGGCCTATGACGGTGGCTCTCCTCCTCGGAGGGCCCAAGCCCTGCTGGATGTAACACTACTGGACATCAATGACCATGCACCGTCTTTCAATCAGAGCCGCTACCACGCGGTAGTGTCGGAGAGCCTGGCCCCAGGAAGTCCTGTCTTACAGGTGTTTGCATCTGATGCAGATTCCGGTGCCAATGGGGCTGTGACTTATGAGATCAACCGAAGGCAGAGCGAGGGTGATGGGCCTTTCTCCATTGATGCACACACAGGGTTACTTCGACTAGAGAGGCCACTGGACTTTGAGCAACGGCGGGTCCACGAATTGGTGGTGCAGGCACGGGATGGGGGAGCTCACCCAGAGCTGGGTTCGGCCTTTGTGACTGTGCATGTGCGAGATGCCAATGACAATCAACCCTCCATGACTGTCATCTTCCTGAGTGCAGACGGTTCTCCCCGAGTGTCTGAGGCTGCCCCACCCGGACAGCTTGTTGCCCGCATCTCTGTGTCAGACCCAGATGATGGTGACTTTGCTCATGTCAATGTGTCCTTGGAGGGTGGTGAAGGCCACTTTGCCCTTAGCACCCAAGACAGCATCATCTACCTGGTATGTGTGGCTCGGCGACTCGACCGGGAACAGAGGGATGCCTATAACTTGCGGGTTACAGCCACAGACTCAGGCTCACCGCCACTGAGGGCCGAAGCTGCCTTTGTGTTGCATGTCACCGATGTCAACGACAATGCTCCTGCCTTTGACCGCCAGCTCTACCGGCCAGAAGCTCTGCCTGAAGTTGCACTGCCTGGCAGCTTTGTGGTACGGGTGACAGCCCGGGATCCTGACCAAGGTTCCAATGGTCAAGTGACATACAGCTTGGCTCCCGGCTCCCACACTCACTGGTTCTCCATCGATCCTACTTCAGGCATCATCACCACAGCCGCCTCGCTGGACTATGAGTTGGAACCTCAGCCACAGCTTATTGTAGTAGCCACCGATGGGGGCCTTCCCCCTTTAGCCTCTTCAGCCACAGTGAGTGTGACCCTGCAAGATGTGAATGATAATGAACCCCAGTTCCAGAGAACTTTCTACAATGCCTCACTGCCTGAGGGGACCCAGCCTGGAACCTGTTTCCTACAGGTGGGTAGGCCCTAGATATAGTACCATGGCTAGGGAATAATCTGTCTTTTGGAAAAAACTGCTTTGACTGCACCACAAAGTATAGCTTCAGAGAAAAGACTGCAGGCAGGGAGGCTTCCAGACTCCTCAGTATCCCCTCAGGGGCTGGCTATTGGCTCAACCTCTAAGGCTAGTGCCTGGGCCTGGCTGACCCTTGTCTGCTAGCCAGACTCTGGAGAGCAGCTTGCCTGCTGTTGTCTGGCTCCCACCACCCACTCTCCCACGTGTTTACTCTTCCTCTTGGCCAGGACTAATGGGTTATTGCTTCCAAATTTCTTCCCTCCTCACCAGTTCCTGAAGCAAGAGGGAAGCGCTCCAGGTGGTTTCCTAGAGATTTTATTATGAGTAACCATGGAGGAGAAGGGGTAAAATGACTACTGGAGCTTCATAACTGTTACCATTTCTTAACATTTGCTCAAGTCACAGTATATGTATTGCCTACCTGTTCCAGCAACTGTATTAGGGATACTAAATACAAAATGAATGAATCAAACCCTAGTCCTCACCTCATGTGTAGTTTGTAGTCTAGATGGGAGACTCATTTGCAAAGAAAGTTTACTGCTAGTTTTGGGGTTTGAACTCAGGGCCTTTGCCTGATAAGCAGGTGCTCTATCACTTGGGTCACACCCCCAGCTACCACTTAGGTCACACTCCCAATCCTATGCTTTCCCAAAGGAAAGGGCCCTTGAGCTGAGTGCCTGAAGACTGAGGAGGAGTTTAGGTATCAGGAAACCAGGCAGGAAAATGATTCCAAGCAGAGGGGGAGGGGCAGGGAGAAGGAGAGGGAGAAGGAGAGGGAGAGGGAGGGAGGGAAGGAGGGAGAGAGAGAGACAGAGAGGGGGGGGGAGGGAGAGAGCGCGTGTGCCTCCGTTATTCAGGGGATTGTAAGTAGCTCAGTATCTCTGGAGCATAAGATATGAGATGAGAGAGCCGAAGATGAGACTGCAGGAGCCAATCTAAAGAGTTTGGGTTTTGTTTTGTTTTTCAGTAGGGATCATTGGAATTTTTACGTTCAGGAGTAAAATGATCGGATTTGGTTTCCCAAAACCTAAGTCAATGATTTACAGTTGGGGACAGTTTTGCCCTGCAAAAGAGGCATTTAGCCATGCTTATTATTTATTATTATGACTAGTGGAATAATACTGCCTCTAGTGGGTAGAAGCCAGGCATACAGTTAATCATCTTACAGTACACATAATAGTAACTACAGCAACAAAGTATCTGGTTCAAAATACCAACAGTTCCAGGGATCTGGGCTCCTGTTACTCATGTCTGAAATCTTGGGTACTTAGGAAGCTGAGATCTGAGGACTGAAGTTCAGAGCCAGCCTAGAAAGGAAAGTCTATAAAACTCTTATATCCAGTTAACTACCACAAAGCTAGAAATGGAGCTGTGGCTCAAATGATAAAGTACCAGCCTTAAGCAGAAAAAGTTAAGGCACAGCAACCAGGCCCTGAGTTCAAGCTTCATTACCAGCACACACACACACACACTACTACTACTACTACTACTACTACTACTACCAAGGGTGAAAAACCTTGGTGTAGTGTAGGTTGAGGTCAGACACCTGTGAAAAGATTATTACACTAATCCATGGAGAGATGACTCAGATCTCCCTCAGGACAGTGACAACGACAACAAAGGTAAATAGACAAATGGAAAGGCTAAGGACTCACTGAGTCCCCAGCAGATTGATATATCAGGTGGAGAAAAGATAACTGATAGCTGGCTTGAGCAACTAAGTAATGGAAGAGTCATTAGGGCAGGTTTGGGAAGTTTTGTTTGAACAAGTTGGGTTTAAAGTGGTTGTGAAGCATCAGGTGCAGATGTTAAGCAAGCATCTAGATATACAAGTTATACAGGCGTGCAGCGCAAGAGGGTGAAAATATAGATGATGGTTAAAGCTAGGGAAGTGAGAAGAGATCAGGCTCTGAGAAAGTGTGTAAAGCAGGGAGTGGGGAACTTTTTTTCTGCCAAGGGCCATTTGGTGTATGACGTTAGCTAGTATTGATGTTTATGTTGCTAAGAAAAAAAGCTCCTAGCTTTACTTAATTTTGAGTCCCGCCTGTGGTTGCCTTGGCAAGGTCAGACCAAATGATTTTGCAGGCCTTATATGACCCACAGGCCGGATGTTCCCCACCCCGGCTAGGGTGAGAAGAGGCCATGGAGCGATTCTAGGGAGCAACAATGTGTAAAAGCAATCAGTAAGCACAGATAAGAGTAACACTGGGGTTAAGGGGTAGAGCAGTGAGAGGGAAGAAATGGAATTGGAAGTCAAGGCAGGAGCTGTACTTTGTTATGGTCACGATGAGCAGATATGAGATAGAGTAAGTTTAGAGTTGGAGAGAAATGCTAGAGAGTTCACAAGGTCTTTCTTATCTCTTTGAAATATTGTATCTCATGTGAGCCAGCAGTTGGGTAAGGACAAGACAAGAGGGGTTGAGGGTCATTACTGGTTTGGGCTGCATGGATGAGGCAATGACTGAGTTGAACTGAGCTGAGAACCTGCTCTCTGTGCATTTGCAATGCAGTCTTATAGGTGGAGTTGTGTAGGTCAGAAAATTCACTTGGGACTTGGTCATTTCAGTCAATAGACCATGTGTATTTTGGGTCACTTTCCAACAACTTTCCTGACCACTGTTTATTGCTTTCTTCCTGAAATGAGTCAGAGGGCAAAGGTCTTCCCCAGTTTCTAGAAATGGTGCTGCAGATGTGCCAGTGCTGAGAGGAATGGATGCAGGGGGAATTCTGTCTCCTGGGATATCCGGGCCCACGGCCACAGTAATGAGTTAGAGCAGGAGTGGTTTCCAGGCTTCAGCCATGGCAGGGTCTTAATGTCTCTTAGGAGGGTAAACAATGGCACAGATCACTTCTGTTGAGGGCCTGAGCAACAGTCAGAAATCCTTGGCTAGCTTTCTCTCTGAGCACATTTTCTGGCTGAGAATGGGAACTTTGTAGCTTCCTCTTGCAACGTATCATGACCCTGAGGTCCATCTATCCACAAAGAGCACTTTGTCACAGCCTACAGCAGTCAGCCACCAGCTAACCCACTATTGAGAGCCTACTGTGCAATCAGTGTAGAAAACAGTATGAAAGAAAGTGTTGTTACAAAGCAGGGAGATCGGAATGGTCCATTTACTCAACTAACAAATATATATAGATCACCTACTGTGTGTGTACCTAGCCCTATTCTAGGCTAAAGGTGGAACCATACCCCTAATTCAATAGAGCAGACCCTATGGTGATCAGTAATGATTCAACTCAATAAAGATGAGACCTATAAACTAGGTCGGGAGGTGCATGCCTGTTATCCCAGCAACCGAGAGGCTGAGGTAGTAGGATTGGGAGATCAGTGCCAGCTTGCCTGGCATAAAGACATCCTGTCTTAAGCTGGGCTTAAAGGCTTTAAGGCTGGGAATATGGCTCTGTGACAGAGTGCTTGCCTAGCATGCATGAAGCCCTGGGCTCCATTCCTCAGTACCATATAAACAGAAAAAGCCAGAAGTGGAGCTGTGGCTCAAGTGGTAGAGTGCTAGCCTTGAGCAAAAAGAAGCTCAGGGACACTGTCCAGGCCTTGAGTTCAAGCCCCAGAACTGGAAAAAAGAAAAGTCCCCAAGTGTAATACTAGAAAGCTATCAAGTGCACACGCATTGTGGCATGTGTAGGAAAAAAATGCATTTCTTAGATGAGCTGCATTCAGGCGTAAGTTAGTGGCTGTGAGTCTAACTTAATGAATCAACATTGTATGTCAAATAATGCATCTTTAAACACAAACACACATCAAACAAGGTTATGTATTGACTATTTCATTTAAAAAACAAAAAACTATGACCAGACATTCTTGGGTGGGGTCTGGGTTCATATGGGCCTTTGGTCCCTTCCCACTTGGTCCTTCCATATGTTCACCACTCACGGACTCTGGTACCAGCTACTTTTGTTTTTTTCTGTCTTTGTTTCTCTGGTTATGTCCTGGGGTTTGAACTCGGGGCCTTGTAAATGCTAGGCAGGCATTCTACCACTTGAGTTATGTTCCCCATCCTTCTTTTACTTTTGGTTATTTTGGAGATAGGGTCTTGTGTTTTTTTGTTTTGTTTTGTTTTGCTTTGTTTTGTTTTTGTGGGTCATGGGGCTTGAACTCTGGGCCTGGGCGCTGTCCCTGAGCTGTTCATCACAAGGCTACTCCCCCACCCCTGGAGTCAGAGCCCAACTTCCCGTTTTCTAGAGATTAATTGGAGATAAGAGTCTCATGTTCTTTAGTACCTGGGCTGGCTTTGAACCTTGATCCTCAGATCTCAGCCTTCTGAGTAGCTAGGATTACAGGAGTGAGCCACCACGCCCAGCTGGGGTCTCGTGTTTTTATCTGGGGCTAGCCATCTTCACACCTACAGCCTCCCACATAGCTTGGACCATGCCTAAGTTACTTTATGAGATGAAATCTTGCCAACGCATTGCCTAGGCAAACCTGGAATCTCTGTCCTTGCAATCTCTACCTCCCCCATCACTGGGATTACAAGCATGAGCCACTCACCCAGTATCAGCTACTTCTAATTACCTCTTTGCCCTGACTTTTATGGACAAAGAGGGGCTATCACTCACCTCAGCCTCTCTTCAGGTGACTGCCACAGATGCTGACAGTGGCCCATTTGGCCTCCTCTCCTATTCCTTGGGCGCTGGACTTGGAGCTTCTGGATCCCCCCCATTTCGCATTGATGCTCACAGTGGTGATGTGTGCACCACCCGGACTCTGGATCATGACCAGGGCCCCTCCAGCTTTGACTTTACAGTGACCGCTGTGGATGGGGTGAGTAGACAGACATTGGGCAGGGATATTGGGGTTGGAGTTGTCACCAGGGCCAGGCAAGTCCATCTGACCTAAGACTGCATGTCCTACCAGGGAGGCCTCAAGTCCATGGTATATGTGAAGGTGTTTGTGTCGGATGAGAATGACAACCCACCTCAGTTTTATCCACGCGAGTATGCTGCCAGTCTGAGTGTCCAGAGCTCACCAGGCACAGCTGTGCTGAGGGTGCGTGCCCATGACCCTGACCAGGGATCCCATGGACGACTCTCCTACCGCATCCTAGCTGGCAATAGCCCTCCGCTCTTCGCCTTGGATGAGCACTCGGGTGAGGATTCTCTCATTACCAGGACCTATTCTCAACCTTCACCTCAACCCCCACCCCCTGTTTAAATCATGTACTGTGTTTTCCTTTCATAATCATTCCCTATGCTTTCCTTATATAGCTCTGCTTCTATACCGTTTCTAGGGCTTTTGACAGTCGCCTGGCCCTTAACCAGACGGGCTAATTCTGTGGTGCAGCTGGAGATCGGGGCTCAGGATGGAGGTGGCCTGAAGGCTGAACCCAGTGCTCGAGTCAACATCAGCATTGTGCATGGAACCCCCACACCACCTACATTTGAACAACTACAATATGTTTTTTCTGTGCCAGAAGATGTGGCACCAGGCATCAGTGTGGGCGTAGTACAGGCACGCAACCCACCAGGTATCAGATACCCCCAATAAGGTCCTCTGGTACCAACTCAAGGTACCCCTTGAGTGTCATATGACAGCCGTCCCCAATACAGAACACCATGGTACATGAATGTCATCATAGTGCTAACAAACTTCCCTGCCAAGTCCTGCCTCCTTCCTAATACTTTGTAAGTGACACATGTACCTTCCAGCCCTTCTTGGGATCGGAATCCGGGCCCTAACTCAACAGGTGCTCCCATGCCACTTCTCTCATCCTTCGGTCCTCTTCCCTAGGTCGCTCGGGGCCTGTGATCCTCACCTTAGCAGCTGGAGATCCCCAGGGACTCTTCTCCCTGGATTCAGCCTCAGGACTCTTAAAAACACTTCGCCCTCTGGACAGGGAGCTTCTGGGACCAGTGCTGGAGCTGGAGGTGCGAGCAGGCAGTGGGGTGCCCCCCGCTTATGCCATAGCTCGGGTGCGTGTGCTGCTGGAGGATGTGAATGACAACGCCCCTGCCTTCCCTGCACCTGAAGACACTGTATTCCTGCCACCAAATGCTGCTCCAGGGACTCCCATCTACACACTGCGGGCTGTGGACCCGGACTCTGGGGTTAACAGCCGAATCACCTATGCTCTGCTTGCTGGAGGTGATGGAGCTTTCGCTGTGGACCCCACTACTGGCCACATACGACTTATGAGACCTCTGGGGCCTCCAGGGAGGCTAGATCATGAACTGGAGCTAGAGGCACGGGATGGGGGTTCCCCACCACGTACTGGCCACTTTCGACTTCGGGTCGTGACACAGGACTTGGGGACCCATCGATTAGCTCCCCGATTTGACAGTCCTAGCTACCGTGTGGATCTGCCCTCAAGTACCAACCCTGGAACTCAGGTCTTGCAGGTACAGGCCCAGGTACCAGATGGGAGCCCTGTCACCTATCACCTTGCAGCAGATGGAGCCAGAAGCCCCTTTGGCCTCGAATCACAGAGTGGGTGGCTATGGTTACGGGCAGCCCTGGACCGTGAGTCCCAGGAGTTATATACACTGAAGGTAATGGCAATATCTGAGTCCAGAGCTGAGTTAGGGCAACAGACAGGAACAGCCACAGTGAGGGTCAACATCCTCAACCAGAATGATCACAGTCCCCGCTTGTCTGAAGATCCCACCTTCCTGGCTGTGCCTGAGAACCAGCCCCCTGGGACCAATGTAGGCCGGGTCTTTGCCACTGACCGAGATTCAGGACCTAATGGACGTCTGACCTATAGCCTGCAACAGTTGTCAGAAGACAGCAAAGCCTTCCGCGTCCACCCTCAGACTGGTAAGCACTGGGACCCAAATTCTAAGATCCAGCAGCCTCATCCTCAGACTGCTGAACACCCAGATAGGATCTTCAGGCCCTGAGTCAGATTCTTGCTATGACAACCAGGACTTAGCCTGAGGTTTAGCCCTGGCATTTCCTCTCACACTGTCCAACTGTAGCTTCTCACCTATAGTCTTCAGGCTCTGCATTCCTAAATAGCTCCTCATTCTCTCCATCCTGCACTCCCAGGAGAAGTGACCACACTCCAAACCCTGGACCGAGAACAGCAGAGCAGCTACCAGCTCCTGGTGCAAGTGCAGGATGCAGGGAGCCCTCCTCGAAGCACCACAGGCACAGTGCACATTGCAGTTCTCGACCTCAATGACAACAGTCCCACCTTCCTGCAGGCTTCTGGGGCTGCTGGTGGGGGACTTCCTATCCAGGTATGTGAAGTGGCAGCATTCTAGCCTGAAATGTGAGGGAGGGGCCATCTCCCTATAGAACTCGAGGTGTAGGTAAGAGAAACTGCCTTCTGGAACAGATGTAAACCAAGAAAAAAAAAAAAAAAAAAGCTCAGCCTACACACAGGTGAGGGGTATTGGGTTCAGAGTCATCCACCTAGGAAGGCATTGACTGTAAGAGTTGTGTCCCTGTAGGTACCAGACCGCGTGCCTCCCGGAACACCAGTGACAACACTGCAGGCCAAGGATCCAGACGAGGGGGAGAATGGCACCATCCTTTACATGTTAACTGGTATGGGGTGGGGAGGGGTGGTAAGGAAAAGGGAATGGTTGGGATGATCACATTGCTTTCATGGCTTTCATGAGAGCCAACCCCTCATCCTTCTTCTTCCTGCCCCCAGGTTCTGGCTCAGAGCTCTTCTCTCTGCACCCTCACTCCGGGGAACTGCTCACTGCAGCATCCCTGATCCGTGCAGAGCGGCCCCATTACGTGCTGACACTGAGTGCTCACGATCAAGGCAGCCCTTCTCGGAGTGCCAGCCTCCAGCTGCTGGTGCAGGTATGTCTGTTCTAGCTGCTGCTCTGGCACCACCCCTCCATTCATTAGTGCGGGCTTCTCGTGTTGGTCAATGGGCCTTCTCAGGCTAGTCCTACCGCCTTTTCCTAGTGCAGACCTTCTTTTACACGGATCCTCCTGATTCCATCCTCCCTCCCTGGCCCTGCACAGGTGCTTCCCTCAGGCCGCCTGGCCGAGCCACCGCCTGATCTGGCAGAGCCTGACCCCGCAGCTCCAGTACCCGTCGTGCTGACCGTGACAGCAGCCGAGGGGCTTCAGCCGGGGTCCCTATTGGGCTCCGTGGCACCGCCAGAGCCACCTGGTGTGGGCGCACTCACCTACACCCTGGTAGGTGGCGCCGACCCCGAGGGCACCTTCGCGCTGGATGCGACCTCCGGGCGTCTGTACCTGGCGCGACCTCTGGACTTTGAGGCAGGCCCGGCTTGGCGCGCGCTCACGGTGCGCGCCGAGGGCCCTGGAGGCGCGGGCGCGCGGCTGCTGCGGGTGCAGGTGCGCGTGCAGGACGAGAACGAGCACGCGCCTGCCTTTGCACGCGACCCCCTGGCGCTGGCGCTACAGGAGAACCCTGAGCCCGGCGCGGCGCTGTACACGTTCCGCGCGTCGGACGCCGACGGCCCGGGCCCCAACAGCGAAGTGCGCTACCGTCTGCTCCGCCAGGAGCCGCCGGTGCCGGCTCTTCGCTTGGACGCGCGCACCGGGGCGCTCAGCGCTCCGCGCGGCCTCGATCGGGAGACCACGCCCGCGCTGCTGCTGCTCGTGGAAGCCACGGACCGGCCCACCAATGCCAGCCGCCGCCGCGCTGCTCGCGTTTCCGCACGCGTCTTCGTGACGGATGAAAACGACAACGCACCGGTGTTCGCCTCGCCCTCCCGCGTGCGCCTCCCGGAGGACCAGCCGACCGGGCCCACCACGCTTCACGTGGTGGCCAGAGATCCTGACCTGGGGGAGGCCGCACGCGTGTCCTATCGCCTGGCGGCTGGGGGGGACGGCCACTTCCGGCTGCACGGGAGCACCGGTGAGAACTGGGCGTGGGGTGTGGGCGCGGAGGGTGCGGAGATGCAGGGCGTGCCGAGGTTGCTACCGGTCTGCATCTTACTCACCTAGGAGCCCTGTCTGTGGTGCGGCCCTTGGACCGGGAGCAGCGAGCCGAGCATATACTGACCGTCGTGGCTGCGGACCACGGCTCCCCGCCTCGCTCATCCACCCAGCTCCTGACTGTCAGCATCGTTGACGTCAACGACGAGGCACCCACTTTCCAACAACAGGAGTACAGCGTCGTCCTGCGTGAGAACAGCCCCCCTGGTACACCTGTGCTCACTCTGCGGGCCACTGACCCCGACCTGGGTAAGACCTGGGGAGAGCATGAATCGTAAGAGGGATGGACAGAGGAAATACAGGATATGTTTATCCTCTGATCACTCCCCATGCTGCCCCTTCTCAGGGGCCAATGGGCAAGTCACTTATGGAGGTGTTTCTGGCGAAAGCTTCTCTCTGGACCCAAATACTGGAGTTCTCACTGCTCTTCGTGCCCTGGATCGGGAGGAACAAGAGGAGATCAACTTGACAGGTACACTTTAACAAGACGACAGAGCCAGAAGTGTTACAGTCATAGACAGAGCACCCAAAATGCTGCCTTCTAGAAGTTCCTTTTAGGATAGCAAAGCTTATGTGGTTTTTTGGGTTTTTTTAGACCCTTATGGAGTGGCAAGAGTTAGATAGATGCTAGGTGAAGTGACTTCAGAATTGACCTTTCTGTGACCATACAGAATTTCAAATGCCTATTGTCACAGCTAAGCCCTCTATGTCTCCTGGAGATTACTGTAATCACTTAACAGGAGTGTTCTGAGATGTGAAGTGACTTGCTCAAACTAACATAGTTTGGCACTGGCAAAGCAGGAACTTGAGCCCAACTCTTTTGATATCTCATTTCATGTCTTTTCAGTCTCACCATCACTAAGGAGATAGATTTTGCAGGTACCAAGCAGAGGAGATGGAAAGGAAATGAACAGCTTCTTATATGTATTCACACATGCATACAAGGGTACCTAGAATATGTGGCATGACAGGTGTTTTCTAGCTTGCATGTGTATCTGTGAACATGGGTAAGTGCTCTGAGATCAGGCTAGACCTCATTAATTTTGCTTCCTCACAGTATATGCACGGGATGGAGGCTCACCCCCCTTGTTAACTCATATCACAGTACGTGTGACTGTGGAAGATGAGAACGACCATGCTCCAACCTTTGGAAATGTTCACCTTTCTCTGGAAGTGCCGGAGGGCCAAGACCCCCAGACTCTTACCACACTACGGGCCTCTGACCCAGATGTAGGAGCCAATGGGAAGTTAGAGTACCACATCCTGGGTGAGAATCATCTCATATCTACTAACTCACAACCTCCTTGCCTGGTTCTTGCTCCTTATTGGCCTCTGTTGGTTTCAGTCAACATTTCTGGGTCTTTTTCCCCCCCTCTTTTTATGTCTTGTACTTTTTTCCCTCATGCATACATCATTATATCTCTGGGTATGTCTTTCTTTGCCTCTCTAGCTTTTTTCTGGCCTTTATTTCTTATGAAATGTGCTTTCTTATGAAGAGACACTTCATAACAGAATGTCAGTAGACTAAAGAAGACATGCTTGTTTCCTCGTATGTCTATCCCAAGAATCTACCTGTAATGTGGTGAAATTGGAACTACACTGAAAACTATAGCCAGGTTACTGAATTTTTTTAGCAGGTTTTTCAAATTTTTAATTTTATTTTCTTGAGATGATATCTTGCTCTGTAGCTCAGGCTGCCCTTGAACTTGGACATCTTTGTGCTTCAACCTCTAGAGTTCTGGGATTAGAGGCATGCCACCATGCCAGGTTTAGAGAGCTGTTTAATTGGGGGGTGAGGGTCAATTTTTTTCTTTTGCTTCAACTCATTTTATTAGCATCCATTAACTGTACAAAGGAGTTTTCATTGTCTTTCCATACTTACATATAATACAGCTTGATCATATTCACCATCTTTATTACTCTTATTAGCATATTCATACAAAGAAATTTTATTGTGATACTTGCTATATACATTTTTATATATATATATAATGTGCTTTAATCAGATTTATTCTTTTTAAGAGCTTTGGGGGATCTCATTGTGCTGTTTTCATATGTGTGTATGTATGTATAGTGTGTATAATACTCCTATCACAGTTACCTCCTAATCCCCTCTCCTTCTTTTCTTCCCACCTGTTGATTATCTCCAACATTCTTCCTTTTACAATCCTGACTTCTTCCTCCTCCTCTTCCTCCTCCTCCTCCTCTTCTTCTTCTTCTTCTTCTTCTTATTATTATTATTATTAGTCATGGGGCTTGAACTCTGGGCCTGGGCACTGTCCCTAAGCTCTTTAGCTCAAGGCTATCACCATACCCCTTGAGCCACAGCCCCATTTCCCCTTTTTCTAGTGATTAATTGGAGATAAGAGTCTCGAGGTTTTTAGAGCCCAGGCTGGCTTTGAACTGCGATCCTCAGATCTCAGCCTCTTGAGTAGCTAGGATTACAGGCTTGAGCCACCATGCCCGGCTCCTCACTTATTATTTTTATTATCTCTGTTACCACATATGAGCAAAAAAACATAGTATACTTGTCTTTCTGAGCTTGGCTTATCTCAACATGGTCTCTTACTCCATCCATTTCCCCAAAAATGACATAATTCTATTCTTCTTTATGTATGCTTCTCTAGCTCTTAATTTCCCTCTTTGTCTGTGCTTGCTCCCTGCCTCCCTCACTCCCTTCCTTCCTCTTCCTTTCTTCCTTCTTTCTTCCTTCCTTTCTTCCTTCCTTCCTTTTTCTCTCTTCCTGTTGAATAGTGATTTTCACACTTTTTGGTCTCAGGACTTTGTGTATGTATGTGTATGTGTGACAGGTTTCACTATGTTGCCTAGACTGTCCGCAAACAATATCCTTTTGCCTCAGCTTCCTGAATATTGGAAATTTTAGATGTATACCACCACACTCAGATATAACTCTAAAAAGTTAATGTGTGAATTTTATCTATGTTTTCTTTATTAGATATTAAAACAATAAAAAATTTAAAAATCATTAACACCAGGTACCAGTGATTCACATCTGTAATTCTAGCGTCCCAGTTACTCAGGAAGCTGAGATCTGAGGATTGCGATTCAAAGCCAGTCTAGACAAGAAACTTTGTGAGACTGTTATTTCCACTTAACCACTAAAAAGCTGCAAGTGGATTGAGACTCAAGAAGGAGAGCACTCTCCTTGAGCAGAAAAGCTCAGGGCAGCACCTAGTATCTGAGCACAAGTCCAGGAGGAGCAGGAAAAAAAATCATGGAGAAACAAAGCAATAAGTATGCTATTTGGTACGTCAGAATGTACAAAGGGAAATGTTCAGATTTCAAATAAGAATCTGTTGGACAATAATGCAGAGATCATAGGTATAACAGGAAGCCAGAACAATTTCTGAAATTATACTTCTAGAAATTATACTTCTACTTGTTCTACCCAGAATATAATGGAAAACACAAGAATACGTATGCACACATTTCATCCACCAAGCAAAGATCTTACCACATCCTGAAGCATTCCCTCTGCACAACTGTGAGATACGAATAAAAATGGCACATAACACCTATGATAACAGTTTGGTCTTCTGTATGTGACAAGTTCTCAGAACACTCCAAGGACTCTCCAGATCACACTCTGATAACATTTGTGTTGTTCATATCTTTACCTTCGGTGTTTGTTTTCCTCTTTGTCTCAGATTCTTCGTTTCTGTCCTGGTCCCATTCCCATCCCCTTATCTCCTCATCACCTCTGTTGCTCTCCCATCTTCATGGTCTGACACATATATGTTTGCTTGCTGATATCTGCAGATGGGGACCCATCAGGTGCCTTTGCCCTAGATGTTGCCTCTGGGGAGTTTGGCACCGTGAGACCACTAGACCGGGAAGTAGAACCATCATTCCAGCTGCGGATAGAGGCCCGAGATGGAGGCCAGCCAGCTCTCAGTGCTACTCTCCTTGTGACAGTGACTGTACTAGATGCCAATGACCATGCCCCAGCCTTTTCTGTTCCTGCCTACTCAGTGGAGGTGCCAGAAGATGCACCTGCAGGGACACTGCTGCTGCAACTACAGGCCCACGATCCTGATGCTGGTGCTAATGGCTGTGTGACCTATTACCTGGGTGCAGGCACAGCAGGAGCCTTCCTGCTAGAGCCTACCTCTGGGGAACTGCGCACGGCCACAGCACTGGATCGAGAGCACCTTCCCAGCTACACCTTTTCAGTGAGTGCAGTGGATAGTGCAGCTGCTGGGCCCCTGAGCAGCACAGTACCTGTCACCATCACGGTGCGGGACGTCAACGACCATGCACCCACTTTCCCTACCAGTCCTCTGCGTCTGCGCCTCCCCCGTCCAGGCCCCAGCCTTAGTACCCCAACGCTGGCTCTGGCCACACTGCGAGCTGAAGATCGTGATGCCGGTGCCAACGCCTCCATTCTATACCGGCTGGCAGGCACACCACCTCCTGGCACCACCGTGGACTCTTACACAGGTGAAATCCGTGTGACCCGCTCTCCAGTCACTCTGGGACCCCGAGATCGTGTCCTCTTCATCGTGGCTACCGATCTTGGCCGTCCAGCTCGCTCTGCCACTGGAGTGGTCATTGTTGGACTGCAGGGGGAGCCTGAACGTGGACCCCGCTTTCCCAGAGCAAGTAGTGAAGCTATGCTTCGTGAAAATGCACCCCCAGGTTGGTCACCAGCCATGTGTCCCTAAATTTGTATCCCTGGATGGGCCAGAGTTACTCATTCCTGTAGTGCTCACAGTCCAGTACCACCCTCTCTCATTCTCTCTACAGGGACTTCTGTTGTCTCCCCCAAGGCTGTCCATGCAGGAGGCTCGAGTGGACCAATCATCTATAGCATTCTCAGTGGAAATGAGAAAGGGATATTCTCTATTCAGCCTAATACAGGTAGGGAATGGGATCAGGGACTCTGTGTGTGTGTGGGGGGGGGGGGTTGTTTCCTGAGGAGACTGAAGGGGGAAAGGGTTCCCTTGAGTACACAACCTTGGAAGAGAAGACTCCGAGATAAGGAAAAGGACTCACTGATGCCATTGTCCCCCCTCCCCCGAACAGGAGCTATCACAGTTCGTGCAGCAGAGGGGCTGGACTTTGAGACGAGCCCACGTCTGCGACTGGTGCTGCAGGCAGAGAGTGGAGGCGCCTTTGCCTTCTCTGTGCTAACTCTGACCCTGCAAGATGCCAATGACAATGCTCCTCGTTTCCTGCGACCCCACTATGTGGCTTTCCTGCCGGAATCGCGACCCTTGGAAGGGCCCCTGCTGCAGGTGTGGGATGTGACAGGAAGGTAGGAGGGAAGAGATGGTCAGATTTGTTTGTGGCCAGGCTAGTGCCAACCATCTCCTGCACTCACCAGGTGGAGGCAGACGACCTGGATCAAGGCTCTGGAGGGCAGATCTTTTATAGTCTAGCTGCATCCCAACCAGCACGAGGCTTATTCCATGTAGATCCAGCCACAGGCACTATCACTACCACAGCTATCCTGGACCGGGAGATCTGGGCTGAAACGCGGTGAGACCTGGCTTCTTCGGACCTGTATATTTTCAAGCCCCATCTTGCATCCCTCATAGTCCCTAGGCTACACCCCGAGTTTTCCTTTATCTGGGTTATCTTAGCCTTTCCCAAGTTCATTCGTAGCCATCTGATTGTGCTTTGTGTTCAGGCTAGTACTGATGGCTACAGACAGAGGAAGCCCGGCCCTGGTGGGCTCAGCCACACTGACAGTGATGGTCATCGATACCAATGACAACCGCCCTACCATCCCCCAGCCCTGGGAGCTCCGAGTGTCAGAAGGTAAGGTCTGTGTGAACTGAAAGGAATAAAGCTGGCAGAGAGTGCTTCCAAGAGTACATAGGACCCTGCCAAACTCCTGTGTCTGGTGTTTTCGCAGATGCACTGTTGGGCTCCGAGATTGCACAGGTAACGGGAAATGATGTGGACTCTGGACCAGTGCTGTGGTATGTGCTGAGCCCCTCTGGGCCCCAGGATCCTTTCAGTATTGGCCGCTATGGAGGGCGTGTCTCCCTCACCAGCCCCTTAGACTTTGAGCAGTGTGATCACTACAATCTGCAGCTGCTGGCGCACGACGGACCTCACGAGGGCCATGCCAACCTCACAGTGCTTGTGGAGGACGTCAATGACAACACACCTACCTTCTCACATAGTCTCTACCAGGTACTGACTCCCACGTGCCCCCACACTTGGGCCTGGCATTGTTCCTTCCGGAGGGAGGAGACAGAGCTAGCAGTGGTTGAGGTCGGGTGGATGTTAGACTCCTATCCTGGGGGACAGGAATGTCCCATCTCAGACCTGCCCTCCAGGTCCTGCAAACTAGGTCTGGGTTCTGTATCCTGTGACCAGGGGGCGGGGAAAGGTGGGCAGTTTTCACCCACATCTTAATAAGTATAGGCCTCAAGATGGAGTGGATGCCAAACATGACTGACCGGATCGAACTTTAATACAGCAGGGCAGCTGGGATGGTTGGCCATATACAATTTTTCTCACATTTTAGGTAATGCTGCTTGAGCATACACCCCCGGGCAGTGCCATTCTCTCTGTCTCAGCTACGGACCGAGACTCAGGTGTCAATGGCCACATTTCCTACCATCTGGCTTCTCCCGTGGAGGGCTTCAGTGTTGACCCCAATAATGGTATGTCTTCCCTACACCCTATAGTATGATCCCTTGATCTTGGTTTTGTTTTTTTTTTTTCCAGTCCTGGCTTGAGCTCAGGGCCTGAGCACTGTCCTTGGGATTTCTCAAGGCTAAAGCTCTAACATTTGAGCCTCAGCACCACTTCTATGTATGCAGTACCGAGGAATTGAACCCGGGTCTTCGTGCATGCTAGGCAAGCACTCTACCACTAAGCCAAATGCCTGGCCCCCATCCCTTGATCTCTTAACTGTATTTGGCCATATACTAGACCTCATTTCTAGAATTTGTTACCTAGTATCTTGACTCCTAGACCTCTGACTCAGAGAGCACATTTTACCCTCTCTGTCTTTAATATAAACCTGACTGCCTGTCCGTGTGCTCGTTCCTGAGCCATATATCTTAGAGGATATTTCATATTGATTTAGCACACAGGCCAATCCCTGGAGTCTGACTTCCAAAGCCATCGCGTATCCCCGGAAGGTGAATCTGCCTTCCGCTCACACAGTTTGGCCACTGCTGAGTGGGTGTTTCTTTCCCTTTTCTTCTCATCTCAGGAACTTTATTCACAACAGTGGGAACAGAGGCCTTTGGCCCTGAGGGACCGGGAGTGGTGGATGTGGTGCTGGAAGCACGAGATCATGGAACTCCACATCGAGCAGCCCGAGCCACAGTGCATGTCCAGCTGCAAGACCAGAATGACTATGCCCCAAGCTTCACTTTGCCACACTACCGTGTGGCTGTGACTGAAGATCTGCCCCCTGGTTCCACCCTACTCACCCTGGAGGCCACAGACGCTGATGGAAGCCGCACTCATGCTACTGTAGACTATAGCATCGTTAGTGGCAACAGGGGCCGAGTCTTCCAGCTGGAACCCCGGTTGGCTGAGGCTGGGGAGGGTGTTGGACCAGGTCCTCAGGCATTGGGCTGTCTGGTCTTGCTTGAGCCACTAGACTTTGAAACCCTAACACAGTACAACCTAACTGTGGCTGCCGCTGATCGAGGGCAGCCACCCCGAAGTTCAGCTGTGTCTGTCACTGTCACTGTACTAGATGTCAATGATAACCCACCTGTCTTTACCCGAGCATCCTACCGCGTGTCGGTACCCGAGGACATGCCTGTAGGCGCTGAGCTGCTGCATGTGCAGGCCTCTGATGCTGACCCTGGCCCTCATGGCCTTGTGCATTTCACCCTCAGCTCAGGTGACCCTCTGGGGCTCTTTGAGCTGGAGGAGAGCTCTGGTGCCTTGCGACTGGCTCACTCTCTGGACTGTGAGACCCAGTCTCGACATCAGCTTGTAGTGCAGGCTACTGACCCTGCTGGGGCACACTTCGCTTTGGCACCAGTGACAGTGGAGGTCCAGGATGTAAATGACCATGGTCCAGCCTTTCCACTGAGCTTGCTCAGTACCAGCCTGGCTGAGAACCAGCCTCCAGGCACTCTTGTGACCACTCTGCATGCGATCGATGGGGATGCCGGGGCTTTTGGGAAGCTCCGCTATAGTCTGTTGGAGGCTGGGCCAGGACCTGAGGGCCGCGAGGCATTTGCACTAAACAGCACCAGTGGGGAGCTGCGGGCACGAGTGCCCTTCGACTATGAGCACACAGGAAGCTTCCGGCTGCTGGTGGGTGCTGCTGATGCTGGCAATCTCTCAGCGTCTGTCACTGTGTCGGTGCTGGTGACTGGAGAGGATGAGTATGACCCCGTGTTCCTAGCTCCAGCTTTCCACTTCCAAGTGCCAGAAGGTGCCCAGCGAGGCCACAGCCTGGGTCATGTGCAGGCTACAGACGAGGACGGAGGTGCTGATGGGCTGGTGCTCTATTCCCTCGCCTCCTCTTCTCCCTATTTTGGTATCAACCAGACTACAGGTGCCCTGTACCTTCGCGTGGACAGTCGGGCTCCAGGCAGTGGAACAGCCACCTCTGGGGCTGGGGGCCGGACCCGGCGTGAAACTCCACGGGAGCTGAGGCTAGAGGTAGTGGCCCGGGGGCCTCTGCCTGGGTCCCGGAGTGCCACAGTGCCTGTGACTGTGGATATCACCCACACTGCATTGGGCCTGGCACCTGATCTTAACCTGCTCTTGGTGGGGGCTGTGGCAGCCTCCTTGGGCGTTGTGGTGGTACTTGCGCTGGCAGCCCTGGTTCTAGGGCTTGTCCGGGCCCGTAACCGCAAGGCTGAGTCAGCTCCTGGCCCTATGTCACAGGCAGCACCCTTAGCCAGTGGCTCCCTGCAGAAGCTGGGCCGGGAACCACCCAGTCCTCCGCCCTCAGAACACCTGTATCACCAGACTCTCCCCAGCTATGGAGGACCAGGATCTGGAGGCCCTTATCCACGTGGTGGCTCCCTGGATCCTTCACATTCAAGTGGCCGAGGCTCAGCGGAGGCAGCAGAGGATGACGAGATCCGCATGATCAACGAGTTCCCGCGCGTGGCCAGTGTGGCATCTTCCCTGGCTGCCCGTGGTCCTGACTCAGGCATCCAGCAGGACGCAGATGGACTGAGTGACACATCCTGTGAGCCACCTGCCCCTGACACCTGGTATAAGGGCCGCAAGGCAGGGCTACTGCTGCCAGGTGCAGGAGCCACTCTGTACCGAGAGGAGGGGACCCCAGCAACTGCCACAGCCTTCCTTGGGGGCTGTGGCCTGAGCCCCGCACCCACTGGAGACTATGGATTCCCAGCAGATGGCAAGCCATGTGTGGCAGGTGCGCTGACAGCCATTGTAGCTGGCGAAGAGGAGCTCCGTGGCAGCTATAACTGGGACTACCTGCTGAGCTGGTGTCCTCAGTTCCAGCCATTAGCCAGTGTCTTCACAGAGATCGCTCGGCTCAAGGATGAAGCTCGGCCATGCCCCCCAGCTCCCCGTATTGACCCACCACCCCTCATCACTGCTGTGGCCCATCCAGGAGCCAAGTCTGTGCCCCCCAAGCCCGCTAGCACAGCTGTAGCCCGGGCCATCTTCCCACCAGCCTCTCATCGCTCCCCCATCAGTCATGAAGGATCCTTGTCTTCAGCCGCCATGTCCCCCAGCTTCTCACCCTCACTGTCTCCTTTGGCTGCTCGCTCACCTGTTGTCTCACCATTTGGAGTGGCCCAAGGCCCTTCAGCTTCAGCACTCAGCACAGAGTCTGGCCTGGAGCCACCTGATGACACAGAGCTACACATCTAGCTGTGGCCCGGGCTGGGCCCCGACCTGGGATACACACAGTGTCCCCAATGCAGGCCCCATTCTGAGCCTGCCCTGAGCAGCCTCGGACTATGACTGGCTGTGGGAAGGCTACCACCAAGCCCCAGCTCTGTACCCTAAACTCCAGTGGGGCCAGGTCCCACATCTCACTCCAGCCTCCTCAGAGCACTAGGACCAGAGGGTCTGTTGGTCACTGGCTTGTGGCCAAGTCCATAGTGTGGGGAGAAATATGAAGGAAGTGGCAGCCCTAGGTTCTCAGTGAGGACTTCCTGCCCTGCACCAGCACCCTGTGATGGAGCTGAACTTTATTTATTGGGGGCCAGGTGGATGGAAGAGGCCCCCTCCAAACTCTTTGGACCCAACTCCCTTGGGTCCTGCCCCTGCCCAGAACAAGTGCCAATTCTCACTCTGGAGCCTTAATAAACTGCAGTTTGTATCCAGTCTCCGGCTTTGTTTTGTGGGGATGAATGGAAGGCAGCTGGCAGTGCCATGAACACTTCAGGGAACGCAAAGGGGTAGTGCACATGGGGGCATCTGGAGTAGAAATGGCACTGGGAGCTCAGGAACCTAGTCTGAGGTTGATTATCTCCTTGTACTCAGCCTTCTGCCAGAGGCAACAAGGCAGCAGAGAGGGATTGGTTCTTTGGGAAAGAATCTGGGACTGTGTAAGACCAAGAGTCTGAAAAGATGCATGAAATGGGCGAGGTGGCTCGTGCCTATGATCCTAGCTACTTAGGAGGCTGAGATCTGAGGATCAGGGTTCAAAGCCAGCCTGAGCATTAAAGTCCATGAAACTTTTTTATTTTTCAAATTATCAGGATAATGTATAGAGGGATTACAGTTACATTCACCAGATAAGCAGATGCATTACTTCTCACACATTGATACCCCTTCTTATGTTTTTGTCCCCACTTCCCTCCCCCATTATAGCAATAACAGGATTCCAGTTAATTAATTAATTAATTAATTTATTTATTTATTTTTACCAGTCCTGGGGCTTGATCTCAGGGCTTGAGTATTGTCCTTGGACGATGTCAAGGCTCAAGCTCTACCATTTGAGCCTCAGCACCACTTCCGGCTTTTTCTAAGTGTGTGTTACCAAGGAATTAAGCCCTAGTCTTTGTACATGCTAGGTAAACATTCTACCACAAGGCTAAACTCCACATCATCCATGAGATTCTTATCTCCAATTAACCTCTGGAAAACCAGAAGTGGCCCTGTGGCTCAAGGGGTAGGGCCTTAGCCTTGAGCTGAAGAGCTCAAGGACAGCGTGGAGGCCCAGAGTTCAAGCCCCACCACCAACAAAAAAAAAAAGGAAAAGAAAAAAGAAAAGATGCGAGGATGGACATGAGAGCAGCTCAGCAGAGAAATCCTTCCCTGTTAGAACCACTACATATCTATAATAAGAGTTTTACATTCAGAGATACAACTTACTTCCTCCGTGTAAATTCTCACTGCAATTATATACTTTTTTACATGAGTAAGTCTAGGCTCTGGGAGGAAAATAGTTTTCCTAATACTCTCCATCTAGGAAGAACATACCTGTGTGTCTTCCAAGCCCACTCCCTGGTGATTCCTAGGTGGCAGGATGTGGGCAACAGGTAGGGAGCTCCCGTCCTAAATGTATTACATGGCAAAAAAAATCCTAAGAGCACTGGGGAGCATTCGTTTGAGAGGGAGGAGCCATAGTCGTCACTAGTTACTAGGGAGAGAGGGTGGAAATAGAACAGGGCCACATGACTGGTCACATGATCTCAGATCATCAGTAAGGCAAGATGAGACTCCGAGACTGGTGAGAAACTGGTGGGAGGCAGGTGAAGGGGCTCACAGTGGAGGGGATACATAGAGGGGATGGGAACACAATGGCAATTCAGATCCTGATGAAACTTGCCTGCCGTCCCTGCAGCCTCCTGGGGCTCCTTGCTCTCATCACCGCCTGCAAGTGCACTTACAGTCCAGAGCCTGACCAGCGTCTGACGTGAGTTGCTTTAACTCTGATTACATCTTTCCCCCTTCCCATTTCTATGCCCACTGTTCCTCAGCCTAGCTTTCCTCACCTTGGTACTACTCTGTAGCCTCATCCTCCGGTTACCAAACTCAGTCCTGATCCCCTGCTGTGATCCATTTCTGTTTGGGAATCCTACTCAAAGCCTCAGCTGTTCATCCAGAGCCCTCCATGACCTGTATTTCCCATTCCTATCCTAATTAAGGATTATTCTATTCCTGACCCTGCAGGCTGCCCCCAGGCTGGGTGTCCTTGGGCCACGTGGACCCTGAGGAAGAGCTGAGTCTCACTTTTGCCCTGAGACAGCAGAACCTGGAGAGACTTTCCGAGGTGGTGCAAGCTGTGTCGGATCCCAGATCTCCTCAATACGGTACCTGTCCTGTTGGGACTGGGGGCCGGAAGTGGGATGTACGAGGGACATGGCCCTTTGATCTGTCGGGGTTGGTGCTGCTCATGGCACTCCCCAGTGGCTGAATGAAACAGCACACCAGAAGTTAGGCTAAAAACTAAATTTGCACACTATTTCCAAGTTTCCACCTGTGTTCCTCAGTCTACTAGGCAAATGAGATGGCCCCTGGTTCACGTACATGCTTTTCAATTTAAATTGCTTCTTTCATTCTTAAACCCAACTTCTGCTTCCTCTTCTGCTCAGACCCGGAGGCTACCACTTCAGCTTCACTTCACTTTTGGCCAGCCAGCATTGTTATTAATTTGGTTGGCTATTCTTTCTCATTGGCTACTGTCCTTTCTCCTAACAGTTCCTAGTGCAGTTCCTAGTGCAACACTCCACTTTCCACTGTACACCCCACACTGAAACAATCTCTTCAGTGGTCAAGCTGGTTAAAGTCCTTTATGACAGGGAAATTTGTGAGTGTGTGTGTGTGTGTGTGTGTGTGTGTGAATGAATGAAGGTGATCACTCATCATGGAGAAAATAAAATAACTCATCACATTAATTTTAAAGCCAACAAGTATGAAGATTTGAACAAAATTAAATGCTTTATAATTGATTTTAAGAGTTTTGAAAGGGGAGTGTGGCCTAGTGGTAGAGTGCTTGCCTAGCATGCATGAAGCCCTGGCTTCAATTCCTTGGTACCACATACACAGAAAAAGCCAGAAGTGGTGCTGGGTCTCAAGTGGTAGAGCTCTAACCTTGAGAAAGCCCAAGGACAGTGTCTAAGCCCTGAGTTCAAGCCCCAGGATTGGCCCAAAAAAACAGCTTTGAAAACTTTTACTGCAGATGAGGTTACAATGGAAAATCTTAAATTAGTAATTTCCATTGCTTTTTTTTTTCTCCAACCACAGCAAATGAATATTGTGGTACATTTGAAACCAGAAGCCCTTAGGCTGAGTCCACACTTCTTGGTTATTTTATTTCAAATCTCTCCCGTCTTTTCTTCCCCTCACCACCAGCACCTGTATAGCCCCCTCCACCCCGCCCATCACCTCACCAGAGTCCTGATATTTCCTGGTCCAGGTCCACAGAGGTAAGTTGAGAAATCAGTGAGCTAATACAAGATTCCTTTCTGAATTCTTGCAGGAAAATACTTAACCCTAGAGGATGTGGCTGAGCTGGTCCGACCATCACTGCTTACCAGCCTCACAGTCCAAAAATGGCTCTTAGCAGCTGGAGCTCGAAACTGCCATTCAGTGACCACACGGGACTTTCTTACATGCTCTCTGAGTGTCCGGTGAGAGGGAATGCTTGCCCAGTGGAATGATTACCCCATGGCAGATACCAATTTTCCTATCAGGGAGCCACTTCAAGGGGATGGTGTTGAGAACTTGCTGAGAGCCCATGGGTAGTAGTTAATGCATGGGTAGTAGTTAATGCCTGAGGAAATGACTGTTGGTGCTCAGGCTTCATCCTCTGCTCCATTCCATGCATTCTTACCTGTTTTCTCACCTCTACACTACAGAGAGGCAGAGCAACTGCTCCCCGGAGCTGAGTTTCATCGCTTTGTGGGGGGACCTGCAGACACCCATGTTGTAAGGTCCCTACATTCCTATCAGCTTCCTCAGGCCTTGGCCCCTCATGTGGATTTTGGTAAACGCTTTGGGTCTGGTGGGGATTGGGGAAGGCAGGACCTGGGGGGTGGGAGGAGTGTCGGGAGATGTCAGTGGTAAAGTGAACAGTAAGATCTGAAGCCTGACCCCTTCCCACAGTGGGGGGCCTACACCGCTTTCCCCCTACTTCAACCCTGAGACAACGCCCTGGACCGCAAGTGGCAGAAAGTGTTGGCATCCATCTAGGAGTGACTCCCTCTGTGATCCGTCAGCGATATAACTTGACAGAACAAGATGTGGGCTCTGGTAGCACTAACAACAGCCAGGCTTGTGCCCAGGTGAGCCAAGCAAATTGCTTCAGGGTCTTCACAGCCTCCCCAAGATGTCTTTAATGTCTTACCATCCTGAGGCTTCTTCTCTGACCCCATGATTCCTGCTCCAACTCCTTCCACAGTTCCTGGAACAGTACTTCCATAATTCAGACCTGGTTGAATTCATGCATCTCTTTGGTGGCAAATTTGCCCACCAGGAATCAGTGGCTCGTGTGGTTGGAAAACAGGGCCGGGGCCGGGCCGGGATTGAGGCCAGTCTTGATGTGGAATACTTGATGAGTGCTGGAGCCAACATCTCTACATGGGTCTACAGCAGCCCTGGTACTGCCAAGGGGACTAGCGGGTGGGGCTGGATCCTTGTTCTGTTAGGGGAATGACCTAAGCTTGAGGTAGATCTTGACAACCCTCTCCCACTTGCGCCCCTTTCTTTCATTTTTAAAATAATCTAGGCCGGCATGAAGCACAGGAGCCCTTTTTACAGTGGCTCCTGCTGCTCAATAACCAGTCAGCCCTGCCATATGTGCACACTGTAAGTTATGGGGATGATGAGGACTCCCTCAGCGGTGCCTACATCCAGAGGGTCAACACCGAGTTTATGAAGGCTGCTGCTCGAGGTCTTACCCTGCTCTTTGCCTCAGGTAACCTAAACTTAGATCACTCACTCACTTAGATCACTACCCACTCACTCACCCCTAGAAGCTTTAACCCCATAGTGACCCCTGACTAGGTCTCTAATTTGTGACTTGAACTCAGACTCTTAACAGGATCTTTTGGTGTGACCTCTGAACTGTGAACTACTTTAGTAACAGTGGATACTGACATTTCCTATCTAGCTCAGGAACCTAAATACTAAGATCTGATCAACTAATATGAATGCCAACATGCCCCCCCTCCCCTCAGGTGATAGTGGAGCAGGTTGTTGGTCTGTCTCTGGAAGACACAAGTTCCGGCCTAGCTTCCCTGCATCCAGGTAAGCAACCCAACTTATACTTTACCCATGACCACAAATCTTTCACCTCATACCTCAAATCATTCACCTTGTGTTGTAGAACCTTTAACTTGACCCTCCTAAGTGCTCCTAAGACTTAACCCTCCGCATTACCCACCCTCTCACTTCCTGTGTCCCAGGCCCAAAGTCTCCTGATAAGGACATAGCTCCCAGTATTTCTCTTCCTTAGTCTCTGGCCACTTTTACTGTCTGATTATATGCATAATCAACTCTCATTATGCCTGAACGATGTGAAACCTTGCAGTCAACCCCACGTGCATGGCCTCCTAGCATGACTCAGCCCACCCATATCCACACATTTTAGAGATCCTTAACTATATAAATGTTGTTTTCTCTCTTAGCCCCTATGTGACCACGGTGGGAGGCACTTCCTTCCAAAATCCTTTCCTCATCACAAATGAGATAGTTGACTATATCAGTGGTGGTGGATTTAGCAATGTGTTCCCACAGCCTTCATATCAGGTATGTGCATGTTTGTGTGGATAGATGGGGGGCTTGGGGACCCCCACTTCAACACACAGCTGGACAGGCCACAGGCTAATTAATATTCAAAAAATATCTTTTAGGAGGAAGCTGTAGCCCAGTTCCTTAAGTCTAGCCCCAAACTGCCACCATCCAGTTACTTCAATGCCAGTGGCCGGGCCTACCCAGATGTTGCTGCACTTTCTGATGGCTACTGGGTCGTCAGCAACAGTGTGCCCATTCCATGGGTGTCTGGAACCTCGGTAAGAATCAGCCTCAGGCTGGGTACTGGTGGCCTATGCTTGTAATCCTAGCTACTGAGGAGGCTGAGATCAGAGGGTCACAGTTTGAAGCCAGCCCAGAAAGGAAAAGTCTGTGAGACTCTTACTTCCAACTAACCACAAACTACGAGAAGTGGAGCTGTGGCTCAAGTGGTAGAGCATTAGCCTTAAGCCAAAGAATTCGGTGACAATGCCCAGGTCCTAAGTTCAAGCTCCAGTACTGGCACATAAAGGACCAGCCTGGCATCAGACTCCCACTCGGGAACTGTCCTCACTCTCTCTGCCTGCCAGACCTTATATGTAGAATCTCTGTCTTCTGAGACTTCTTATCCTTTTGAGCCTCCCTCCCTAAAAATTCAGTTACTCTGAATCCCCAGCCTCTATTTATCTTCACCTTGCAGGCCTCTACTCCAGTGTTTGGGGGGATCTTATCCTTGATAAATGAACACAGAATCCTCAATGGCCACCCTGTTCTTGGCTTTCTCAACCCAAGGCTATACCAGCAGCATGGGGCAGGACTCTTTGATGTGAGTATGAAAGAGAATCATGTGGCTGTTGTTGTAGGAACATAAGGACAGATAACCTGGGGGGCAGTTCTAATGTGGGATAGCCTTTGGGATGTGAATACCAGGTGAGGAAATGTCATTTACTAATACCTTATGAGCAGGTTCAACTTTCTTGTCCACCTCCTTTCTAGGTAACGCATGGCTGCCATGAATCCTGTCTGAATGAAGAAGTGGAGGGTCAGGGTTTCTGCTCTGGCCCTGGCTGGGATCCTGTGACAGGCTGGGGAACACCCAACTTTCCAGCCCTGCTGAAGACTCTACTTAACCCTTGACCCTTTCTTGTCAGAAAATCTGACCAATTCATCCATGCACTGTAGCTCATGGCTCAGTTCCTTTTTCTGCCATGTTGGAACCCCTGCTGCACCCTCAACTGTTGATTTCTGTAGATAGCTTACCTCCCCAGTCCTGAAATGCTGTGAGCTAGACTTCATTCCCCATCTGACTGGGCTGTCATGCTCAGGTCTCCCAACTCCTGCTTTAAGCTCCTTCCCAAGATGTAATCACTAGCATTTTTCTTTTCTCCCCACCCCCATTTGCTCTTTTCAGTTAGGGATGTGAAAACAGGGTGGGGTTCAGCCTGTTAGCACTGATACCACTAGGCCCAGATCTAGTACCCACTTCTTCTATATACTGTGAACACTGTATCACTTCAACTTCGTCCCTCAGTTCATTGCATTGAGATTATTGCACCCATTCTTTACTCTTCCCTCCCAGATGTGGAGAGGCAAGGGCCTCATGCTGCTTTACCCCCACTGCATAATTATCAATCTGTGCACAAGAATCTTTCTATTTCCTAGGAATTCTCCTTCCAGGGCTTCATGTTGATCACTCCTACCTTCCTTATTCATAAACTTGTCTCTGCTTCCTCATGGAATGTTGGGTATTCTTCATTGCTCTATTCTCTTTTGCTCTTAGTTTACTCATTGTTTCTTGGAACAGACCACTGGCATCTAGAGCCATCTCATCAGATCACATTTCTACCCAATATTAAAGGATACCTCAAATATAAGACATGATATGCAACATCTCATCTCCCTCCATCCCAGCCCCAAAAACATCTTGTTTTGCCTTGCTAAGTACTATGCTTCTTTGAACCAAGCCAGATGTCATTGACTCATTTTCTTCATCTTATACTACTTTCAGTTAACATATCCTATTGACTTTACCTCTTAAATATACCTGAACCAATCCAAAAGTCCTCCCAGTTATATTTCTAAGTATCTCTAGAACATATCCACCTTTCTCTATCTCCACTGCTACTGATTTTAAGTCATTCTCTGAATTATAGGAAACCCTTGGAACTAAAACCAAAAGCAATGTCTGTCCTTCCTGCTCACCACTAAATCATCTTTCAGAGTAAAACACAAATACTATAAAGCTATTTACTTGATAAAAATTATCTCCAACATTACTGGGTAAAGCATGGGCATTTCCCCCCTTAAAAAAATCATGCATGGCTCACAATTTTTTTAAGTAACAAATTATTTCTCCTCCCTACTCCCTACCCTCAAAGGAAGCCTCACCCTAACTCAAGCTATTCAGTCACCACCTTTACACCACCTGACATATTTTCCACCTGATATTACAGAAAAATCCTAATTTTCCAAAACCAAACCTGGTTGAATCCTGGTTCTGATACAGATAGATTCTAAGCCAACTAAGTTTATCCCTCTGAAATTGTTTCCTCTTTTGTTATTAACAATACTTGTCTTTCACAATCAGGGAATAAACTTAAGTGAGATGGCCAGGCGAGGTGGCTCATGCCTGTAATCCTAGTTACTCAGGAGGCTGAGATCTTAGGATGGAGGTTTAAAGGCAGCCGTGATACTTATCTCCAATTAACCGCTAGAAAACAACAACAAAAGGGGAAATGAAGCTGTGGTTCAAGGGGTGTGGGGCCATAGCCTTGAGCTGAAGAACTCAGAGACAATGCCCAGGCCCAGTGCTAGGGCAGTAACTGAGCTGAAGAGCTCAGGGACAGTGCCAGGCCCAGAGTTCTAGCCCCATGGCTGACCAAAAATAAACATTTTTTTTTTTAAAAAATTGAGACGTTATAGAGCATCTGGTACCTGCAAGTAGGCTGCAGATTTTAGTTCCCTTTTCTCCCTTGTACTGTACACTGCGCCTTCCTCTAAGAGACTAACAACCATATAGTATTGAAATCACAAGTATACATGCTTGCCACCCTTTCCAAGACCGTTGGTGCCTAGCAGACTAGATTTGTGTCCTAGAAATTGTAAGCTCAGGCCCTAGCCCAGAGTTGGCAAACAGGAATTAAATAAATACCTGTTGAACCGAAAACCTCCTTCTTTCACTCCCTGTGTTTTTTGTATATGATGCTTCTTCAGGCTGAAACACTCTCTTCTCCGCAACAATCTCGTGCGTGTGTGTGTGTGTGTGTGTGTGTGTGTGCGCGCGCACAAGTTCTCAGGCCTGAACTCTGGAGGGAGGGGGAGGGTTGTCCTTGAGCGATTTTGCTGGGACAACAGCTCCACTTTCAGCTGTTTAGTGGTTCACTGGCTGGCTTTGAACCGCCTCCTGAGTAGCTGGTGGTCCCTCACAGGCGTGAGCCACCAGCTCCGGGCCTGCCACTAATGAGGGAACTACAAAGGGTGCAAAGTGTCAGGCAAACCCCAGGCGAGGAGTGTGGGGCCGCTGCCCCGCAAAGCGAGGTCTGAGTATCGGGTTCAAAGGTGCCACGGCCGAGGAAAGAGTCGTGGACACACCCCGGCTGAGAAGCCTGTTGAGAACACCGTGGAGAGGAGGGTGGAATGGCGGAGGCAAAGCTTTCCACTGCGAGGTCTCCGCCCTCCTGTCTGTTTCAGCGAATCCGCCCACAGGGCAGGGATCCGGAAACCGGAAGGAAGGGCGGGAGCTCACCACTGCAGCGGGCGGGCGGGCGGGCGGGCGGGCGGGGCGAGCCGCTGGTGTGAGGCGTCACTCGGGGAGTGCGTAACGTGAGCGGAAGCGGAAGCAGCTCTGTTCGCCGCCTCTCCCACCGGCCTGATGAGCGGCTGCAGCGGCTCTGGCGCGGACCCCGAGGCGGCGCCGGCCACCGCCGCCTCGGCTCCGGCGCCCGCAGTCTCGGCTCCCGCTGCACTGCCCGCCGGCACCGCTGCGGAGAACAAGGCCAGCCCCGTGGGGACACCGGGGGGGCCCGGGGCCGCGACGACGGGCGCGGGACCCGTGGCGGCGCGAGCTGGGGAGCCGGTCGAGCGGCGCGGGTCGGGTGAGGGCTGGGACTGCCGAGGGCGAGGGGCACGACTTTGACCCGGGCGGGCGGCGAGCGGGAGCAGAGGGCACAAGGTGGGCTTAGCCGGCTCCCGCCCCCAGCTCCCTCCTGTGTCTCAGTTTGTGTGTTCTCCTCCAGCTCCGGTGACGGCGGGCGGCGCGGCCCCTCCGGAGGGGGCGATGTCCAACGGGGTTTACGTCCTCCCGAGTGCCGCCAACGGAGAGGTGAAGCCCGTGGTGTCCAGCACGCCTTTGGTGGACTTCTTGATGCAGCTGGAGGATTACACACCTACGGTGGGCTTCTCACCTGAACTGGGTCATTTGACCCACTGTCGCGCCAGTTCTCCAGGACCTCCCCCCCCAGCCCCGCCTTTTTTTCCTTCTGTCACTCAGGCTACCTTTCTGATAAGATTCATCCCTCTTCCCTCACCCACTGTCAGCCCAGCAAGGCCAGCCCTAGCACTGACAGCTGTCTAATTTGGTTCCTCAGATTCCAGATGCTGTCACTGGTTACTACCTGAACCGTGCTGGTTTTGAAGCCTCAGATCCACGAATGTGAGTAAACCCGGGGCAGGTTAAAGCATTGAGTGAAGGGACAGTTTGTTATCGTTCTCCTCATATTGGTTTCTCCCTCTCTCTCTAGAATTCGGCTCATCTCCTTAGCTGCCCAGAAATTCATCTCAGATATTGCCAATGATGCCCTACAACACTGCAAAATGAAGGGCACAGCCTCTGGCAGCTCCAGAAGCAAGAGCAAGGTGTGAAGGGTGGCTCACTGAATCAGTAACTACCCTCCACAGCTGTAGAGGAATAACTTAGCCTGGAATCCCTTTGGGGAAGCTGCATCTTAGGGGAGGTGTAAGGCCTACTCCAGTCTTATCTGGAATTGCAATCTGTGATTCTTGTGCTCAGCTGGTGCTCTTCCCTCTTCCCTCAGGACCGCAAGTACACTCTAACCATGGAGGATTTGACCCCTGCCCTCAGCGAGTATGGCATCAATGTGAAGAAGCCGCATTACTTCACCTGAGCCACCCCACCCAGATGTGCTTGTCTGTCCCCATGTCCCACACCAGCCTGTTTTCATAATAAACTTTATTGTGACAGGCGGGGCTGATCCCTCCCATGCTGGGAGACACCATGTGGCAAGTGACAAAGCTCTGAGCCCAGCCCCTTTTGGGGCCACAATGGTAGAGATGGGGGCAAGGGATAGGCCCCATAATTGGGGTAGTACCATAACTGGAGGCAGGGGTGGCAACCAGAGGCCTGCTGCTTTGGGGAAGCGTGCTCCCCCAACCATGCCTTGACACCTCTGGAGTTCAGGCAAGGACATTCCAGTCCTACTTGTCCTGCATCTTCTCCAGGATAGGCACAATCATATCAAACTTAGGTCGCTTAGCTGGGTCTTCATTCATGCAAATCTTCATGAGTTTACACACGTGGGGGGAAATACCTGGTGGGATGGTAGGCCGAAGGCCTTCCAGTGCCACCTGCAAATATAAGGAAATAAAGGTGAGCTTCAGAATTGGACAGGATTACTGTATATTCCAACAATGAGAAGAGCCTAGGGACACTACAATATAAGCATATATAGTTCTGCACTCACCTTCATTCCAATCTCCATATTAGAAAGGTCAGCAAAGGGTACCTCTCGGGTCACCAGTTCCCACAGAAGCACTGCAAAACTCCACATATCTGCTGAGCGTCTGTTTGTGTCTTCAGGCTTCTTCTGCAACGCTGGAGAGACAGTATTTGTTCTGGCTGCCTAGCCTATCCTGTCTCTGCCTTTGCCATTCTTGCTGAGCTAGTCCTTCTCTACCTCCCAACATGATGCCTTTACATACCTTCAGGGGCAACCCAGGCTGGTGCATACATGCGCCCAGGGCATTGGAAAGAAAACTTGACATCAGCCATGCTGATTCGGGCAGTCATGTCTTCATCGATCTGAGGAAGAAGACATGGAAGGTGAGTGCTACTCTAGATAGGCTAAGGGCTTTTGATACTTAGGCCAGATATAAACCAGTGGCCTCACCATTACACTACGGCTGTTAAGTGCATGTCGAGGGATGAGGGGCTCTAGCGTGTGTAGAAAAGCCATGCCTCTTGCCATGTCTAAAGCAAACTTCACAGCTTGGCTCTGGTCCACAACGAAATCTAAGAGGCAAGGGTTAACAACTTAGTGACTTCCACCCCCTCCCTTAAGCTTTCCCCAGTTAAACCAACATTACTCACTGGTGCCTTCGTGTAATACATTGTATAGAGATCCATATGGCATCCAGTGTGTGATAAGGGTAGGGTGAGGAGCAGGTGGAGACTGACAGGCACCTAGCACTGGGAGTACATTTGGATGTGAGAAAATCCTGGAAGAGGAAAAGAAAAGAGTGTCCCTGGGTGAGATACAGCATAGATCTCCCCTCTCAAAATGTTTACTTGATGATCCTTGGAACCATCAGCTTCAAGTTAGCCTTGTCCCACCTGAGCCGAGGACATTCCTCATTGAAGTCCCTGCTCTTCCTTGTACTCCAGTCTCGAACCTTCAGCACCTTCACTACAATGTCATTGCTCTGCCAGCGGCCTTTCCACAGCTGAAGGACAAGGGAGATTAAGATTCAAGGACACCACTTCCTTGCTCATTAAATGGAGAGAAAGCCTTAGCAACAGTGCAGAGCAGGTAATGTGGGGACTTAGGGAGGAAGAGGTAAAAGTAAGGGTCACCTCTCCAGAATGATTCTCATTGAGCTTTGCCAGAAAGTTGAGTTGTTTGAAGTCAATTCCGGAGTGTTTGTTGAGGGTCCCATTTCCTGAAATTATGGGCAGGTCAGGTGCCAGCTTTGTTCTAACCCAGCCCCAATAGCCTGGAACTATTCTGTGTTACAGCCCCTCCTGCCACAACAGTGACTCACGGGGCCGAGTGCGGGTGGTCCCCTTCCAAAATGTGTCCTTGTATGGAATACGGTTGAGGTTCTGGCCCATCTTCTCTGCCCGTTCTGGGGAAGAAAATCAGTCTTAGTTTGAGTTCTCGTATGGAACGAGGAAACAGACAAGGAGAGACAAAATACATATGCTAGGGTGGGGAGATGGACCTCGGAGAAGCTCTCTCAAGGGTGCTTTTGCTTTGTCCATAGGCATCTCTCCATACTTATTGCAGATGCTGACAAGAGCTCCATTAGCCACCAGATCCTGGAATGAGAAAGTGGTTGTAATGATAGTCTCCCTGCTGCCTCCCTGGCAGTCACAACCATGAATACACAGATGAAGCACACATCCCCATGAATGTTGCATGGTAGTAATGATAGGATGCGCTTAAAGTTCTAGGCTCACTTTGCTTTCTCTCTACCCCAATTGGCTTTTGAGCCTGTGTACTCACCTCTGCCACTTGGTCTTGACCCCAAAAGCAGGCATAGTGCAGGGGCACATTTCCATGCTCATTCACTGCATTGATGTCAGCTTTGTACTGCAACAGCTGGGCCCCGTGGCCAGACAAAAAGCAAAACGCAAAAAACAAAAAAAAAAGCAGAGCATGTAGTTCCACAAGTGTTAGGGTATGGGAAAAGGAAGAGTATATATTCTACCTTACGTTACAGTGCCCGTGACTGACCTCATGTCATGTAAGTGATGTGGGTGACGAATTCACGCATACCTTCTGTACAATATCACGGTGTCCATGACTTGCTGCTAGGTGCAGGGGGGTGTCATCCCCACGGTTCATCACATTGATCCGTGCTCCCCTCATGATCAGCATCTCAACCACAGCAGAGCGGCCCTCTCGGCAGGCCCAATGCAAGGGAGAAAAGCCATGATCATCCCTTTAAGAAAGGGGCAATCGTTACTGAGTTGGAGGCAGCAGGGTAGGACAAAGGTTTTGCTTCATGAAAAATCAATAGCAAACAGAGAGGTCAATTCTCATTTGGGCTAGCAACTCCTGAAGCTGCCACTCATAACTTTCCCTGAGCTTCACACCCAACCATCCATCTAACTATCCCAGAAAGTGTATGATTATCTCCACCTCTTTGTGCTCCACGCCTTCCTTGGCAGGTGCATGTACCACTCATCCTGTGGTTACCCCCTCATGTCCCTCTTCTGCAATATGTTGTTTTTGCAGTATACTGTTTTGCTGATACCCTATTATAGCACTTGTTGCACTAGATTACAAAACTCTTAATGGTGAGCTACCTTGCCTGATAAATTTTTGCTTATTCAGGACATGGGCTGGCAGTTGGGGTTCAGTGTATGCATGATGCATATAATGGGGGAGATCCATCATGGATGATGGAACCAGTTTACTGTTTGGCTCCAGTACTGAAACTAACATCTAAAAATGGAATGGAATTAAAATGATGCTTAGGAGGGGTTTATAGTTAAAAGGATGTTTTTGATTGTTGATAAGGCAGATAACAAACCAAACAAAACAGTATTCTATTTAGCAAGCTCATACAGAAAAGAGAAGAAAATGATAATAGTTTTAAACTAAAAACTATACTGGATTTTTCTTCTCCCAAAGACATATTTTATAGGGCAAAAAAAGTATACAAACGGGACATTTGGCTGAGAGCTGGATCAGCCTGACAGCCTGGAGCCATAAAAGGAAATTCCCTCCAGTCCTGGGATGCAGATCCAAGGGGCGGAGCCAGGGGCGGTCTGTGGTTTGAGGCCTCTGCCAGATGCCTAAGTGTTGTGGTCACTTCCTGTGAGGCCTGGAACTGATCAGGGGTATGGCCTCCCGGATGCCCCCCCCCAATAAGGGAATGGGGTGTGTGTGGCCTTTAACTTAATAATTCCCTCTCCACAGCTTGTCCTCTTTTGCTCACACAAATAGAAGCTTTTCCGGCTGCAGCTGGTTTCCCCTGGAAGCAATTACACCTCCTGCTCTATCAGTCAACTTTATCAACTCTATCAGCCTCCAGCATTCACTGACCCTGGAGCAGGCACAAGCTGTTTTTACCCATGGGTCAAGCTGCCTGTCACCTCTGTGCCTAAACTTTTTCATCTCAAAGAGACCTGGTAGGGATTAGCCACCTCAAATCTGTCATGTAGCTGGCATGACCTAACACACTCTATCCCTGCAAATTGCCACCAATTTTATTCAATGCCACCCTTTCACCTTGGCAGTAAGTAGTTTTCCAGGATACCAGACCCACTGGGACTTTGTTTTTATTTCCTCATCAATAAAATAGTTTATAGTGCTGTCTATCAGAGCACCCTTTATGAATTAAAGAAAAACATGATTTTTGCATATTATTATGGAGAAAGGAAATGCATCCAATGGGAACCAGTGAAGCCTAGAGTCACTAACAGGTGATCTAAAATGCTCAGACCTAAAAACTAAACTCCCATCATTAAAGAAAAACTGAGTGGGGTGGTGTACACCTAAACTTCCAACACTCAGGCTAAGGCTAGGGGATCCCAAATCAGAGGTCAGTATGGACTACACAGTAAGACCCTGTCTCAAAAAGCAAAAGATAGTTGTTAAAGGAAAAAAATGAGGGGTTTTTTTGGAAAAAGTTAAAAATCAACTTTTCTGAAACACCAACTACTCTTTTCTTCCTTTCCTATCTCAGCATGTATCTGCATCTATTTCCTCACCTCTCATTCACTTTTCAAACTCACAAGCCTGCCACCTTGAGGACACATATCAGGTCTGATTCACAGGCCCGCAAGGCATGCTCAGTGTAGTTCCTTAATTGAAGGAACCTAATGTACTCTGGTTTCTTCATCTACTATTCTGAAACAGCACTCAGAGATCATCAAATACATCCTAATTGTAAGATCAACAGTGACAGCTCAGTCACCTGCACTGCTGCTGACCACTCCCCCTTCATTCAAACATTCCTTTTTTTCTCCAGGCTTTATTCACACATATTCCTATTTTCCCCCTCAATTTCCAGTTACTCCTTTATGCCTGCGCTCTCCTAGGCACTATCCTTCACATGTCTTCCGGTGTGTGTAACACCTCCCAAATTTGTGCATCCCAGTAAGAACTCTTGTGAACTCCATGTCTGCATAACCAACAACCCACTCAATATTTCCATGTTGCTGTACTGTCACCACAAACCCAACATCGCTAAAATATAACATCTCATCCTTCCGTTTTCTGCATCACGGCAAAAGCAACAATCCAAGTGCCCAGACCAGAACCCTGGTCATCATCTTTGACCTTCCTACTTCCCACATCGAGTCAATTCCTCATCTTTATGATTTCTGGAAACATCACTTTTCATTTCTCACCTATCCCAATTCCAGTTCATCCATCCAGTTCTAGGATGAACTAGATAACTGCCTCCTTGCTATCTGCTTTTCACAAGGCATCTAAGACAAAACGTTACCAATGGACAACTACTCATCCGTACACAGCTTTACCATTTGCTTGTAAACAGCAATCCTTTTCTCCTTGTGCCCAGTGCTCTAGCCCAGTATGGTCATCTATCCTCCAGCCACATGAAATTCCAAATATTTTTCTAGCAGAAAATCTTGTCTGTCTTGCTTCTTAGCCTTTGCACATGCAGTTCCCTGAACCTAGGAAGCTGTGTGCAGCCTTAGGGAACTTAACTCAGCAATCAGGACAACTCAAACACGTCTTCCTCTGTGGAGAAAAAGACCTTTTTCTCCCACAGGCTGGTCCTGAGCACTCACCAAGTAGAATGGCAAACTTGGGAGCCCCACCCGACGTGAGCTGTCTACATAAGGGAGGGAACAGACCTCCAGCTTTCACCCTCCAGCCGCCTCAGCTCACCCCTGGTTGAGGTCGTTCTCGGTGTTGTCCAGCCACAGACGCACAGCCACCGCGTTGCCTTCTCGGCATTGAGTGAAAATGTCGTCCATGGCAGCGTCCTGGCGCTGAGTCCCCGGGACTGGGGAGGCGTGGGGACTGGGAGGAGAGAGCCAGAGAAAAAGAGGCGAGTCCCAGCTTAGCCTCCTAGAAGTGTCTGTGTGCAGGCGGTGGGGGGGGGGGGTACTGCTTCCCGGGGCGAGTGGTGGTCCGGGACGGAGTTCCGGGCAGCCGGACGACCCTGCGGCGGGAGGGAGGGATAGGCGGATCCGGGCAGGGTAGGGAAGGTTGGGAGAAGCGAAGTTGGAGCGCAGGCACGGAGGCCCGGCCCCGGGCAGCGCCGGGGTGGGAAGGGGTGGGGGGAGGGGACGGCTCAGGCTCCGAGTGCCCCCGCAGCAGCCGACCAGGGGCTCCTTCCCTATCCGGGCAGCGCCGGGTCCCTCCTCAAGGGACGAGGAGCAATGGGATGGCGCAGTCCCAATCTTGGACAGGGGGCGCGGGTTACCCCCCGCACTTACCGGGACTCAGGCTGGAAGCGCCTTCTCCGGGGAACTCCCGTCCGGCCGCGCCCGCAGCCCGGCCCCGCCCCGCCCCTGGCCCTCTCCGGCCAGCGCGGGCCGCCTCCTCGGGCTCCGAACCTCCTCCGGCTTCCGACCTCCTCCCTCGCCCTTCTAGCCCGCCAATGGCTGTACTCGATGGTGCTTCCGCGCCGAGCAGGCCTCTCTAGCCGCCGCCGGCACTTACTCGTTGGTTCCCGTCCGGGACTCGGCCGGCCCGGTGCGCTCCGCACGTGGAGCTGCGCGCGCGCCCCTCGCCCGCGGGCCTCATGTTCGAGGAGCCCGAATGGGCCGAAGCGGGGCCTGTGGTCGCGGGGCTCCGGCAGGCGACCGCCCGGACCCCGCCAGCAGCGGCCCCCCAAGTCAAGGTGAGTAGCTCGGGCCTGGCCGTGTTTACCTCGTTCGAGGCCGCGCGCCTCAGACCCGGGTGGATCCCAGCGTTGGTTGCGGGCCGGTGCGTGTAGTGGGGTGAGGGGGGCTCCTGCGGCCCGATCGCTAAAGATCCGAGGGCTTCCCAGGAGAAAACGGCATGGAAGTTGAAGTAGTTAGTGGGCAGAAGTTGGCGTGAAGACCAGGGTTCCTGGGACGGGAAAACTGCGGGAAAGGGATGGGGATGGTCAGGGCACAGTGTGAGGAGCTGTTGGAGCTGAAGAGGTGAGCTAGAAGTTGTAGACATACTCTCCCTCCCCACTCTTCTCCCTTTCACCGACATCCCTCCCACTTCACTCCAACCCCCTCTCCCCGCCCAAGTCTTAGAAAGGTTATTGATTGCAGTGTGAGGCTATAGATTGGGCCGAGTAACAGTGAACCTCCAGGGTCAGTAGTAGTAGTTAGAGGTCAGTTAGTGGTAGTTCTTTTTCTTTGAACCATGGAAGATGCGAAGACTCCTGTAACTATCTCAGGCTATTTGTCCTCTTCAGTCAGCCTCCTCCAACATGGTGGTAATGGGAGCTTCAACTGTCTCATCTTTTCGTCCCCATAGCTGTTGCCTTAATCCAGTCCCCTAGCCCGCGTGCAGCTTCTTCTCTTTAGGTAGATCTCTACACTGCAGCTAGAGATATATTTACTGTGTCATATTAAATATTTGACATTTAAAGATATTCGTGGTTCTGTTACTTCTGTGTTCATACTTCTATATGTCTTATGAAAAGGAGGTAAAAGCCTGAAATGGAAGGCTAGAAGCCCTGATCTCACCTTGTTCCTGTAGCCTGTGGCCTTGGCACCTTCCTCTTGAGAACTTGAGTTGATGACCATTGGCTCATTGAATAAAGTAGGTGGGTGGTTTTTGTGCCCTTCAGCCTCCCAAAGGTTGAGTTGGCTGCATGAAAGCCCTTCCTGGTCTGGCAGGCTTTACAAAAAGCTAAGTAAGCTGGGTGCGGGTAGCTCACACTTGTAGTCTTAGCTACTCAGGAGACTGAAATATGAGGTTCCTGGTTCCAAGCCAACCTAAGTACAAAGGTCCCTGAGACTATTATCTCCAGTTAAACACCTTAAAACCGGAAGTGGTATTGTGGCTCAAGTGGTAGAGCACTAGCCATGAGCTGAAGAGCTCAGGGACAGCTCCCAGGCCTAGAGGTCAAGCCCCACAACACACACACACACACACACAGAGATAATGAAGCTGACTGGGAAGAATTTGCTAATATTTGAACCAGGACCCCATCTTTCTTTTCTTATTCTCCAGGCCCTGGCCATTCTCCTCGTCCCTACTTTGATCCCTTGTTTTCCTCTAGGGCCGCAAGCGCCGCCAGCTCTTGGCCACATTACGGGCCCTGGAAGCAGCATCTCTTTCCCAGCAACCCTTGAGCCTACCTGGCAGTGACTCTGAAGAGGAAAATGGAGAAAGGAAGAAGAAACACTCCCTAAAGCCTTCTGCTGGAGTAGGGGGGAAAAGGAAGAAATGTCAAACACAGGATCCACCTCCCAGTGACTCTGAGGACAAGGAAGTAAATAGGAAGAAATGCTACAAACAGACTATTGGCAGTGACTGTGCTGAAGAAAAAAGAAAGCGGAAGTGCCAGAAACAAGCCCCAGCCCACCTAACCCAGCCCTTGGACAATGCTGATCAATCAGGTACTGTTGGATCTGTATGGGGGGGGGTAGGGCTGTGTCAGCTGATGGCTTATATCTCAGAGGACATGCCATTAGGATTGAGGCTAAGCAATAGGAAGCATGTTTATTCCATCTAATCAAGAGGCAGAGATCTGAGAATCAGTTTGAATCAACCTGGACAGAAAAGTCTTATGAAACTTATCTCCAGTTAATCACCTAAAAGCTGGAAGTAGAGCTGTGACTCACGTGGTAGAACACTTGAACCTTGATCGGAAATGATAAGCCACAGCTTGAATTCAAACCCCAACTTTTTGGGCGCTGGTGGCTCACACCTGTAATCCTAGCTACTCAGGAGGCTGCTGTCTGAGGGTCATGGTTCAGTGCCACCCTGGGCACTAAACTAAACCCTGTGAAACTCTTTATCTCCAGTTAACCACCAGAAAACAGAAAGTGGCACTGTGGTTCAAGTGGTAGAGCAATACCCTTGAGCGGAAGAGCTCAGGGAAAGCTCCCAGGCCCAGAGTTCAAGCCCCACGACTGACAAAAAAAAAATAAAAAGGCAGTTATTTGTTTGTGTATATGTGGGAGCTCCAGAACAGAGCCTTCATCTCGGGGCTTGGATATAGTCCCTTACTCAAAAATGGCACACAGCCACTTGAGCTACAGCTCCACTCCCAGGCAAAGCACTCTTATCCAGGCCACAATCTCTTTTGGAGAAGGGTATGTCCAGGATGACTTACTAAGACTCTGAAATTAGTGGAATCTGCCCTAGATAACACCTGTCCACACCTCCCTCCTTACAGGACACAAAGTCTGGGAGAAAAGTGCTACCACTGATCCACCCAATCCAAGTCCTGGCTTGATTTCCCCTAACACCCCCCACACCCTGAGCCGCAAGCAATGGCGGAACCGACAGAAAAACAAGCGGAGACACAAAAACAAATTTCGGCCACCTCAGACATCAGGACAGGCTCCTGCTGAGGCTTCCACAGTGGAGACAGAGGTGCTTCCTACTCCCAGACCAGACAGCCAAGAGGCTCGGGCAACGGCCTTGAGAGTTCGTATGACACAGCGTTTAGATGGGGCTCGATTTCGCTACCTCAATGAACAGCTGTACTCCAGGCCCAGCAGTGCTGCCGTGCGCCTCTTCCAGGAGGACCCTGAGGCTTTCCTCCTCTACCATCGAGGTTTCCAGAGCCAAGTGAAGAAGTGGCCACTACACCCAGTAGATCGAATTGCCAAGGATCTTCGCCAGCGGTAAATGGCATAGGGAGGGGGGCCCTGTGAGAAAGAAGCTAGGAAGACTCAAGAGGTCAGACTGAACCCTTCCCTTCCACTCCCAGGCCAGCATCCTTGGTGGTGGCTGACTTTGGCTGTGGGGATTGCCGCCTCGCATCTAGTATCCGGAACCCTGTACACTGCTTTGACTTGGCCTCTCTAGACCCCAGGGTCACTGTGTGTGACATGGCCCAGGTGAGCTTCTCCATGTAGCTGGCCCATATTCTCTCATTCACCCTCCGTTCCTCCCCCTGCCTCATCCTAGTATCAATTTCTAACTCTTAAAGCTGAGTTTCTCCTTCCAACATCATGTTCCGCTTTCACGGCTCCCACTCTCACAGGTGCCTCTGGAGGATGAGTCTGTGGACGTGGCTGTGTTTTGCCTTTCACTGATGGGAACCAACATCAGGGACTTCCTAGAGGAGGCAAATAGAGTGCTGAAGCCAGGGTGAGAAAGATACATCCTCACCCCGCCACCCACAACCTACTGTGTGAATTTATGTACACAGAACTTCCTGCTTTTCTCAGGGGTCTCCTGAAGGTTGCCGAGGTCAGCAGTCGCTTTGAGGATGTTCGGGCCTTTCTGAGGGCCGTGACTAAACTGGGGTTCAAGATCCTCTATAAGGTGAGGACCATAAGAAATCCTGCTTCTATCAATCTCATAGCTGCTCTTTCTCAGGATAATGATGCTTAGGAAAGAAGACATAGACACAGAAATAGACATTTTGCTTCCCAAGCACACAACTCTAGAGAGAACCCTGGGAAGCTTTCTGGGTGGGGCAAGGACATGGAGGGAGGTGATTTTGGTTTTGATGGTATTGGGGTTCAAACTCGGGGCCTCATGCTTGCTAGGCACGTGCTCTACCACTTGAGCCACACCTGTGCTGTGATCCTCCTGTTTAAGCTTCCTGCGTTGTTGGGGTGACAGACATGAGACACTGTACCCAGATCTTTTGATTAAGATGGGATTCTGTGAACTTATTTGTCTGGATTGTCTGTGAACCATAGCCCTAATTTCTGTCTCCTAAGTAACTGGAACTACAGATGTGAGCCACACACTCAAAGAGGGAGGTGTTTGAGGGTATCTGATAAGAATTTGGAGCTAACTGATTCTTTTCTGCCCATAGGACTTGACCAACAGCCACTTCTTTTTGTTTGATTTTGAAAAGACTGGGCCCCCTCAGGTAGGACCCAAAGCTCAGCTCGCAGGCCTGAAACTTCAGCCATGTCTGTACAAGCGCAGGTGACCCCTTGGCACTGCTTCAAAGGAATGGAGGAGGCAAGGGTCAAACTCTGAAGACTGGATTCTGCCAGGCTGTGAGCGAAGATCTGATGCTGCCTTCCCTCTGTCCCAAGAACAAACTGTGATAGAACTACTGGCTCAGTTTCTGTCTAATGAAGCCTTCTGAGCTATAAGAAGTATAAAGTCACTAAGATAACGTTAAAGAAAAAGGTGTTTATTGTGAGAAGACGGGATATGTGGGAATCGTGGATCACCTGCATATCATGAAAACTCATTGGTTTGGACTTGGTGCATCTGAGTTTGACTCCTCTTTCTAGCTTCAGGTGACACACATTTTTCCCGGTCTCTCTACCATGCTGTCTACTGACCTGTTCTGACCAGCCATTACTCTACCATAGATTCCACTCCTTCAACTTCAGTTTGTCTAGACCTTAAAAACTGCGGACAAGCAGCTCCTGCTTTGACAATTCCAATCTAGCCTGTCACTTTGAGCTGAGAGTCTAAATTCCAAATATTCCATTCCTCATTTAGATAGTGGGGACATTGCTGTCTTGCAGAATTGTTCTGAGGGATAACCTAGGAAATTTATAGGCAGGGTTGAGAACATAAGAGGTGCTGAATGTTAACTAGCTATGGCCCTTACGTCTTGTACATTTTACTGTTCTTGAAAGGCATCCCTTGGCTGGGTTGGAAGTTAAAAGGGAAAAGAATGAATTTGCTGCAGCTAAGAAAGTGGCTTAGTGTGTGTGGCGTAGAGTGCTTGCCCAGCAGGCATGAGGCCCTGGTTCGGCTCCTGGGTACTATATAAATAAATAATATATATTTTTAGAGGAATCAATTTGTTGACTGAGGAATGCTGGGCAATTTGGGGTAGAGTTCAATGATTCATTTCATGAGGCATTCATATACCAATCAACCCAGTGTTGCATTTACCTCTATCTTCTAGAACCTGGATATAACTGGAAGAGGTGAATGGCTGAGGGATCATCCAGAGCTCATTCTTTGCAGGTGAAATCAAAGGTTAGGAAGCAAAGGAATTTTAGGCTTTCAGCTTGTAAGTGATGGATTGTTGATTTCTCACAGCTGGGGCAATGAAATTAGGTTGTTGTATTTGAGTAGACAAACAAATGTCCTGGAAAATTAGGGAGTTGTCATCAGAATTAGAATCCTTGAATTATTAATTTTGGAAGCTGATCAAGTTCAAGTATGGCAAAGTGTTGGGTGTATTCAGGGGTGAATCCCTGGGGAGATGTGAATGTGGGGTTATATGGAGATGATTAGTAAACCTAGAGGTCCTGTATTGCGAATGGAGCTGTATTTGCATCTAGCCAACTTCTTGAGGGAGGGAGAGGATCGAGGAGATTAACAAAGGAAGTAGAGCAGAGTGGCACACATTTCAAAATAGCAGGAAGTTTCTATGGCTTACTAGAAAGACTTCCATGTTAGGGGTGGTATGAAGCTGGTGAATAGCTGATTGGCATGTAGCCAATAAAATGCCTTTGTGGTCTTTAGCCTGTCAGGTTCCTGGGGCTTCCTTGTAGGATCTGCCATGCTCCATAAAGCAGGAGCCTCCTGGCATAACTCTGGGAAGCAAGCCGTAAGGACAATGAATGTGTGAGTAGCAGAGCATAGATACATATCACCCTTTATAGTTCCATATTTGCATTTTTCCCTTTTTTTTTTTTTTTTTTTTGGTCAGTTCTGGGGCTTCAACTCGGGGCCTGGGTACTGTCCTTGGGCTTTCGCAAGGCTAGAGCTCTACCACTTGAGCCACAGCACCACTTCTGGCTTTTTTCTATATATGTGGTACTGAGGGAAAGAACCTGGGCCTTCATGCATACTAGACAAGCACTCTACCACTAGTCCAAACTCCTGGCCCTCGTGATAATTATATCTAACGGTAGGTCTGCATTATTTTTTCCTGGTCAGCAGGAAAGTTGAGGTCTGTCTTCTCCCTCTCTCTTTCCTCCCTTATCATTTGGATTTGCCTATTCTGACTTCAGCCACCTGAATAAAAAATCTCCAGATATGACTCGCACTAGGTTTTCCTTACTTCAGCCCAGCTCTTATTGGTGGTCCCCAAAAGCAAGATTCTCCTGAGCTTCTACATCTAGTGTTAAGAGCGTAGGCTTGTTATTAAGAAATAACAATATGTCCTCTGTTTAAAAAACAGACCGGTCTGAGCAGATCAGATTGAAGGAGAACGTAGAGTAGGTAAATGAGGTCAATTGCAGGAGTCAGTGGCTGTCAGTAGGTGCCATAAAGTCACCTGCAAGATACCTTACAATGGAGCTGTCTCAGCCTTCTCCCAGAGTGTCTAGTTTAGCAGGATGAAGTAGGGCCCTAGAAGCTCTCCTGGTTATATTGACTTTTTTCTTTTCAAAGAAGCAGAAAATTATTAGTTGAAAGTCAGAATAGGGAGATGAGGTCAGAAATTCCAAAGGAGAAGAATGTAAATTTTATTTCTAGGAAAGTGAAACAGGTAATAAATATTTTTTAAAAAGAACAAAAATAAAACTAGGGAAATAACAGTATGAATGCTGGCAGCACTAAAAGCACATTAGGGGTTCAGGATCATAAATAAGGAAGATTGGATGGGAGGAGAGTGGTATAAAGTTGCTTTATAGAGTGCTACCCTCAGTCCCTCCTTTGCTGGGACAGGTATCTACCCTTTTACCTCTAGTTGAAGACTCAATGGCATTTTATGGGAAGCATCAGATTTACTCCTATGGCTAAAAAGTGATGAGCCTAGAGGCTAACTCCTGTCCTGGAAATGCATACCTCCTGTTTCAAAGGTGGGGCTGCTGCTTTGGCATTGGCCCACATCCCCAGAATTTGCCCTAGCAAGCAATGCCTGGATTTTTCCTTGCAGAAAAGAGGGACATATTGTATGGTTTGGGACCTGCCCATGTCCAGTAGGACCATTTTGAAGAAGAAATGAAATCAACACAAGCAAGGAGTGCATTCTATGGGCTGGGGTGGCAATTCTGGAGGGGACTACCCAGAGTAGTGCTTCATTTACCCATCTCCAGGGGACAGCCTCCTTTGAATACTTCCTAGGTTCTTAGGCCACAAAGTCGACCCAGTCAAGCCAGACTTACTTATCCTCTTTCCCTCAACTCTCCATTGTAGAGGGGGCTTGGCCACCCAAGCATACAGCAAAGCCCTGCCTCCATCCCCCAGAGAAGGCTACTTGATTCATAGGAGACTGGACTAAGAGAAGGGGAGAGACTTAAATCTACTCTAGGTGCAGATCACTTATTGTGACAGAATTACACATTCTAATTACTTGAGATTATGTTTGTCCCTTACACGTATCATAGGACCTGTAAGATGGTTGTAGACTAGAAATGTCCCAGGGTTGTTGCAGTTTTTCTCCATGGCAGGGAAAGAGGACCCATCCCCCATTCCTTCACGTTGTGCTCTCCAAGGAGTAATGTGAATAAAGTTGGGTTTGAACATTAGTCTGTGCCTCATGCTTATTCAGTATCCCTTTTTAGACTTCTCTGAGTAGAGTTCTTGCTTCTTCAGTTTCTGTAATATAGTCCTAATGGAACACAGTTCCAAACGAAACAAAATGATCTTGGCAGAGACACTGCTGCAAACACTCACCAGTTATGTAATTGCACAAAGCCCTCTGCAGCTTTTCACAGAGTAATAATTGGAGCCTTTCATTTCCAGCTCATCCTTGTCAGGTAACTTGTCTAACCAGACATCAGACTACTACAGTCATTGCTTTCCCGATCTAATTGCTTCTGTTCCTCAATTCATTTTCACACAGTTAACTGATCTTTTTAGAATGTAAATCAGACTATGTCACTTCTTTGGTAAAAATCATTCAGTGGATTTTCATTGCTCAAGAACAAAGGCCAGATTCTTTCCCAGGCCCTGTGTGATCTTGCTCAGGATTTGCTCTCAACCCACTCTTTCCCTTTCAGAACTCCAGCCATACACAGGCTTTCTACTCATCACTCTGTATTCTAAGCCATTTCTACTTGAGCATTTTTTTTTTGCCAGTCTTGCAGGGCCTGAGCACTGTCCTTGGACTTACTCAAGGCTAGAGCTCTACCACTTGAGTCTCAGCACCACTTCCAGCTTTTTTCTATGTATGTGGTACCGAGGAATCGAACCCAGGTCTTCATGCATGCTAGGCAAGCACTCTACCACTAGGCCAAACTCCCGGCCCTACTTAAGCATTTTTACACATGCTGCTCCATCTTCCTAGAATCCATTTTCCTTGGTGAGCTTGTTTTCATTTTCTAGATATCCACACCAATGTTACCATTTTTGTACGGGGTGGGGGAGGATGTCCTCTTTTTGGACATGCACACAAACATTTTCACTGTGCATTTAGGCAGGGAAAATAATTCTCAACAGTAGACTGGTGAATCAGTATTCAACAAAGGCTTTCTTATTCTATTCCTCTGTCTACCAAGATAATCTTGAAGCATAGGTTTTGAAGTGGTAAGGCCATGGAAGTTCTTACCAGATGTTGGTCCACACTTTCTCCTTAACCCATGAATTTAAAAGGGGGAAAGAACTGCTCATGACAGAAAATGGAGATATTACTCAGAGCAAAAATATATATATAAAGTTTGGTCACAAAGCAAAAATGTGAAGTCTGATTTAATTCTCCCCTCCCCCCCCCCCCCCCCGCTCCTTCTAGGCAAAATTTCTACCTGTAACCATGCCACTGTCCATGCTTGGCCACCTGGTTGAATGGTCACAAGAGATATTCTTGTCTTGATTAATAGAAGTAGTCTACTTATTAGATTTCTAGGGAATCTTGCCACTAACCACAGCTCTGTCTTGGCTGTATACTTCAAAGGTCCTTACACATTTTAGTTTTCTGGTGTAAATGTTTTCTGTTATTCCATATGCCATGACTGAGAAGAAGCTAAAAGATTAGCACTGTTTTTCTTTCTTGTACCCTCCCACATCTCAGCATCCTTCAAACCCTCTTTCCAGCTTAGTGGATTGAGGGAACATGGTCTCTTTTGTATTTTTTCTCTCTTCTGTTCGTTCTAGGAGTGGAATGGAGAGGGGCATGTTAAGAAAGATTAAATTTATGTAATACAACACCAGTGTGTTCTACCAAGGCAAGTATTTAAATGAGTTTTGTAGAGTGTTCAGTACCCCTAGATGTGCATTAACTGACATTGATTGGCTCTTTGTGATACATAACCCACACTGCCTCTAGCTCTTTAACTCCTCTTTCAATAGCCTTCTAGTTCAAATGTGCCTTACATAGCCACAGCTTTCTTGGGAAAGCTCACAACACATTGTCAAAGAGCCCATGGGAAGTTCAAACATTTTTCCTGCCAAATAATGAAAAGTACCACCAGCAGCTAATATTTCTCTGCCCTGATGGAAAATAAGGGCTAATGTATAATATAGCTCCAAAACAGTTCCTCGTTCCCCTCATATTCCATTAATTATGTCTTACTAGACTCATACCTCTCTTAGGGAAAAAAAATATATGGTGTCTTTGGTATACGCATGTTATGGTAGAGTATTCTTCATATTCATTTTATTCTTGAAAAATCAGCCGGACTGTATTCCCCAACTATAAGATGGACATGAGGTTAAATCTAGGCTAGCCAAATAAATACTCGTGAAATTGTGCTACTTCTAGACTTGGATCTTTAAGTTCCCTGAATTTTTTCCATGATGGTCAAGTTTATCACTTGAACTATATGACCTTGAAAATCAAAAGGTAAGCAAATCACCAACCAGTTAGCTTTTGGAATGGGAATGCTGTATGCCATTATATTTTGGAAGTATGTAACGTTTTCTCAGCAGTAGGAGTAGAAGTCCTGAGGCTTGAACTTGGGGCCTAGGCAACACATCTCTGAGCTTTTTTTGCTCAAGGCTAGTGCTCTACCACTTGAGCCACAGCTCCACTTCTGGCTGTTTTGGTGCTTAATTGGAGATAAGAATCTCATGGATTTTTCTGCCCGGGCTGGCTTTGAACTGTGATTCTAAGATCTCAGTCTTCTGAATAGCTAGAATTACAGGCGTGAGCCACCAGTGCGTGGCAAAAAATGCTTTTTAAAAAGCTAAGGGACAGGGGCCGGGAGTTTGGCCTAGTGGTAGAGTGCTTGCCTAGCATGCACGAAGACCCAGGTTTGATTCCTTGGTACCACGTACTTAGAAAAAGCCAGAAGTGGTGCTGAGGCTCAAGTGGTAGAGTTCTAGCCTTGAGAAAAATCCAGGGGCAGTCCTCAGGCCCTGAGCTTAAGCCCAGGACTGGCAAAAAAGAAAAAAAAAAAATGCTAAGGGACAGTCCTCAGGCCTATAATTCAAATTCCAGTACCAACATAAAAAAGAAAGGGCTGGGTGCAGTGGCTCACAACTGTAATCCTAGCTACTCAGGAGGCTCTGATCTGAGGACTGTGGTTCAAAGCCAGCCCAAAGCCCAGACACTGAAGTCTGTGAGACTCTTATCTTCAATTAACCACTAGAAAACCGGAAGTGGTGGCACTGTGGCTTAAGGGATAGTGTGGTAGCCTGGAATTGAAGGGCTCAGAGAAGATTCCAAGGCCCAGAATTCATATCCCATGAGCAACAAAAATAAATAAATAAATAAATAAATGGAGGGAAGGGAGGAAAATAAAGAGAAAAAAGAAGAGAAAGAAGGAAAGAAAAAGTGGTATGGTCATGGAATACTAGTCAATAATCTAAAGGAATTCATCTTTAAAAAATTATTTTTGTTTAAAAAAAGTCATAAAGGTAATGTACAGAGGGATTAAAAGTACATAAGTCAGGTACATTTAAGGAGCACGTCTTTGATACACGCAGCAACCTGGATGAATCTCCCTCCAGTCTCTTATGTTAATTAAAAAAAAAAAAGTATACAGTCCTTTGATCCCCCTCAAAAAAAAAAAAAAACCTAGCCAGTCCAAAAAAATTATAGATTATACACTTAACTATTCCCTTTAATAGCATTCTTTTTTTTGTGGGCCCTGGGGCTTGAACTCTAGGCCTGGGCACTGTCCCTGAGCTCTTCAGCTCAAGGCTACTGCCTTACCCCTGGGGATGGGTGTTGTCTCTGAGCTCTTTAGCTCAAGGCCACCACCTTGAGCCTCAGCCCCATTACCCCTTTTCTAGTGATTATTGGAGATAAGAGTCTCAGTCCTTTATGGGTCTTTAGTGCCCAGGTTGGCTTTGAACCGTGATCCTCAGATCTCAGCCTCCTGAGTAGCTAGGATTACAGGCGTGAGCCACCGCACTTGGCTTCTTTAATAGCATTGTTGAAATGACAAAAATTAGAAAACACAATAGGCTATATAAGAGGAATGGAATGGGAAGGAAGAGAGTATGGCCACAGAAGAACAATATGCGAGACCTGCAGTGCTGGGACTTCTGTATCTTGACTATATCAATGTTGATATCTCATTGTTTTTTAGTATAAAATGTCACAGGTTGGGTGAATTTGGTAAAGGCTATGTGGTTTCTATTTCTTTTCTCCTTTCCTTTCCTCTCTCCCTCCCTCTCTCCCACCCCCACTTTCTTTCTTTGTGTCTGTCCTTTTGGTCAATTGTGGAGCTTGACTCCAAGCCTGAGTGGTACTGTGTCCTAAGTTTCTTTGCTTAAGACTAGCACTCTACCACTTTGAGCACAGCACCACTTCTGGTTTTCCTGGTGGTTAATTAGAGATAAAAGTTAGGAACTTTTGTGCCTGGGCTGGCTTTGAACCATAATCCTCAGCTCTCAGCCACCTGAGTAGCTAGGATGAGCCATCAGCATCCAGCTACTTTTTCCCTTGTATTATTTCTTACAACTGCTTGTAGACTATAATGTTTTAAAGAAATTAATTAGAAAGATAATAAATATAAAATATATACAAAGCAAGTATATTAAAATTAAAAGGATAGGAAAAGATGTCAGATCAACAGTATAAAAGTACTAAAAAGGTGAAGTAACTGTATTAATTAAAAATAGAATTGATTAACAGGCATGGTTTACAATGATAATTACTACATCAGAAAGCTATAGCAATGAAAAACATAAGCAATAATAATAGGTTCATAATACACTAAGCAAAGCCTAACAAGAAACAAAAGGAGGAAGATAAAATGCACAATTATATTTGGAGATTTTAATACATCTCTCAGTAGTTGATAGACAAAAAGTAACATGAAGCTGGGCACGGTAGCTCATGTCTATAATCCTAGCTAATCAAGAGGCTGAGAGCTGAGGATCAAGCCAGAATGTGAGACTCCTATCTCCAATTAATCACTAGAAAATGGGAAGTGGGACTGTGGCTCAGGGGGTAGGGTGGTAGCCTTGAGCTGAAAAGCTCAGAGACAACACCCAGGCTCAGAGTTCAAGCCCCACGACCTACAAAAATACATAGATAAATAAAAGTAGAAAACCTGATGACCTTATATCAATTCAAGAAATAGACTTTCTAAGTGACTGGCAAATTGTATTAACCTTTTATGGAAGTAAAAAGAAGCAATGTCATTCTCTACAGACTGTTTTAAAAGTACCAGACTTGATTTTTGTTGTTTTTGTGGGAAATAAATAGTCTCATGGAATTTACTGCTCTGGCTGGTTTCAAACTTCAGTATTCTGATCTCAGCCTTTTGAGTAGCTAAAATTACAAGTGTGAGCCACCAGCACCTGACACAAATCTTACTTTTTCTTTTATTCCACTATATAGAAGAGGAACCTAGAAATAAAGTCTCTCCTGCTCTTTGAAATAAATGGTGATAATTCAGAATTCCATTTCACCTCTACTACTCCCTAAAGAGGCAGCTAGGAACAGAGGGGAGGGCTTATATAGCACTTTTTCATGTCAGAAGAAATGGACTCCAGGCATGCTGCTGGTTCTTGGATGTGTATAAGTAGGCCTGTAGAAATGGCTGGCAAAGTTTCATACCTGGGCATTCGGCCAGTGTTTGCTTCTAAAGCTGATGAATTTGTAGTCTAGTGTTTCAAAGCTATTGAGACCTTATGGATCTTGTCTTTGGTGCTGAAGAGACTCTCCACCTCATATTTCTTCCAGACTAAAGGCTCATTTCTCAGTATCTATCCTATGCTGGGTCCATCACCATACTTCTTCATGGCCTGACACTCTGCCCTCCTACAATGCTTGGGGCCATGATGAGTCCTTGAGAGAGAACAGTTCCCTTCAAGAGTTCCAGGATGGAATAGGTGAATGCTAAGCTCCTTTGCTTTTGTTCCTCAGTTTATCTGATATTCCCCCTTCCCTTCTGAGATTGCAGAGTCTAGAGATCAAGTTGGTCATCCATCTTCCTCCTGTCTCTGTTCCTTCTATCCACACCTACCCATTAGGACGGAAGGAAATATTTATTCCCTTGTAAATGTACTACTTCCTTTTATGTTTTGCTCTTTTAACTTACCTTTTTCCAGAACTCAGGACCTCAAACTTTCCCTTAGCTTTTTCCTTTCAAGGCTGGTTGCTCTACCACTTGAGCCATACTCTCCATTTCTGGATTTTGGCTGCTTAAAGGAGATTAAGAGTCTCTTGGATTTGTCTGTCCAGACAAGCTTTAAACTACAGTCCTCAGCCTTCTGAGGATGTAGGCATGAACATCTGTTCACCATTTATGATTGTTGACGACAGCAGCCTCCTCAGTGTCTGGAAGAATCCCTTGTGTGGAAGGAGACTGAATAAATAATTGTTGAATGAACAGAGCACCTTGTATGTCATTAGTTTATTTTTTTCTTTTTGTGGGTCTTGGGGCTTGAACTCTGGGCCTCAGCCTTGTCCCTGAGCTCTTCAGCTCAAGGCTAGCATTCTATCCCTGGGCCTGGGCACTGTCCCTGAGATCTTCAGCTCAAGGATACCACCCTACCCCTTGAGCCACAGCCCCACTTCTGGTTTTCTGGTGGTTAATTGATGATGAGTCTCTTGGATGATGAGTGTCCTGGCCCTGTCCTCTCCCCAGCTGCTCAGCTCATGCCATGTCTACCTCACAGTAAACACAACCCCTCACCTCTCAGTTGCGAATACAGTAGTCTCCCCTCATTGTGTCTTGTTGTGTCTCCTGAGCAAATTCCACCCTCCTTCCAAAACCCAGAAATCATTCCTGCAACCACTGCAGCTTTTATTTTGGGGAGAGGGCTCAGGGCAAGGGCGGGCTGCACACGTGGACTCTCCGTAGGACACAGGTGTCAGGGCTGAGCTTGGTGGGAAGTGGCAGATACATCAGGATGTTCCTACTGTTCAGTTTGGTGATGCCAAGGGGCCCTGCCATGTACACAGGACAGCGGTATACGGCCAGGCCATCTGGGGCTGGCAGGTTACTGGAGCCGGGGGCCTGTGCCCTGATGCTGACAGGAGGCAGAGGGCTGGGCTGGGTGGAATTGGTGTCCAGCAAGGCCCCCTCCTCCGAGTCCCACTTGGCGTGCAGGACTTGTAATCCGATCAGCAACAGTCCCAGTTCGGGAACTGTGGGGTTGGGGCCGTTCTCCACCTAGGGGCACCAAAAACTAGTCAGACACAAGTGGGGAGCTGGGCGGGGATAGGGTGGGAGGGAGTGTGATCAGAAAAGTGACTGGGGTAGTCAACATGGAATGTCAATAGATTCTTGAGAGGCCTATGGGGAAAAGAGGGGTGACGCCAAGATACCCGGAGGTGCAGAAGATGGTTCAGCTCCTTCTGGTTATGTCTGGAACCTGAACCTTGACTAGCTGGAATGCTGGTGTGGGCCAGGGTGGCCTCCCAACGCAGGGCAAGTAGCAGGCGACGGGGGTGACCAAAGGCGGACAGGTGAAAGATGCGCTGCGGTGTCTCGTACCCTTCATCCCCATCCTTACCCAGGTAGACAATCAACTGCTGCCCACGGCGGGACAACTGCCGTAGCCATTGCCAGGGTGGTTGCAGCCCAGGTGGTGCATGGCATCGCCAAGGCCTGGGGAACTGGCCAGCCCAGAGGGCTTGGGCCACCTCTGTGCAGCGGCGAGAGGAGCATGGGGGTTTGCCCTTCAGCTGCTGCAGCAGGCAGTCAAGGTCACGTTGGAGCAAGACCACCAGCTGACTCAGTTCCAGCACCTCATTCTGGAGGAAGTCTTGAAGAGGCTGCACTCTGTGGGGGCCCAGCTTACACATGACAGAATGGTCTTCAGGGGTGTGTTTGGTCAGCAGATTCTCCAAGGACTCCAGCCTCCCCTTGATTTGCACTAGGCGCTGCCGCAGCCGCCTCTCTGCTTGCTGGGAGGCTTGGCCAGCTGCAGGAACCCAGGAGGTTGAACACTGCTGCATGGCATGCAGGAGTGCTTGACTCCGGCGTTGCAGCAGCCAGTCTCTGGAGGCCTCACTCAGGCCACAGACCCCTGGCTCAGATGGTGTGGGTAGCAGGTGTATCTGAGCCTTGAATTCGGCCATGGCATCCAGCTTCCCTAGATCTGGGAGTTGGAGGTGAGGGTTGAGGGACAACGTAGATTTGACCCCTACTCCAGAGCTGAAGGAGTAGGCCATCATCTCCATCCCCAAACTGTGACTATGATCCCTTATCTGCCTTCTTTGCACTGCTGTCCACCCCGACACAGATAACCTGCCTGAGGCTTACCTGGGCTAGGCATCAAAGTGGCCAGCAAATACTGAGGTGTGTGTGGCTGGACCCCACTCATGTTGCTGGGACTCAGGCAGGCTTGAGTGAGGCTAACCTGGGCCTTTGTGTCCTCGGTGTCTCCCAGAGCACCTCCGTAGAAAATGGAAGCTGAGGATGAGGCCAGAGTCTCTCAGTTCCAGTCCCTCTGGCTTCTACTAGCCCTCCCAGCCAAATGTGTGACTTAATGGCCTTCTTAAAGACTCACACCCCCCTTTCTCCAGGATCCTGGAGGACAGACAGGAGGCAGATCTTACCAGCCAGCTCCTGCATGGCAACGTTGGGATTGCTGAGGCTGGCCCACAGCTCATTTTGGATCTGAAGGACTTGGGTCAGGGTTAATTGACTCCTGGGGGAGGAAACACATACACACACATACACACAAAAAGAATTTTTAAAAAAGAATACCAATATTCTGAAGATTCAAATCATTTCTCCTTCCCAAACCTCTCTCTTCTGAGTTCCAGGGCTATGTGGCCTCATTAATCATTGGACTGGGAACTGCAGATACAATTTACTTCTATCTGAAATCACCATCCACCCCCTAGAAAAGCTGTTCCAGCTCTTAGTCCACTGAGAAGTGTCACTAGTCACCCAATTGTCATTCCCAGCTCCCTCTTCCCCTCGTCATGTTTCTTCTCCAATCCTATCCCAACCTCTACCACCCACGTTATGATCCCCTCCTTGGAAACTACTAGAATACCATTTTTTTTTTAAAGGCCAAAACTGTTGTGCTTGCCTCCAGGGCTACCTCCTTTGGCCCATTCTCCACAAGCCAGAGAGAACCTTCTAAAACATAAATATCCTCTCCTAAGGAAAACTCTTCTGTGGCTTCCCACTGTCCTCAGACTAGCATCAGCCCGCTCTCTCCCCGGCTCTCCACAGCTTCACTTGTAGGTTTTTGCTAGTGAATTGGAGATAAGCGTCAAGCTGGGTGCTCGTGGCACCTAGGTGCAATCCTGGCTACTCAGGAAACTCTGAAAACAGTAGTTCAAAGCCATCCAGGGCTTTATCTCCAGTTGACCACCAGAAACCTGGAAGTATAGTTGTGGCTCAAAGTGGTAGAGCACTAACCTTAAGTGAAAAAGCTTACGGACAACACTCAAGCCCTGCGTTTGAGCCTGGTGACCAACAACAAAAAGTCTCTTGTATTTAAATGTCTGCTGCGGCTGGCTTCAAACCATGACTCTCAGATCTATCTCCTGGGTAGCTAGGAAATACCCACATGAGTCACTCCAGCATGCCTTAGCTCAGCTTCACTGAAGTCTCCCTCCAGAGCTTACTTCCCCTTGCTCAGAAAGGCCACAGTTCTACCTGATTTGCTTCAGTTTTATTTTTTGTGGGTCATGGGGCTTGAACTCAGCCTGGGTGCTGTCCCTGAGCTCTTCAGCTCAAGGCTACTGCCCTACCCTTGAGCCAAGCCCCACTTCTTGTTTTCTAGAAATTAATTGGAGATAAGAGTATCAGGTCCTTTTGTGCCTGGGCTGGCTTTGAACCTTGAACCTCGGTTCTCAGCCTTCTTAGTAGGTAGGATTACAGGTGTGAGTCACCAGGCCGGCTTTGCTTTAGTTTTTAAGACTCAGTTCATTCGGGAATCTCAAAGTCCTAAAGATTTCCTTCCCCTCACTCATTGGAGATACAACTTAGTTTTATTCATGTGGAAAACACTGTTGAGAGACTAGCTAGACTAACTGAATAGGATGATGGGTGGTAGATCTTTTACCAGCGCCCCCGGTGTGCCTGCAGCTTCATCCCATAGAGCTGCCGGTGCAGCAGGAGGCCATGTAGGAGGAGCAAAGGAAAGATCTGGGTTGGGGGCTGCATGGTGGATTCTTGCTGGGCTAATTCCACATTGTTAATCAAGATGTGGTTCAGCTCCAGGGATTGGTCCCAGAAAATGGGCAAGGAGTGTTGAGTCAGCACATCTGAAGAGGAAGCAAAGTGGTGAGTCAGTGCTGCCCAGCTTGCTGTCTTACTTCTGACTTGATAACCTGTGGGAGCCTGCTCCTCACCTGGCAAGGAAGCTTTAGCTTCTGTAGACACAATAAGCCAAAGACGGAAACCTCTGTGGACAATGGCCCTAGTCCTGCTGTCCGGTTGAGTGAAAGGTGCTTCCAATTCCTTGTCTGAAACCACTAGAGTTAGAACAGAAACAGAGATCAAGAATTCAAATGGTGGGTGGGTTCCCAAGTCCAGGATCAGACCTGAGATTGGAGCGACAGGATTCAGACACAAGGCCAAAGAAAAGGGACTGGGCTCAGGGCTGATAGGTTGGTCCTGAAGCCCGAGTGTTCAGGCTGAGGCCCACCTGTAGAAACCCTCATTCTGGAAGCCACCTCTAGATAGTAGACCCACCAGTGGCACCATCCAATAAGTTCAGCAAGGGCTGCAGCAGATCTCTTGGCCAATGGGGCATCAGATGACAGTTATCCAGCACCAACCAGTACCCCATGACCATAGCCTGGCACAGACTGCTGATGACCACAGAGACTGGATCCCAGGCATCAGAGCCAAGGGCGATCACCTGCACTTGCTTCTGGAGACAAAAAGAAAGAAAGATGGCATAGTGACTCATAGTGATACTGGGTGAATTGTGGCACTTGAACTCTGGGCCTGGGCACTGTCCCTGAGCTCTTCAGCTCAAGGCTACTTCCTACCCCTTGAACCACAGTGCCACTTCCGGCTTTTCTAGTGGTTCATTGGAAATAAGAGTCTCATGGTCTTTAGTGTCCAGGCTGACTTTGAACCATGATCCTCAGATCTCAGCCTCCTGAGTAGCTAGGATTACAGGCATGAGCCACCGAGCCCAGTTCAAAATAATCTTTTAAAAAGCCACAGTAATCCAAAATGTGCTTTAATAATTCAGAAAGAGCCAGTAGAATGCTTGAGAGGGGGTTTCACTTCCCCCAGGCCAAACTTGGCACCCAGCCCCCAAGAGCCTGCTTAGTCTGTTGCTGGGAGGCTAGGTTCATACCTGTGTGTGGATGGCTGCTAGCTTCTGGATGAAAGTCAAAGGATGCCCCAAGGCTGTGGGGTGACTGGGTGGTGGAAGCAAGATGAGTATGGGCTGGGTAGGCTGGCTGTGCTCAAAGGGTATGATGGGCTCACTCAGGTTCTCATCCAGGGGCTGGCCCAGAAGGCTGGTGGTGAGGTCCGCCAAGGCAGCTGCCAGGCACTGGGGTCGCAGGACCCTCCACAGAATCAGCTTCTGAAAGAGGCTAAGTGGCTCCGATCTTAGCCCAGGTGCAGGACCCAGCACTGTGGATGACAGTGACAGGTAATCCTGCCAGACTTTAGGGTGTTCTGCCAAGGATGCACGCAGCCCGGTAAAGGGGGCTAACCGCTCCAATACTGCACATTCCTGCCAGGCACTCAGCGCCAGCCATGCCGGCCGACCCCCACTGGACGCTGACTTGCTGGGATTTCTGATGAAAGAGCTCGTCAGTCCTGGCCACAGAGCCAGCCTCTCTAGCTTTGGTGCCTGGTTTCTCACACTCAGCAGAGCCAGGGCACCTAAGGCACCCACCAAGGGTACATGGGTCAGTCCTAGTATCGCCGTGGTGCTTCGCAGTAGGCAACGAGTCAGTTGTCTTTTCAGCTTCAGCAGGTGACTGGCCAAGTCCTCTCCGTGCCGGCTGTCGTATGGTTGCATGCTGTTTAAAGCCCGCTTGGTAGCTGCCAGCCAGTTCTCTGGGCTCATATGGAAAAGGGGCAGTAGGTTCTGTAGGGAGCTGAGAGCCTCTATGATGGCCATCCCGTGCCAGACCACTTGCTGGTAGGGGACCCACAGCACAATCTCCCTCGTCTTCTGTTCTTCTAACTCCTCAACCTGGGCCTGCAGCTGACATATCTTTGCCTGGACTCTCACCATGTCCCGCAGAAACTTGGAAGGTTTCTGTTGCACTGTACTCCGGTACAGTAGTGCTGTCAACAACCGCTCCTGCACACATAATTTATGGGATGGATCTGGTCCTTGCTCACGGTCCCCAAACATCTCCCAGCTCATCTCCGCCTCAATACTTGGGTCCTTCCAAAGCTCATCCTATCCCACGGACCGGGCCCCTCAAGCACCTCATCAACTTTAACAGCTTCGCAGGTATCCAGGTGTGTGGTCTGTAGGTCCTGCCAGCGTTTCTTAAGCTCGGGAGCCTCTCTGCACAAAATTTCATGCAGCATCTGCTCTTCTAGTACATCCATGTTTATGCCTAAATCCAGCACATTCATCCCCTTCAGCAGCTCACAACCTAGCACTTAGAGGGCCATGGAAAAGATGCTTAATCCTTTCTTCTTGGCAGAGATATGGCATGGGGTGGATGGGGGGTGGGGAATGGGAAGGACAGGAAGTATGGTTCTCCACAACAGTTCTGAGCTGGCTCTGGGCTAGGTGAAGCCATCTGTGGGCAGGTCCTAGGAGCCTAGGATGTCCACAAAGTTGCTGCACTAGCAACTTACCCTGCTCCCAGTCTTACCGTTTTCCAAGGCATTAAGTGGGAGGGTAGTACTCAGATAGAGACAGAAGCCAGGCTGCACCTCGGGTGGTCTCAGCTGGTCTCGTTGCAGCAGCCATTGGAGTTCCCAGCACTCCAGGCCCAGCTCCATGCTGGTTAGGAGCACAGGCTGGCCTGTGAGAGGAAGCAAGGACAACTACCTACCCACAATGCCAATACCCATGCCATCCAACCCCTTGCACAAGATCTGGCTCTGATCCGGTTCGTTCCCTTACCCTTCCACATAGGGGGAGGAAGGACAGGAGTTAAGTGCTACCTGACAGGCGTTGACGGGGAGAGGGGTCTGTGTGGTCACAGGATTGGGGGAAGACTAAAAGGGAGGGCATGATAGGTGAGGAGGGCAGGTTCTCACCATTGGCAGCAGCCTCCCGGAGCTGAAGACCCAACTCTGGGTCAGCACCTGAGAGGACATAAAGACAGACGGGAGGCAGAGGCTCAGCCACAAAAGTGACTTTCCACTCCTGACTCTGGGTTGCAGTCTCCTGTTCCTCTTCCACTGTCTCCTCTTGTTCCTGCTGCTCCTGGGTTTCACTTTCTTCTTCCTTTGATTCTGTCTGCTCCTCAGCCTCATCTTCCTCTTCACTTTCGTCATCTTCTGTATCTTCTTCATCTCTAGTTAGATCTCTCAGGAAGGTATTCTCTAGGACAGACAAGACGGAGAGGAGTGGAGGAACCTGCAATTGTAGCGGGCGCCCTTCATCCAAAGATTCCATTTCAAAGAGGATAGATCTTCAAGAAGATCTCTTAGAATAGCTTCTTATGCTCTAAGACTTCATTTCTTTATCTTCCAAATTGACTTGGCATTAGTGAGGACCTCATAGGCTGAACTGCAGTGGTACATAGAAGGGCACATAGCAAGTGCTCAGACTCCAGAATTCTAGGGAGGAGGTTAGTCATCACTAAAATTGGCCATATTTCTGCCCCTTCTGTTGGTTGATTAGAAGAGTCAAAGTGGGGGGGTTGGGAGTTTGGTCTAGTGGTAGAGTGCTTACCTAGCACGCAGGAAGACCTGGGTTTGATTTCTTGGTACCACATACATAGAAAAAGCTGGAAGTGGTATTGTGGCTCAAATGGTAGAGTGCTAGCCTTAAGAAAGCCCAAGGACAGTGCTCAGGCCCTGAGTTCAAGCCCAGGACTGGCAAAAAAAAAAAGAAGTCATTATCTCTTTCTCCTTTTACCTAAGCTAGTAACAACTAAAAGAGCTCTCATTACTATGGATCTTAGTATGGGGGCGGGGAGGGAGGTGACATAAGTGAAAGGCTTGGCCATCAGGCAAGGCATTGTGATGTGGTGGGCACAGGTGTTTCTCTAAGCAATGATCATAACAACCATTCACAGTTGACTCATTGCCTCCTCTACTACAGCTAGATAGGATTTTTTTCCAGGGATTTTTTTCTAGGTTCTTTTATAAATAGAGGCTGCCAGGTTCACGGATTAGTATATCCCCTTTTATTGCAAATAAATCACTTTCAAACTTAGCAATATCATTTATAATTTCACAGTTCTGTAGTGTTACAAGTCCAGCATAGCAGAGCTGGAATATCGGAACAATATTCTACTAGAGTAAAATCAAGGTGACTTCTAGGCATAGTAGTCTCATTCCAGGCTTAAGATCCATTTTTAGATTTACTGTTTTGTTTTTGTAATGTTTTGCTTTGATTTTGAAATGTTTATCTCACTATGTTGCTCATACTGTCTTCAATCACTGTGGCTCAAGGAATCGTCAGGTTCCAGCCTCCTGAATTGCTGGGATGACAGGTGCATACCAGTGTATCTGGCTCTTACTGATTTTGGACAGTAAGTTTTGATTTCCTTCTTATACTTGCCCTATAGCTTTTCTGTTTTAAACCCAGGAACATTTTATTGACTTGTTCTTGTATTTCAAATATTTTTCTTCCTCCTTTCTGCTTAGAAGAGCTCATTTGATTACAGGACCCACAAATTTAATCCAGGATAAGACCTCTATTTTAAGAGCAATTGATTAATAATCTTAATTATATCTACAAGGTCTTTCATATCTTATAAATGATGTCAACACCAGAAGAAGAGCATTTGCCTAGCAAGTACGAGGCTATGGGTTCAATCCTCAGCACTTGGAAAAGGAATCAGGGAGAAAAAAAGGTAAAGGAGAAAAAAGGCAAAGGTTGTGGAGATCAAAATCTGTCTATCACATGTGGCTACTCAGACTACTGGAAGAGCTTTTACTTTCTGGACAAAGAGACATCGGTGGTCAATGGCTATCTATGTACCGGATATCTATATGGCAGATATCATATAATTATGATGTGTGGATTCATTTCTAGGGCTTCTGTAACAAATTTCCACATACTTTATTCTCTTGTCACCTCTTGTGGAGCCCACAAGTCTGACATGCTGTCCCAAAGCCTTCTAAGGGACCATCTTTTCTTGCCTTTGATTTTTTGATAGTTCTAGGTCTGTATTCCTTGGCTAGTGGCTGTACACAGCGAATCTGTCCCTCCCTTGAGATGGACTTCTCTTCTATGTATTTACCATCTCTTCTGCCTTTTCTAAGATGCCAACCAGAGGGTTTTGAATCCATACACATAGGTAAGATGATCCTATTTCAAAGTCATGAACTTCATTACTATCACCAAAGGCCCTTTTCCAAAGTCATAGTACATTTTTTTCCCTCATCTCTACATTCTTACAACCCCTTCTTTCAGGAAAACACTCCGTCTTCCTTCTAGGAAATGTGCCTTCCAACATGCTTGCCTGATAGGTCCGAAGAAAGCCAATAAAATTATTCCCTTAGAATTTCAAACACTGGCAAAGGAGAGACTTCTCAGATGAAGAGGTAAGAATAGCAAAGAAACATGAGGAAATGCTCAACATCCCTGGCCATAAAGGAAATGCAAATCAAAGCAACTTTAAGATTTCATCTTACCTGAGGTTGATTAGCCAACATCGTGAATTCAGTCACCAAAAGTTGATGGAGATGTGAGGGAGAAGGAACCCTATTACACCATTGATGGGAATGTAAACTAGTGCAACCACTCTGGACAGCAGTTTGGAGGTTCCTTAAAACACTAAACAAAGACCTTCCCTATGAGCCGGCCATACCACTCCCAGGTATCTAACCCAGAACCACCATAAGTCAGGACACTGAAAAGACACTTTGCACATTCACTTTCATTGCTACACTATTCACAATAGCCAAGGTATGGAACCAGCCCAGATGCCCTACAATAGGTGAATGGATTAAAAAATGTCCTATACACAAATAAATTTTACACAGCCATTAAAACAAGTATTATGTCATTTGCAGGGAAATGGATGGACCTAGAACCAATCATGTTAGTGAGGTAAGCCAAAATTAGAGAAACATGCAGCTCATGTTTTCTCTCATAAGCAGAAGCTAGATATAACATACACTGGGACATGATAAATTACATAGAACTCTAGACATTCACATACAGTGAGACCAAAAGAAAATATTCCTTTTTTTCATTTTATTTTTTATTTTTGAGGTAATGTATAGAGGGGTTAGAGTTACATTTGCCAGATAATAGGTGCATTACTTCTCACACATTGATACCCCTTAAAGGAAGATATTCTTAGGAGAGGAACTCAAAGGCACAATGCCTATGTGCTTCTGATCGTATAAAATAGTATTTATCGAAACAAACTAGGAAATGAAAACAAGAGACTTTTTCTTTGTTTTTGTTTTCATTTCTTTTTGTCTTTTTTTGTTTATCTGTCTTTGAGAGGGTAAAGGGGGGCAGAGACAACAGAGGAACAAAGGGTAAGCAGATGCAGCAGTGATATTCACCAGATGTTGTGTTGAAAATGAACTACACAACTCATGGGTGAGAATGGGAGGGAAAAATTGGGAGTGAGGGAAGAGGTGACATTGTCCCAAAAGAAATGTGTTCATTACCTGATTTATGTAACCCCGCTGTACATCAATTTTCCAATAACAATAAAAAAGAAGTTCAAACACTGGATACATTTGAGCAGCAAAGTTCTGAATTATGAGCAAGTTTCCAATAATACCAAGTAGAACAACAAAATAGAAGATCAATGGCCTGGGTAACCAGTCTGGGACCATGATAATGTGTCAAAATCACTAACAAAGTAAAGGTGATGGAGTTTGTTAATAGACTATAGGCTGGTAAAATTTGGGCGATGCTAGCCACACAAACTTAGCGTCTTCATCATGACAGAGAAGAGCACACGAGGCTCAAAGCATTGGACAACTCAGACGCCTCTGGTAACGTTACCCCTGGCTTACCAAAGGTACTGGTGGATTCTGAGCTTAAGCATATATTCTCTTTCATCGGCAGTGGGTCCAGCCACGTGAGTGCCTGTTTGCTGGAGTCAAGCAGCAGGGGCCAACGGCAGCTGTAGTAGTGAGTTCGGCTTCTAAGCAGCAGGCCTATCAAGCGGGCGGACCTAGCCTGGGGCTTCTGGTCTCGGTCCCACTTGAACTGTTCAGCCTCACAGCTCAGCAGAGAGAGGATCCTGAAGGGACAGCGTGTGGGCAGCAGAGGCACCTTTGGTGGCATGATGACAGATTTCTGTTTCAGTGCCTGTGCTACATCATCTGGGCCCAGGGCCTCCTGAAAGCCCCTGCACAGAGCCAGCCACTTTTCTAGCATCTCCCGGCGCCTGGGTGGTGGGAAGGGACCCAGGTAGATGATAGCAGCTGAGCACAGGAGGGCATCTCCGAACATAGTCATGCAGAGTTCCCTGAGTTTCTGGTGTGTCGGAAAGAGCAGAGGGCATGAAGGTCAGTGAGGGAAGCCAGCAGAGGGTGTATGTGTGGAGAGGGACAAGGTAGGATCTTGGAGGAAAACTTGGGGTCCTAAGGGGCAGAAGGAACTGAGAATATGACATTTGGGAGGGGCTGATTACCTGGAGGTGCATAGTCCAGGTGTGCATGGGGGTGAGCAGTGCAGACTTTATGGGCCATTCGTGATACTGGCCGTAGTGTGCTTGATTGAGGCTCTCCAGCATACGGTTGTAAGAGTCTTGGGCTTCCTCCAGCTTCTTAGCCAGGTCCAAAGTAAGATCCAGCAACTCTTGGGCTAGAAACTGGTAGTGGCCTAAACGAGCCTCCTCTCGAACTAGTGTTGCCTCCACCTGCTGCAGCAGCAGGCTTGTGGGTAGCCCCCGGCGCTGTGCCATGCCATAGTGCAAAACGGCCCACAGCCAGATTGCCAGGTTTGCTGTGGGAATGCTTACTACCCGAAGCTCTGCATCACTCATGCCTGGAGCACTCAGAGTTTGCTTTAACTTCATCAGCTCGGAGTCTGTCAGCTTCTCCTTGGGGAAGAACACCAGCTCCTGCAGAACATAGGTTGTACAGAAAGAGAAGACCTGAATGCTCTAGACCTTGACCCAACAGGTCTAACCTCACCTTTCCAGGCCTCCCCTTCTTGCCTCTCTCCTCGCCCTCCTCATCCTTACCTGATAAAAATCGTCGGTGCACAAGAGCTGCTTGGCGCTGGTCCAGCCAGTTTCCCGGTGGAACAAGTCACACAGTGCATTTGTCACTCGGACTACGGGTTCTGGTGGCGCTCGATAGCTCCGGATCTCCTCAAAGTCAGACACCTGCAGCTGGCTCAGGGGACCCAGAAATGCTTTGCCCATCTAAACAAGGAGAGGAGCATGCTGCAGAGCAAACCTAAGCATTTCTTCTCTTTCTTCAAGGTATTTCTTGGAAGACTCATTATGTCCCAAGGAGTCCTCACAAGGAGACCACCCCACACCATCTCATTACCTGAGTCTTCAACAAGAGTCACCTCCTCTTTCCTCTGTGCATCCTAGGAGGGGCTGTCCTCTCTCCAGAGAGGGGCAGGGCAGGGCAGGTGGCAGGAAGAGCCTACCTGTTCCAGGAAGGCATCATAATGAGCCTGCAAGGCATCCCGCTGCTTGATTAGGTTGTCAATGAGGTTTTCCTGATGCCGACACTCTGCTAGCTGCCGCCGGTACTGGAGCTTGCTCTGGTCAAGCTGATGCTGCAACATTCCCACAGTCTGTGAACAGAGAAACAGGCCCTGTACCACCACAGCCTGGAACATTCCCGGGGGCGGGGCATGGGGGGGATACCATGTGCTTGATAGGAGGGTCTGTGTCTGTCTGTCAGTGGTCTGTGAGTTAGACATCCAATAGCACAGCCCCAGAGAAATGGGTGCTTCACCAAACAGGACTGGGCAACTATTATGCCCTGCTCCTTATTTTACTTAGACTTTTGGGCAGACATCATCTCAGAAGACTTCCCCCCTCCCTTTGGAATGAAGCTCCTTTCTTCGCCTTCAGCTCTTTCCAACTTCTCTGGCTGTTCTTTCTCAGACATTTCCTTTACCGATATATTGTAAACATAGTATATTATACTAACATGTGAAAAAACTGTTCAAATCTTTCTTTGTAGCCATATTCCTACCCATTACCATCTGCTTCGTTGAAATCTCCACTTGGATGCCTGGCAGGCCTCTTAAGACTCTATCCACACCCCCCCCCCAAAGAACATTGTTTATGCATGCTTAATGTTCCTGTAATCTTCCTATTCTCTTTGAGCTCTTTTCCCCAGAAAACTTGCAAAGCACAGTCACATTTCTCAAGGAAGAAACCAAGCTGGTTGCTATGCTTAGACCCACTTCCTAGCTTGTCTTTGAGACCTTTTTTTTTTTTCAATTATATCTCTTATATGGCTCTCACGCCACCTCCAACACCTATCACTCACACCCAAGATAACACCCCTTAACTATGCTGGTTTACTAACTAGTTTCTCTGGTTCTCCTCTTATTCCTGACTTTGAACCATGGTCCTCAGATCTTAGCCTCCTGAGTACCTGAGTAGCTAGTATTCCAGGCATGAGCCAGCGGTGCCTGGCTACATGAGCTCTTACAGATAAAACATCTAGAAGGGGCAGGGAGTGTGGCCTAGTGATAAAGTGCCTGCTTAGCATGCATGAATCCCGGGGTTTGATTCCTTGGTATCATATACACAGAAAAAGCCGGAAGTGGTACTGTGGCTCAAGTGGCAGAGTGCTAGCCTTGAGAAATCCCCAAGGACAGTGCTCATGTCCTGAGTTCAAACTCTAGGACTTGCCAAAACCCAAAACAACAACAAAAATGTAGAAGAGCTGGGTGCTGGTGGCTCACACCTGTAGAATCCTAGCTACTCCGAGGAGGCTGAGATCTGAGGATTACAGTGTGAAGCCAGCCCAGGCACTCAAGTCCATTAGATTCTTATCTGCAATTAACCAGTAGAAAACCGTAAGCGGTGCCATGGCTCTAAGTGGTAAGAATGCTAGCCTTGAGCAAAGGAGCTCAGGGACAGAGCCCAGGTCCCAAGTTCAAGCCCAATGACCCACAAAACAAACAAATAAAACCGCTCATATTCCTGAGAACTGTATTGGAGCTCTAAAGGAAAAGTGGGACAGCAGATGTTGGGAGAAGGGAGTGAGAGAGAAATACAAGTTAAGGAAATTGAGAACACTTATATCTCGTATACTATTTAAATCCCCTTGCTTCTTTGGAGTAAGAGTGATATTCCACCTAACACCATTTCTAATCTCATTTCTTTTCTGTGCATTGTATATTTCATGAGGACACCATGGTATAGGAGGAAGGGAAGCAAGATGGCAACCAAAGGTGAACCAATTAGCAGGGATAGTGGTTTCAAAGGAAGAAGTAAGCATAGAGGTTATAGTAAAACTGTAATTCTCTTCCACACGCCTCACTAGAATCCAGAAATCTTGAGAGTATGCCATATTGCTTATAGTCTATGTTCTAGGGGCAACCAGAGGCAAGATACAGTCTGGTCTCAGTTGTCTCATGGGATGCTTTTGAGCCTGAGATCTAAGGGAAGAGGCAGCAAGAATTAGAGTTCCCATGGGGAAAGGGAGACTCAAGAGAAGTAAGAACAAGGCTCGCTCTGGTTGGTGCCTCTCAAATTTCCCTTTGTGCTTTCTGCGTTGACACAACTGTATAGGTCCCACAATATTCTCCCTCTTACCCGGTGGAAGCATTTTAGCTCCTGTTCCAAGTTCAAGACCCGGCTGGTCTGGACACTATGCTGGTCAACTAGTGTTCTCAGGTTCTCCACAGCATTATGAAGCCTGGAAAGACATTGATGTAGTGAATTGTCTCTAGGTTACAGGAGGAGGAGCACTGTAGGGAATGGGATAACTTACCGGTAGGCTCTAGCCTTCATCTTCAGGGTCATTTGTTGCTGCTGTAGCATGAAGGTGTCCAGGAAGTCTAGGAAGGTCCTGGGAGTAACAAGTGGCAGTGAAGGGCACAGGTGTGCATGGTAGTAGGAAGCCGAAAGATGGATGAGAGCCATGGCTTTGGCTATACTGGGGATTGAGGCTTGGAGATCTGGACACTTCAAGGATTCTGCAATGAGCATGGCTTTAGTGTGGCTTTGTGTACTTGTAGGTGAATGGGAGAGAAAAGAGTCCCTTTCCTAGCTCATGAAGGGGGACAGAAAATGTCAAGGGAATGCAATGAGAGAAGAGAAGGGGGGGGAGAGTCTGGTCTAATAATAACTCTTATTAGAACTTGGTAAGAACAAGTGAAAATGGCTCACTGTCATCAAGGGGTGGGCTCTTAGCACTCTCCAGGTAGTACTGGGCAACCTTGACCAGGGAAGCATGGTCCCAGGGTTCATAGCGGTCAATGCTGGCAGAGGCCAGTTGAAGGAGCCGCAGAAGAAGAGGGGAGGGTAGCTGCATTGGGGCCTGGCCATCTTCAATCAGGAAAAACATGTGCAGGTGGCAACACACTTGCTGGAAGAACCTGTAGGCAGGCAAAGAGCTCAGCTGCTGTCTTCCTATTGACAATGTTTGCCTATCCAGCTTTCCACTTCCAACCCAAACCCCTTTAGCCCTCATCCTCTGAGTTCTCAGATAACTTTGGATCTTTTGGACCAAGACAGAGTAATGGCAGAGGAGACTCAGGTATGGGATTCTGGACCTTACCTGTGCAACACCACTTCCTTCTTAATGTTATATTTGAGACCAAGGAGTTCCCTGGGGACTCGATCTTCAATGTAATCCAAATCTGCCTCTGTGTACTGGTCAGGAAAAGTGCCCGAGGTTGCCAGGGCCATCAGGCGATAAAGGGTGGTAATATTCACACTCTTGGGTACCACCAGTGCCACTGGCTGGTTTGACACTCCAGCTTGCCAGCTGGCATCTCGCAGACACTGGAGAATGGCCTCCTCTGACTCAAATGGCAGACAGAAGAGGTGGGCCTGACAGATTCTAGTGGCCAGAGTGATGGCTGTATGGCGTCCGGTACCCAGAACTCTTGAGAGCAGTAAGCCATGCTGGTGGGGTTTGGCCAGCACACGGACCAGACGAGCCACGTGCTGGGTTAAGGAGTGGCAGCGGGCAAGGTGGGGGTTCAGACCCAGCGTAGCAGCCGTGGTAGCCAGCTGTTCCTCCAGATTCTCCCACTCCCGTTCCAGGTATGAGTTGGGGCTTTCATAGTTGGCTCCCAGTATCAGTTTCTGACTAAAGACCAGGTCTGAAGGATTTTCCCGGGGACGGAGTAGCAGCACGGGAAGCAACAAAGGAGAGACCACGTCTTTCTGGTTTATCTTCTTCCACCATATCTTCTGTTTCTTCAACTGCTTATGGATTGAAGCCCTTGTGCCTTCATCTTGCTTTGTCTTGTGATATTTACTTTCAGGACTTTCCTTGCTTATTGAGTTTTTGGACAGTCTGTGGCTTTGCTCAGTGGAGCGTGAGCTGGTGGTGGCCTGAAGGCTGTAAGGGTCCTCTTCTTCATCTGTTTCACTGTTGTTTAAATCCTCCCACTGGGCTAATTCCCCTTCAGATTCTACTTCAGGAACCCTTTCCTCTTCCTCCTCCTCGTCCTCTTCCTCCTCCTCCCCCTCTTCCTCCTCCGCTTCTTTTTCCTCCGCATGGTCACTTCCCAGGTGCTGGGGCTTCATCCCGCAGCAGAAGACCTCTTGGGCTATTTTTAGGAGCATCTTGGAACAGTGGTCACGTTCCCTATGGCTGTCCAGCCGGTCACAAAAAGTTCTATGGGCCTCATGCAACCAAAGGCGCACCATGTTGCGTGTGACCGTCATAGCAGCCAGGCGAGTGCCGCGAAGGCCTGATACCCTGCGCAGGTGTTCCTGGTGGCTGTAAGAGTCTACAAGGCCTCCTGAGCTCATTCTGGTTGGCAGTAGCTGCAGGCTTCCCAGAAGCTGGCTGACAGAGTGCAAGGAGAAGCGGTAGTGTGGGTGGAGAGGCGAAGGCTTGAAGTGATTGCTCACAGCCTCCCAGGCCTCTATGGAAGCCCGAACCAGGGCTCTTGCCAGAGTCCCTTCCCGCTCCACAGAGGGGAAGCGCTCAAGCCAGGCTTGGATGTTTGGAGCGTGTCTGCTCAACATGGTGGCCAGTGTCACATTGCTCAGGGCCAGCACTGTGAAGAGCCGAAAGAGGCGCGGGCAGAGCGGGCGCTCAGAGCACCCTGGCACTGTAATAGTGGCAAGGAAGTTGACTAAGGGCTGCAGCGTCTGCAATTCTAAGGAGTTGTGGGCATACACAGTGCCGTCCATGGCCTGGCGCAGAGTCTCTAGCACTGGAAGGCAGCTCTTCTCTGGGTCTGGGGGACATGAAGAACAGTGAGGGTGCGCTCCAGTCCACATGAAGATGTCCCCTTTTCTTCTAGTCCTGCCTCCTCCTGCCAGTGCTAAAAGAATCCTGTGCTGATGTGTTGGGATTTAGTGACATCTGATCGAGTCATTCTCCCTCCACACATTCCCTAACATAGACCAGTTTCTTGTCTCTTCTTTTGCTAAATCCTACCTCTGTGATCAATTATTTGTTAGCCAAAAGAAAGCGAATACTGCAGTATGATTTGGAAGCTGAGATAGAAAGTGGATCAGATCACCGTTAGGGGAATGAGCAATTATTTCTGTCAGAAAACACCAGATGCACACTGCATTTCCACTATCATACAAATACTGGGGTAAATGGTGGATATAATTTGAACTGTGAAATCCACCCATAACCAGGAACAGTTATTATGAGTAATTCAAAATTTTAATAGATATGAAGCTAATTTTTTTTTGTGGTCCTGGGGCTTGAACTTTGGACCTGGGGACTATCCCTGAATTTCTTTGTGCTCAAGGCTAGCACTCTACCACTTAAACCACAGCACCATTTTAGGCTTTTTCTAAGTAGTTTATTGGAGATGAGTGTCTCATGGGGTTTCCTGCCTATTCTAGCTTTGAATCATGATCCTCAGATCTCAGTCTCCTGAGTAGCTAGGATTATAGGTATGAGCCACTGGTGCCTGGCTTCTGTTCTATTTTTTTTTTTCTTAACTCAGGAGTTGACAAATTGCGTCTTGCAAGGCAGATGTCCTTTTCATCCAAATTATTGGATTTATTAACATAAAAATTTCTACAGTCTTCTATGCTTTTTAATATATTTACTAAAATCTCTTCCTTTTGAGGGGGAATTTAGCAGTTCCTTTTTATTTCTTGATTAGGTTGCTAAGAGCTTTGTCCATTTTTTTTAAAAAAAATCAAATTATGGCCTTTGTAGACATGTGCAGTAAATAGTTGAGTAAATATGTCTGTGTTTCAAAATTAAATGTGGGATAGAGAAAAGAGATTTATCAGTAAAAAATGGAGTAATGCTGGGCACCGGTGGCTCATGCCTGTAATCCTAGCCACTCAGGAGGCTGAGATCTGAGAATCACAGTTCAAAGCCATACTGGGCATGAAACTCCATGAGACTCTTATTTCCAGTTAACTACCAGGAAACTGGAAATGACACTGTGGCTCAAGTCTAGAGCACTAGCCTTGAGCGGAAGAGCTCAGGGACGGCACCCAGATCCAGAGTTCAAGACTGGCAAAAACAAAACAAAACAGAACAGAACAAAAAACAACCAAGCAATAACAGATGAGACCATGAGTGTGCACGGATGGGACTGCTCCCAGAATAAGAATGAGATGACACTAGAGAAGGAACACTGTAGTTCTGAGTTGTATGCATATATTTTGTCGGTCAATAAATATTGCTGTGGAGTTTGCAGTCTCATAAGATGCAGTAGTTCCTTCCATCCCTCCACCCAGCTCCTCACCCGAAGTGGCCAGGTGCAGATCCTCCAACACGAAAAGGAGGGAGTCTTTAGCATCTTGCTGATGCTCAGGGCAGGGGGTGGCTTGTGATTGGCCTTGGACTCCTCTGCTCAGGAGTTGGCGGAGATGGGTAGAATTGAAGGCGGGATGGATGGAGTTGGATATATATGGGTGATTTGGCTCCACGAGGACCTCCACAAAGGCTGACTTCCCTGTGGCTGCCTCTCCAGCCAGCAGCACTGGCTGCCCCTTGGACAGAAGGAGGTCTACCACATATAAGAGCTGCTCTGTCTGGGGGACAGGAATAGAGCTTTTACTGAGGCAATTCCAGGATAGGACAGGCATCTAGATAAAAATATAGTTCTAACGGACTTGTCCTAAAGTGATACTCAGAGAACACACGCCATGTATTCTTGGGTCAAAGAATGAACATGGGTTTACTCCCTTAAATCCAAACCTTAGCTACTTCTCCACTGTCCTCATACCTGGGCAGAAGAGTGGAAGGACCCCAGATTTCCCTTGACACGGCTGCTCAGGTAGTGGCCAGTGAAGGGGACCAGTGTCCCATCTTCAGTGTTTACATGAAGATCAAACACTGATGCTGAGGGTGGTGGCTCAGGATAGTTGGTGAGGCAACTAATTGAACTCCTCATGAAGGTGTCAAAGAAGGGCCAGAGCCTGCTCAGATAGACACACACAACAGCCAAGCAGATATTATAGAACTGTCAGTAACATACATATATGATACCCCAACCTCACAGTAACATTAACTTGAGTTTGAACCCCGGTGAGCAAGACAACCCCAGCCCTCTGCACCATCCATATCCTATGACTGTTATTACCTGGAAGGAAGGTGGGATCCAAAGCCCCAGATCAGGGCAAAAAGAAAGCTGCTGACAGCCAGCAGATGTTCCCTGTGCTTATTGGACGTCTCGTTGCTTTCAACCTGGCATTGGTTCAGAGAGCTGCTTTTTGAAGACAGGAAGCTTTGGGCCATAGGATCTCTACCACTGAGGTCGTCTGCGCAGATCACCAAGACCAGATGGGAGTCCCAGCACACACACACACACACACACGCACACACGCACACACGCACACACACACACGGAATATGGAGAGAAGAGGAGAGGTTGACCATATTACTTCTCTTCACTTCCAGTTCCACTACAGAACATATGTTTCTGGCTGCAGGCACGCCCCGCTCCCCTCAAGAACCCTTGTCTTGTTTTAAAAAGCCATCCTTTCCATTTTTCTACCTGAGCTATGTAGGTTATCTTCTTCATAGAGATGCAGGTGAGAGTCAAGTAGTCCACGGAAGATGCGGGCCAGGCTGGTAACTTCTGCTACACCTGGGCAGAGGGTCTGCTGCCCATGAATCTGCAGCAGAGATGTGGCCCCTTTGCGAGCAAGAAATCGGAATGTAGCAGGCACCAGAAATTCAGCCATGTGGTTGAGCTCAGTGATTGTCTGGCGCTGCAGGCGGTAGTCACGGGGCAGGGTTGTCATCATTGCACTAAGCATAGACTGCCAGGTCTGTTCCCCACTACACCAGACTAGAGCACACCGGCCTATCACTGTAGGGGACATACCTGTGGCATCTGCCACCTCCAACAACAAGAAGGTACCTGGTGGTCGTGCTATTTGCTGACCATTGGGGAGGCTGAGCTGGGGGGGATTACTCAAGAGGCAAGTGATAGAGTCCAGCCACGCAGAACTCGAGGCCCCGTCACAGACGATCCAGTGCTGGATTCCCATCAGTTCTTTCGTCTCTTCTTTTGATCCCTTACTGCTACACTGAGGGGTTGAATGAAGCAGCCTGGGGAAAATGCCATGGTTCCAACAGGGGCCTTCTAGCCATCCTAGGAACTCCTGGGAGTTGAGCCCACTAGGGTAGAGGTGAGTAATTTTCACAGGTTGGTAGCTGTGGGTGCATGTGTTTTCCATGGCTGCCAGCCGGTTCTGGATCTTAAATAAGCTGCTCCAGCAAGTAGTCTTGCCACTGCCTGCAGGACCCAGTAGCAGAATGCCCGAGGAGCGGCTCAGGGCCTGGCTGAGCTGCTCCAGGGACCCCAAAATTTCAAGGTTAGGAAGCAGGCTTACCTGCCGCAGTTCCTCCATCACTAATGGCTTGGTCAACCTGGGGGCCACAGGCTCTTCCAGCACATAGCTAGCGTTCGGGAAGACCCCACACAGCAGCTTTTGGAGGTTTTGCAGGTGGAGCTCATCAAGGGTGCTGAACAGCGGCGAGCGCAGCAGGGCACGCAGGAGGGCAGCTTCCTCCAAGGAAACTAGTTTACGGAGCTGTTGGGACCGCGAGTCCTCCTTGGGCTCATTTAGCACCTGGACCATGTCATCGAGTATCTGTTTGAGCAGTGGCAAGCGGCAGGGCAGGGGCCCAGGTGCCAGCTCCCACTCTAGGGAAAAGAATTTGGACAGGCGAGCAGCCAGGCGGGAAGCATCTCGCACCCCTGCACCCAGCAGGGCCAACTCTGCTACCCGCTGCAGGTCAGGCAGTGCCAGTGCCACAGGGCGCAGCAGCAGGTGCAAGTTGGCAGGCAAAGCAGGGCTCAAGGCACGCATGGTCAGAAAACAGCCATAGCCAAGGCGCATGGACACACGATGCTTCTCAAATAAGCTACTACCAAGGCACTGGGGCTCCATGGGGTTTTTGGTGCTGATGCTTTGGGAAGCCTCTTGGCACAGTGGGCCATAGAAGTTGTGCAGTTCAGCCAGGCGCTGGCCTAGGGCAGAGAGCAAGCCAGGAGGCAGGTGATGAACTGCCTCCAAAAACAACCAGGCACCACACTGCAGGGCGCCGTTCAGGTAGCTGCTCAGACACCTGGCGTGTATCTGAGGCAAGCAGAACATCATTACCAGTTGGCGGCCCAGGGCCCGGGCCAGGCTGTTTATAATTTCTGTCTTGCCTATATCATCAGAACCCAGCAGGGTCCCACAGGCTACTTGCTCCAGGGCCAGTATTAGACTCAGCATTGGGCGCTCAGGCAGTAGGCCAGGTAGAGGCCCCAATCTGGGACCCATGTACTCATAATTGTATAGGACAGACCGGCCCAACACATCTACCCAGCATGCAGCCGGTGACAGAGAGGACTCGGTTGACAAAACTGTCTTAAGATTCTGCAGAGGACTTTCAGGGATCAAGTGAGGAGGGCCCAGGTGATACTTGAGTTGACGAGCCCAGTGGAAGTCCTTCAGGTCGTTAACCTGGTGCTTCTCCAACAGCTGGGCTATATCCCGGTGACTTATTGCCACGACCAGCAAAGCACTGAGCAGGCTGACCTGGCGGACAGAGGGCAAGTAGGACTTTCTACGCTGGGAGCTTCTCCTGGTTCGCAGAAATTGTACCAGGACTTCCACTTTGTGCATATGCATGGGAGTCACATTTAGAGGCCCTGGTTCAAGCAGAGCCTCCTCCATCTCAGCCCGCCACACTATCTCCTCTGCCACCACTATACACTGCCATGGGAAAGCCTGGGCTAAATCTAACCAATTATGGACATTTTGCTGCAGGGGCAACTGACTTTGCTGAGGCAGTTTCTTACACTCCAGGGATGGGCTCAAAGCAAGGCGAGCAGCGACACAGTCCTGTAGCAGGGACACCAGAGCTGAGCGCAGATACTTCTCCAGAGTGGCTAGCCACTTGGGGATATCTGGATGCAGAGGTAGGGACTCCAGCAGCTTCACCTCCTCGCCATCTGCCCCTAGCACAGCAAACATCTCCAGTTGAGTCTGTTTACTTGAGGCTGGCTGCTGAACTTGGTCTTGGTCCTGGTCTGAGTCTTGGTCCAGATCCAGGTCCTGGTCCAGGTCCTGGTGCAGGCGCTGAATATTTTTCTCATCCTTTGCTTTGGAAAGGAAGCTTACTGAGTGCACGTGAGGAAAGCAGCGCTGTACCCATGGCTGGGCCTCGTAAGGCTCTAGAGGGGTGGCCAGGAGGGCCACCAGCTCACTGTTACTGAGGAAGAAGAGACGGGGGAAGTGAGCACATACCTCATAGAGCACACTCTCCAGGGCCATGATGATGCTTTCCAGCTCCACCGACCCGGATTGCAGCATTTGCTGTAAGTGCTGACCCTGGTAGTAAGGGCTCCTCTTGGCACTGGGTATTATGAGTGACAGCACTGTGGGGTCAACTATGGAGATGTGCATCAGGGTCCGATACTGATCGTCCATGGTCTTGAAACGGGCATGCTGGGGGGCGAAGAAGAGGGTGAAGGTGAGGACTAACGTGAAGTGGCGGCGATCTCCTGCACTGAGCCCTGTGGCTGTGGGAGCCCTTGTGTAGCCAAGACTCTCTTTCCCTACCAGGTCAGCATTGGGAAATTGGATCTTCATCTCGTGGAGAACTTTATTCAGGAAAATCCACTTCTGCTGGAAAGTCACCCATACCTCCAGCAGGGCACCTGTGTGAGCAGCCAGAAGAAAACTAGATGATACACGGGGGTTCGTGCTTTCGCAAGGGAGCCTGAGTTCTTGGGTCTGTCCCAGTGGCCCAACCAAAATACTCGGCTCTGAAGACCCCGGGGACCTTATTAGGGGAAGTAATACTTTCCTTGTAAATAAAGATCTGCTCACCTTATTCAAAGAAATATCCCGGAAGGAGGGCCTCACTCTCTCTGTCAGATTTTCCATGCAACTTCTCTCTCTCCTTCCCATCCCTTAGAGCCTTCCTGGCTCACGTTCCACCCAACAACCCAGTGGGAAGCTTGCACTCACTCAGGCTATGCATGATGGTCACCCACTCCAAAGCTGTTTTGTGTAACTGTCCTGACTTGTGGATAGCCAGCATCTTGAACAATGTCTGAAGACTTTCCTGGATTGAGTCTTGTAGATTGTTGTAGTCTGAGGAAGAAAAAGTTGAGTGGCTGGTCACAGCTTAGTTGAGTTGATATTATTTCAGAATAGCTCTGAGGCTGGGAATGTGGCATGGTGGTAGAGTGCCTGCCTAGCATGCACAAAGCCCTGGGTTTGATGCTTCAATCTGGAAGTGGAGCTGTGGCTAAAGTGGTAGAGTGCTAGCCTTCAGCAAAAGCAGCTCAGGGGCAGTGTCCAGGCCCTGAGTTCAAGCCTCAAGCCTTCCCCCTCCCCCTAAAAAAGTAGACCAGCGTGACCTTCTAGGGGAGGTAATTACAGGGACCTCAACACTCCTTTTATCTTCAAGGACTTCATCGGCCAACATAATAAATCCAGTGGAGTACTGGGTTCTTAAACAGGAGAATAAACTTCTTTTTCTCTAGGTACTGTGGGAAGACTCCAGACTAGCTGATTTCCCTGGTTAGATGCTATCAGGTAGCCGTGTAATTCCACAAAATTCCTTGGAAGGCCTAGAGCCTTCATACTGGGAAGAGGGTTTTAATGGCTTCAAATCCCTACATGTTTCTACAGCAAGAAAAAAACCCATTTGGAGATGAAAGAAAAGTTGGAGGAAAAGCAAAGAGCAAAATTTTCTCTTAGGATATTATCACTTGGATTTCTAGTGTTGCTTAAAGAGACATCTCATCATTCTAGTGCTGGGAATTAGAAAAAGTAAGTAGAGGGGAAATGTTGGAGAATCGAGACGGCAGTTCTCCCAGTACCGCCTGTTGGAGAGAAAATGCTCAGCATTACTTTCCAGAGAAAAAGACTTTCTGCTCTACTCAAAAAAGTATTTGAATTTTTAGCATTTCTATCTATCCTTCTACATGGTAAATATTTACATGCCCTCCTTATGTGAAGATGCAAAAAGGCCCATCTCTTGTATTCTAAGGGATATGAAGCAGACCATAATCCATACAACTACTTGACAGCAGGTTTTGAGGAAGGCTATGTAGAAGTTGTGATAAATCTCTGGGGCCGGGAGTTTGGCCTAGTGGTTAAAGTGCTTGCCTAGCATGCATGAAGACCCAGGTTCAATTTCTCGGTACCACATACATAGAAAAAAGCCGGAAGTGGTGCTGAGACTCAAGTGGTAGACCTCTAGCCTTGAGAAAGTCCAAGGACAGTGCTCAGGCCCTGAGCTCAAGCCCAGGACTGGCAAAAAAAAAAAAAAAAAAAGAAGTTGTGATAAATCTCAATTAGGATAAAAGCTATCAGCAGGCTATACCATATAAAAATAAACACATAGTCTGACTTTCCTTTTCAAATTTGTTTTTGTTCTCATTTTGTTAAGAATCTGAAGAGAGAATTAAGGATCCCTAACCTTGCAATATACTTTACATCATCTTGGGCTCATTTGAGGTGAGTGATGTTGTTATCTTTTTGGTGTGTGGACACCATAAAATTTGGTCCTTGACCAACATATCTAGAAAAAAGGAAGCATGGTGTAGAGAAAGGAGAGAAGATACCAGTGGAAAATACCCGCCACATGAAATGTTTGGCGCAAATGGAAGCCTATAAATGGAAGGAAAAACGTGGAGCAAAAATGGGGAAAATCTGTGAGCTTAAGACTGGGAGAACTCAGTCTATCCAGCCTCGTGTCTGAACTCAGGGATCTATCAAAGCAAGACAATCCAGAGCCTGTACACTGCACTATGACTCTTAAGTTCTAGTAGCCAAATGACCTATGGATAATGTAGAACAGCAGTGGAGACCAATATAGGAGCAGATCTGTGAAGCGGGAGAATCAGAGTCAAAGATGGGCAAAAACACCAGTGTAAAATGTACTCCTGTGAAAAATGAAAGAGGATGTCTTTTTGAGTCTTCGGTACTAAGCATTAATGGTGAAATCCAGTCTTACTGTGTGTTAGTCAACACCAAAACACAGGGCTCCCTAATAAAAGAGTTATGAACAAGGAGTTTAGATGTTGCTTGTCAGTGTGATAAACATAGCTGGAGAAGATATTCCTAGCCAAACAGCAGACATGGAGAAGTGATGGATAAAGGGTTTGAAGCTGGGTGCGGTGGTTCATGCCTGTAATCCTAGCTACTCAGGAGACTGAGATCTGAGGATCACAGTTCAAAGCCAGCCCTGGCACTAAAGTTCATGAGACTCTTATCTCCAATGAACTACCAGAAAACCAAAAATGGCACTGTGGCTCAAGGGAGATGAAGAGCTCAGGGACAGTACCCAGGCCCAGAGTTTAAGTCCCACGACTGACAGGAAGAAAAAAAAAAAGAGTTTGAGTGGTGATGACCAGCCATGCCATCCAGGTTTGAGTAGAGAGGTCACATAACTGTCATCCATGTCAAAGCTGGACTAATTAATCTTGCCAAGTTGGCCTTATGTAGAACTTTAGTCCAGCCACTTTTCTTTGCATCATTCTAGTCTAGGCCACTATTGGTTTTCAATTGGGTTACAATCTTTTCTTATCTGTACTTTCTATCTTCATTCTTTGCCTTCCTTCAGCTTATTCTCCATATTAAACTAAAATCTGAGCATGTCACTTTCTCACAGAAAACTCTTCTCCATTGTTTATGTGTTTTTGAGTTAATTCTTAACATGACTTATAAGACAGCATATGTCCCATTTCCTCTCCCAGGACTCTTTGGGCTGCAAACCTGTGAGAGAAGCAGAAATGCAGTCTCCAGTTTCACAGAATTTTGTTCAGTCCACCCAGTGTTTACATTTCTAGAAGCATGCACAATTATTCTTCTATAGGTGGTCTAATGATCTTAGACTTACAGTCTTATAAAATAGAGTATTTTCTTTCTAATTTTGCACCAGTGCTGTGTGGGACTATAAGAGAAATTTTTATTTTTGTTGTTGTTGTGGTGGTGGTGGTGGTGGGTCATGAACTCTGGACCTAGGTGGTATCCCTGAGCTCTTCAGCTCAAGGCTACTGCCCTCCCCTGTAAGCCACAGCACCACTTCCTATTTTCTGGTGGTTAATGGGAGATAAGAATCCCATGGACTTTAATGCCCAGGCTGGCTTTGAACCGTGATCCTCAGATCTTGGCCTCCTGAGTAGCTAGGATTACAAGCATGAGCCACCGTACCCAGCAAGAGAAAATATTTTTATGCTTTTGTACTTAAAACTTCTATTTTTACTAAACTTGATTCTTGCAGCTTAATTTCTGATTATTTGAAGCTGAAGAGATTCCCTCCTATTTCTCCCCAGTCCCAGAGGAGACAGTGGCTTAAAAAAACTCAAAACTCTTTTGTGAATGCTCTCTTCTCTTATTATAAAATATATTCACCCATATACCTACCCATTATTTACATACCCATTAACAAATGCCGAAGTATGAAAACTACTAATTATCAATATGGTGGGGTGACTCAAGTGGTACAACACTTAGTGTTAAATCTTAGTAGCCTCCCCCAAATACACACAAAGAAAAGAACCCAGAGCATCATGGATGCTAGGCAAGCACTCTACCATACTCCCAGCCCCTGATTCTCCTTGGTCCTTTGAGCTGGTCTCTTCTCTGAGATTCTACTGTTCTCAGCAAGGTGCTTCCATCATTCACGCATCTGTGTTACTGTCTGTGCCTGACTAGCCTGAGAGCTTCTAAGTGATGGGTTCTATCTAAATCTCAGGGTGTCTTGTCTTTGGCACAGAGGGAGCAGGCAAGTTTAATAAGGGAAGGAATAAAAGAAAAGGAATAAATAAGTCAGGCATAAAAATCAGACAGCAGGATAAAATCCAGAGGACAGAGCATTGAAAGGAGAAGAAAAATTTCCCCTGAGGAATTTCTGAGCATGCCAGCAAGGATAAACCTTTGCTGAAAGAGGCAGGAGTTGGGTAGGAGAGAGAAATGGTGGGGTATGGGGTGGGGAGGGCTCCCTCACAGAAATATTGGATGGAGCTCTGGCTAAAGGAATCAGATCTGACAAGGGTTGGTAGGCGAAAGTGGTACCCAGCTAGATGCATTCACTGGGTCACAAGGGCCGAATCTCACCTGATAGGATGAAGGTGCTGCTGTCCTTGCGTACCACCTCCCACTGCGGTCTTCGGAGTGCCTGCTTCTTGGGATGCCCTGACTCCGGGGGCTCATAGGGCACATTCAGAATGAAGTTGAGCAGACGCAGCTGGCGTGCCTCCCAGTACTGCTGCAGCTGCTGGAGGATCCCTTGGGCGTGCATTTGTTCCTTTTCAAGCTGCCAGATCTACAACAGCCATGTTTCAGGAATCAGAGCTGGCTTGATGGCTTAGAGGACAGCCTTGGAGCTAGGACTTGAGTACTGGGTCTGAGGCAGAGCTCAAGGGCCATGACTCAGAGTAGTGGAAGTCTCACAGATGGAAGAAGATGGGACCATCGGGCTTCAGTGACAGCCATTATCAGGCCCAGGACCACTATTGCTAAGCAGGCTCTCACAGGGCACCCACTGGCAGATAGTGCCTCAGTCAACCCTAGCTCCTTAGGGAGGTTAAACATTGAGAAACATTTGCTACTCTATGTGTCCACCACTTTGAGGCTTCTACCCTCTTCCTCCCTGACTCACTGGGGGTAGAGGTTACATTTAGTTAATGTACAGTCTAGAACTTAGAGAGACCATCTGATTCTCATCTGGATACTTGGGGGCGGAGGTGGGATTCTTCCTAACCTCTAGGCAGGTCAGCAATCTCAACTTCTCACTCATCCATCTAATCCACCTGTCAACATCTGCCATGTCTCAAAGGGCCTTGGTGGACTTTATTACTAGCTTGGATCACCTCCTTCCTTCCCTTCTTGTGGACCCTACCTGGTTAATTCGATCTGCAAATTCTAGCAATGAACATGCGAGCAGCTGGCCCAGTGTCAGGAGTTCCATATTGTGGAGATTGCCTAGCCCTAAGGCTGGAGGTAGAAGAGATAAGTCATAGCAATACTCTGAATGTGACAATGTTTATGCTATATCCCAGAGTTCATTGCTGCCTTAAACCAAGAACCAAGAAAGCAGCTCTGACCTTAAGACCTACTCTGTAGATCTAGAGCCAGAAACTCAGAAGCCTAGCCTGAGCCCCCATCCTATCAACTGCAAGCATTTGTGATGGTAATGAGGAAGATTAGAATTCTCTTTTGTCCCTGTAAGGGAAAGGAGTTTAAGATATATGGGAAGGCCAGGTGTGTGACCTAGTGGTAGAGTGGTTGCCTAGCATGCACAAAGCCCTGGGTTCGATTCCTTGGTACCACATACCCAGAAAAGCCCGGAAGTGGTGCTGTGGCTCAAGTGGCAGAGCACTAGTCTTGAGCAAAAGTGTCCAAGGACAGTGCCTAGGCCCTGAGTTCAAACCCCAGGACTGGCAAAAAAAAAAAAAAAAAAAAAAAGATGTATGAGAGCCAGGGACCAGTGGTTCATATTAGCAACACAGGAGGATACCTGAGGATCAAAGTCTGAAGCCAGCCTAGGCAGGAAAGTCCATGAGACTCTCAATTAAACAATAGGCTGTAGCCCCTGAGTTCAAGCCCAGTACCAGCACAACAAAGGAAGGAAGGGAGAGAGAGAGAGGGAGGGAAGGAGGAAGGGAGGGAGGGAGGTAAAAAGGAGAGGGGGGGGGCAAGAGTAGAAAACAACTGAAGAGCAGTTTCCAGCAGGAGCAGCAGGGAACTGCTTTGTTGGATTGCTCCTAGAGTCTTCTTCCCTTCCCCTGACTAAGCAATCACACACCTCGGAAGAGGGATTGGCAGTTGAGGCTCTGAGGGTGGAGACTGCTGAGCTTGGTGAGCAAGGGCAGGTAGCTGCGAAACTCCTCGAGTATGCGCATGCAGCGCTGCAGCACCGGGCTGTGCACCCCCAGAGTTGAGCTCATCCGTGCTGCCTCTGTCAGCCAGATGTCTGTCTTCTCCTGGGCCATGGACAGGTTGAACTGCATGTGAAAGGACTCACTGTCAGCTGGAAGCCATTCCTGAGCACCCCCCTCCCTTCCCCTCCCAGGGGGAGGGGCTCCCAGAAGGAGTGTGGGCACCTTAGCAAAAGCCAGGCACTTCCACTCGCTGAGATTCTCAGAGATGACTCGGTACAGGTGCCAGATACGCTGCTGCATCAGTATAGGATGGGTCCCGAGGGCGGGCAAAGATATAGGACTGACTTGGCCTGTGGGATAGGGCTGGCTGAGTCCTGGAACATGCTCAAAAGCCCATAAAGACAGAAGAGAGGGCCCAGAAAATGCCGCTTCTGCTGCTGCTGCTGCCGCCCATGTGTGTTAAACTACTGAGCTCAACAGCAAAGTTAGTGGAGCCTATCTAAAAGGCAAATATTCTGAGGAAAGAATATCTGGGAAACATGATGGCTCTGAAAGGGAAGGGTCTCCTCTGGCTCTCTATTGTGGTTTGGAAGTACCAGGTATGCCTTTGCCTTGCAGTTCATTCTTTCTGGAATATTCTTCCTACAGAAAACAATGGGGCTAACCAATTCCAAAGCCTTGTCCAACCAGCCCCTTCTTAATGAAGTCTCTGCAGACTATTCTATTAAAAATTGCTATCTGCCAGCCAGTGACTGTAGTCCTGGCTACTCAGGAAGATGGAATCTGAGGGCTGTGGTTCAAAGCCAGCCTGGGCAAGCAGGAAGGTCCATGAAACTCTTATCTTCAATTAATCACCGAAAAGCCTGAAATAGAGTAGCCCAATTATAGAGAGCTAGCTTTGAGTAAGAAAGGATTAGGGACAGTCCTCAGGCCCTGAGTTCAGGCCTTAGGATCCCCCCTCCTGCCCTACATGCACATTGCAGCCAGCCACTGGTGACTCATGCTTGTAATCCTACCTACTCAGGAGGTTTAGATCTGAGGATCATGATTCGAAGCCAGCCCAGATAAGAAAGTCCGTGACAGTCTTATCTCCAATTAACCACCAGAAAATCAGAAGTGGAGCTGTGACTCAAAGTGGTAGAGCCTTATCCTTAAGGGCAAAAAAAACTCAGGGCTAGTGCCCAGGTTCTGAGTTCAAGCCTCACAACCAAAAAAAAAAAATCCCTATTCATCTACCCAGCACCCTGAATCTCTTTTTTCTAGATCACTATTACTTTCTAAGATTCTAAGATCTACCTAATTTAGTTTATTATTTATTGTCTTTCTCCCCAAGTGATAGTAGTACTGAGTACAATGGGTGTTTTCCTATTTGCTCATTAATGTACCTCAAACCTGCTAACAGAATAGACACTGAACAAACATATGTTAAATGAATGAATAAATAAACTCAGCCCAACGGATGTTCAGGCAGATAAAAGTGGAAAAAAAAAAGATGTGACCCATATAAGAATAAATGATAACACTGTTGTTTTTACTACTGGTAGTTATTTCATCTGCAAAGCTTCTGCATTAGCTCTTAACTATTTTACAACCAGTTGAGAGATATATGCCAGAAATAACTGGTAACTAATCATAACTCTATAGTAGTGTACATTACATTTCTAATGGTCTTAAGGTATCAAGTAACAGTTAAGGTTGTCGCTATAAGAGGGTCATTCTTACGCTAGGTGACTCACAACTGAACTCCTAAGCTTAGAAGACTGAGATCTGCAGGGTAACAGTTTGAGGCTGGCCTGGGCAGAAAAGTTTGCTTTGTTCCATCTCCAGAATGACCAAAACTCAAGCATGCAGCCACAGACTGCACATGTGCGTGTTCTTTGAAATTCTGCTTTACCTTGGACAGAGGCAATTTCCGCAACATTCACACCTGCTCTTATCTGCGGCCTGCTGCTTAGAATAGGACCACAGTGAGCCCAGCTACACAAAGACTGATTCTAGAATGAAGACACATATTTCTCCCACATGGTATTTCAGCCCCTGAGCCTATCACGTTTGAAGGACACACTCAGATTCAACGATTTATTTTCCCCATCATGAGACCCTTATATCCTTACCCCTAGTACAACATCTGAAATATGCAGTATATGAAGGTTTTGTACACACACACACACACACACACACACACACACACACACACACACACCATGACTCTTTATTTTTGCAATACTGGTGCTCTATGATTTGTCATGTCCAACCTTTTCTGTTTAGCTGTTTTTCATCTAGGGTCTTGTTTGCCCAAGGCTGACTTCAGATCATGATCCTTCTACCTCCGCCTCCCCTATAGTTGGGACCACAGGGTATGCACCCTCACACATGGCTTGTTTTTCTGTTTGGGGTTCCAGGATTGCTGGTACCAGCGTTTAAATTCAAAGCCTCACATTTGTTAAGCTGGTGCTGTTACTCTCATACGGGTCATATCTTTTTCTTTTTTTTTTTTTTTTTTTCATTTTCATCTGCCTGAACATCCCTTGGGCTAAGTTTATTTATTCACAAAGCTTGGCTTGAGATAGGGTCTGGCTAACTTGTATAGGCTGCTCTCAAACCACAATCCTTTTATCTCTACCTTGCTGGAGTTACAGCAGTGTGTCAGCATTCCTGGCTTATCCAGCAATCAGTGGAGGCCTGTGATTCCTGGGGTTTACTTAGGGTCCCAGGGGTTGACAGAGGGCTGTTCGTAGAGGGAGTTGCCGGTCATCTTTACCAGTTAGCGTGAGGTAGGCATAGCGGAGCTCTTTGAAGTATTTGGTGGTTGTCTCGTATTGATGCTCCAGAGATACGAGCTGTTGCTCAGTGCTCCTCTGGTCTTGCGTAGGGTCCATGAAGGGATCAGACAGGGCCTTGTCAAGCAGGTCTTCCAGCTCAGCCACGGCTGCTGACATCAGCTGCTGCAGCTTAGGCAGGATGGAATGTTGCTTGCTCAACAGGAACTCAGTGGCCTGGCTTTTCTCAAACTGAAATGTCTCCCACATTTCCAGAAGCTGGTGGGGGAGGAGAAATCATAGGGTCATGAGTGGATGTGGCTTGTGCGAGATGGGGGACAAAGAGGAGCTAGTGGAAGACAAGGTGAAGTGTCCTCTCACCGAGACATCTAGCGCCTCGTTCTCACCACTGAATAGATTGAAGTAGCTTCGAAGCAGTTCATGGAGAGATCGGACATATTCTGTTCGAGTTTCCAGCTGGGTGTACTGTTCATTTGCTTCATTCAACTGCAGGGGTTACAGCATGAGTCCAGCACCCCTACAACTCCGCCTATCCCTTCTGACCCACCCCCACAAAGGATATCCCTGCCTCCTCAGTGGAGGCTCCATATTCAGCCATGACCTTTGAACTATCTGGGATCAGCGGTGATCTGGAATAGGATCCCCTGTGACCAAGGTCTATAAAAGCAGTCTAGTTGTCTCCCATGAGCTACCACCCTGATAGGTCAACAGAGCCCTTATCTGATTGGCCCAGAGAGCAGAACCTTATCGTTGGAAGCGAGACTGCATTAGTGTGGCCTCCTGACATGAGGAAACCCAGTGCTGTGTGAACAAGGCAAGACTTCCCAAGTGCAGATTACTTGACACACCAAGCGCATTGGGCCTCAGTGAAGTTCAGGGCAGATGGACAGAGTGGGCCTTGGGTCAGCTGAGGGGGTCGGGTGGGGAGAGCACACCTTCTGGGAGCATCGTGCAATGGTGTGAATGTCTGAGCTGATGGTCTGGAAGATGTGCACATAGTCGTTGAGGTCGGATATTAGTTTCTTACTTCGTTTCCAACATTCATCCTGTACCTGTCTGAGAAGGTCCCTCCTAATTTTGTCCAGCCCGGATTCTGCAGGCAGAAGAGTTAGGTGTTAGAGGGCACACAAAAAAGGGGGTGCTCTGGGAAGACTATGTGTCCAAAATAGAAAGGGCTGATGGGGGATCCACATCAAGAACTCTTTCCCACACTCCTTAAATGCTGACTATACCTCTACCCAGTTTCCAACAAGCTGCTTTGTACTTGCACCTAGTATATAGAGTGAACAGGCAAGGGCTGAGTATAGGGGTGTGTGCCTATCTTTCCAGCTACTCAGGGGGTGGAAAGTGGAGGACTAAAGTTCCTCCAGGGGCTGGGAATGTGGCTTAATGGTAGAGTGCTTGCCTAGCATGCACAAAGCCCTGGGTTTGATTCCTCTGTATCACATACACAGAAATACACAGAAGCGGTGCTCTAGCTCAAGTGGTAGAGTGCTAGCCTTGAGCAAGAAAAAGAAGCTCAGAGACAAGGCCAGTCCAGACAAAAAGCCCAAGACTCAATTTGAAAAACAACTAAACGCAGAAAAGAAAATATTCTGGAGGCATGTCTTAATGGGCAGAGTACATGCCTAGAAAAATGGGAGACCACCAATTCACTCTGCAAAAAAATATAATAAGGTGAATGATGAGAAAACAAAGTTTTCTCACAAGATGGGAACAGAGACAAATTTACAAATGAGCAGTCAGGAGTCCCTGGTGTGGCGCAGTGCAGGGATAGGGTTCTGGCACATTCTTCCTTGAGGAAAAGGACACTGGAGTTGACTGTGTTGAGTAGTTCGGGTTGTATTTTTCCCTTTTTTGGTGATATTGGGGCTTCAGCTCAGGGCCTTGCACTAACTCGGCTTGTTTGTATAGCGGGCACTCTTACCACTTGAGCCAAGCCTCCAGTTTGTCTTTCTGCTGGTTAATTTTAGAGACGGAATCTTACATATTTTTTCTGCCCAGGTTGTCTTTGAACTCTGATGCTCTAGATGTCAGCCTCCTAAGTAGCTAGGATTATAGGTGTGAGCCACTGGTATGGTAGGTACCAAGGCAAGGAAATGATATGTTCATGAATAGCAAGTGCCTGAGTCAGTGTGTGATTTTTTTCCCAGTCTTACTGCCTCACCCCTAGCACAGGAAAGTCAAAGAAGAGACTGTAATCTGACTTTGTTTTTTGTTTTGAAACAGGGTCTCACTGACCTTGTCAAGATAGCTTTGGAATCATTAGAGAGCCCTTAGGACTTGAAACTCTCCTCCCAAGTGCCGGGATTACAGGAGTTCACAATGCTCAGCTTGGTTTGTTTGTTTTTGTTTTGTTTTGTTTTTTTTTTGCATTCAAGTGTTAAAAGGAAATTTGCTTAGGTGGGTATGGGATTAGATGATGATCCTATACAAAAATGTGATATATATACATACATATATATATATATACATACATACATACATACATACAATGGAATTCTACATAGCCAACAGACAAGATAAAATAATGGCATTTGCTGGAAAGTGGATGAAGCTAGAGCGAATCATGTTGAGTGAGACAAGTCAAGACCAAAGGAACAAAAAGCGCATGGTATCCTTAATATGTGGCTATTAAATCCAAAGAGTACAAGAGTGAGGACTCAATATTTGCATACCCAATGCTATGGACATGGTCTTGGAGACATGAACATAACTACATAGACATAAAAATCTCTATAGACATACTCTATAGACATAATATTTTCTTACATAGATTAGTATGTATCTATGACATACAAACCCTCAGCTTAATTTTAATTATTTCTAAAACCTAAGTGCCAGTGATTGTGTTCCTTTCTTGAATACTTGTTTGTTAAACATGACATTTAAAATATGATATAAGGGGCTGGGAGTTTGGCCTAGTGGTAGAGTGTTTGCCTAGCATGCACGAAGACCCAGGTTCGATTCCTCAGTACCACATACATAGAAAAAAGCCGGAAGTGGTGCTGAGGCTCAAGTGGTAGAGCTCTAGCCTTGGGAAAGTCCAAGGACAGTGCTCAGGCCCTGAGCCCAAGCCCAGGACTGGCAAAAAAAATATGATATAAAAATCAATGTTAATAAATTCTTTAATTAAAAAAAAGATGAGGGCCGGGAGTTTGGCCTAGTGGTAGAGTGCTTTGCCTAGCATGCACGAAGACCCGAGTTCGATTTCTCGGTACCACATATATAGAAAAAAGTTGGAAGTGGTGCTGTGGCTCAAGTGGTAGAGCTCTAGTCTTGAGGAAAGCCCAAGGACAGTGCTCAGGCCCTGAGTTCAGCACCACAACTGGCAAAAAAAAAAAAAAAAAAAAAAGATGATCCCAGAATGTCACAAAGAACAATAGCCATCTGACACTTAGAATCTTAGATTTGATATTCTTAATTATGAAGCACACATTATTTCAGGTACCACTGAGAAGAAAAATGGGCCAGGTGCTATTGTGTCACAACTGTTTTCCTAGCTACTCAGGAGACTGAGATCATAGGATTGATGGTTCACAGGCAGCTGAGGCTGGGAAGACTGTGGGACTCATATCTCCAGATAGCCACCAGGAAAACCAAAAGTGGTGCTGTGGCTCAAAATAGTAGCGTACTATCCCTGAGCAATTTTTGCCCAGGCCTAGAGTTTAAGCCTCATGACTTACAAAAAAAATTAAAAAGGAAAATGATGCCCTCTGAACTTTGACAGGTCACCCATTACAAGATGCTTCTTAAGTTAAAATATGTCCCAAAGAGCAAAATGCAAAGTAGAAATACGGTATTTCACCAAATTCAGTATATGAAGGGCTTACTGTATACTAAAAATTATCCAATCCTATCCTTACTGATTCTCTTTGAGTATTTTATTTATACTTTTCTTTTTTGCCAGTCCTGGGGCTTGAGTTCAGAGCCTAGGCACTGTCCTTGGACACTTTTGCTCTGCCACTTGAGCCACAGCACCACTTCTGGCTTTGTCTGAGTATGTGCTACCGGGGAATGAAACCTAGTGCGTTGTGCATGCTAGGTGAGCACTCTACCACTAGGCTACGCTCCCAGCCCTATTTATACTTTTTTTTTAATGAGAAGACTAAGCTGCTAAGAGTACTACACAGTAGTAGAAGAAAAAGAAATTAAACTCAGGCAGCCTGAGTGTAAAATATATAGCCTTCATTCCATTATATCTTATAAATATGAATAAAATATCTAAACGTAGACACGGGCCTAAGTTTATTCATCAGATTATTCAAGAAACAGCAGAATATGAGTATATTTTAAGGTTGCTAGTGTGCTGCTAATCTTATTTCAAATTTTTAAAGGTCACCTTATATAAGAGTGTGCATGTATGTAAATATTATCTGAAAAGTAAACTTGCCTATCTCCCATTAACATCTCTGTAACTGAAAAATGGGCTAGTGGGCTCTAAGAGCAGGTACTGGGAACCATATTGGGTATGGTACTTTCTGAACCATGGAAAAACAAACCAGGAGATCCTGGCACCAAGGCTGAGAAGAACAAAGCATAAAGCTGGGGAGATCACAGAGGATAGCCTATGTTTAACAGAATGCCAAAAGATGTACTTATACTTTTAAAACTATTTCTCTGGCCCATAAGATAGCTAGGCAATGGTGCCATATTTGGACCAGTAGCAGCAGCTAGGAAAAGGCTGGGCAAGGGAAACAGTGCCACCACATGGCACAAAGGAGAAATGGCTTGATAAAACATCAGGGCTCAGGACCGGGAGCTACAGCTGGAACGGAATGGAAAAACCGATTTGAGAGATGGTTAGGGGACAGAAGGATGGAAAGGTTTGGAATGTTGGGGTAGCAGATTAAGGAGCAGGAGGAGGAGTAAAGGATGACCTCTAGTTTCCTGTGAAGCTAAGTTACCAGAGGATCAGTATGCTGTTCACTGTCGAAGGAAGCTCGGGAACATGATGCCCACAGTTAGAGGTAAGAAGGTAAAATGTGATCAGCAAGAAGGATGAAAGAAGATGGAAGAGGATGAAGTGAAAAATCACTGCTGCTTTCTGTAGTCAGTGTTGGAATAATATGTCTCATTTAGTCCTTGCTCTTGTCCTGAGTGATTACATTAGCATGCTCTGGCTGCACACAGAAACTGAAGCTCAGTGATCCTTTCACACAAAGCAAGTGAAAACCAGCCAGGCTTCTTACTTCCTGGCAGCTCATTTGAAGAGACCAATTGATCTTGAACTAGAAACCAAGAAACTAACAAACAAGAAAGACAACACACACATCTAGAGGAGAGGCGCAGGGTCCAAAGGAGTCCAGATCAAAGATTGCCCCGTCCCTGCCTTGCCAGCTCTGAGCACCCCTCCCCACAGAGCTAGAATTTGCATTCATCTGTTGAGGAGCAAAGAGAGACAGGAAAGGCTTCACAGGGAAGCACATTCAAGCTCTCTCTTTCCAGGCCCCAATTCTAAGACCTCTTACTTTCATAAAGCAGCAAGAGTGTGTGTGTGTGTGTGTGTGTGTGTTGTCTAATAGTACCTAGATTCTACAGGAAGTAGGTATTGTTATTGCTATCTTTGGGAAGCCTAACTGGATTAGAAAACTCCCTATCTCCTAAATGAACAGATGACTTCTTAACCTTGCCCATGAGACTCTCCAAGCTCAGCTCCTAGGCTGAGGCATGCGTCATCCTTCCAATACACAGGGGGTGAGATATAAAGAGTAGACAACACTGCGATGTAAACAAGATTTTTTTTTTGCCAGTCCTGGGGCATGAACTCAGGGCCTGAGCACTGCTCTTGGGCTTTCTCAAGGCCATTGCTCTATCACTTGAGCCACAGTATCACTTCCGGCTTTTTCTGTGTATGTGGTACCAAGGAATCAAACCCAGGTCTTCATGCATGCTAGGCAAGCACCCTACCAATAGGCAAACTCCTAGCTGTAAACCAGATTTTCTCAGGGGCATCAACAACTGGAATTTGACCTGAGGTAGGAAGCAACAAAAGGATATAAACTTAGATTGCCTAGGAGAAAGCAGAGCGAATGTGGCTGAGTCCTTTATTCTATGTGGAACTTTTAGGGTGTCCTTGAGCCAATACAAACCAGTCACTTACACAGTAGAAATCATGCAATGATGTGTTATAGTAGAAAGCAGTCTCTGACCAGGCCCTGATAGCTCATGCTTACTATCCTAGTTTCTGAGGAGGCTGAGTTTTGAGGATTCTGATTTGAAGCCAGTTGGAAAGTCTATGAGACTCTTATCTCCAATTATCCACCAAACAGCCAGAAGTGGAGCTCTGGCTCAAGTGGTAGAGTGCTATCCTTGTGCAGAAAAAGTGGAGGGAGGGGCCAGGAGTTTGGCCTAGTGGTAGAGTGCTTGTCTAGCATGCATGAATACCCGAGTTCGATTCCTTGGTACCACATACATAAAAAAAGCTGTAAATGGTGCTGTGGCTCAAGTGATAGAGCTCTAGCCTTGGGAAAGCCCAAGGACAATGCTCAGGCCCTGAGTTCAAGCCCCAGAACTGGCTTAAAAAATGTGAAGGGACATCACTCAGGTTCCTTAGTTCAAACCATAGTAACTGGCAACAAAATCCCCAGAGCTCCCAAATGGCAGGAGACACCAAACCTAACAGAGGAGCTGAACACCAGTAAGACGGAATAAGGTTCCTATGTTGTGTGGTGGGTGACCATGAAAGAAACGCTATGGGCATGGCCAGACTCAGTGAGGGATTGATTCAAATCCTGAGGATCTGCTAGCAAGAACCAATGTGGGGCTGAGCCAGGGAAGGAAGGCACTAGAGACTCTACTAGGTCACGGTTTTCACAGCCCAGGACATGGCACCAGAAGCACAAGAGACCTGGAACCGCACAAGGATGTATAAAGGATGTACAAAGAAGACCATGCAACCTGGAAGCCCCCGCCCTCGAAGAATCAGACAGCATCTGGGGAAGGAAAAGAGAGCAGAGGACACTTAAGAATAAAAATAACCCGAGGCTGTGGTATGATCAATTACCCACAATAGACTGAACTAGACCAAAGCGGCCACTTAAAAATGAAAAGAGCTCTTTTTTAATTAGGTAGATCATTTTCTTCCACTTCACCCACGGGAGTTAAGAATTATAGAGTGAGGAAAGATGGGCTAGAGAGTGAGTCTGTACACATGCACACTGTGGGATAAAACTCTGACACACTATCTTCAGGGAGGAGACACCCTAGATTCTTGAGTATGACTGAAGAAACAGATCAGCAGCCCAAGCAACAGGCTAAATTTTTTCTCTACCACATGTGGTATAAACTATGTGTACACCCTAAAAATGCAGTGAGTGCTGAGCGCTGCTCATGCCTATAAATGTAGCAACTCAGGAGGCTGAGATCTAAGAAACAAAGTCTGCCTGGGCAGAAACATCTGTGAGAATCATATCTCCAATTAAACACCAGAAAAAAAAAAACCAAAAAACAAAAAACCTAAAAAGTAGAGCGATGGCTTGAGTGGTTGAGCACCAGTTGTAAGTAGCAAAGCTAAAGATAGTGTCTAGGCCCTGAGTTCAAAAAAAAATTTTTAAACAGATATTTTAAAACAAAATAATTTTGAACAGAAACATGATTACTGAGAAATCTAGGGAATACATGGAGCTATAATAGAGGCTATCTGTCAGTAATCATATATTTGATGGGAATCAAATCATATGTGATGGGAATAATCATATTTGATGACAAAAGGGAAGGGACTGGGAACTGGGGCTCTGGGAAGCTTCTTTGTTCAAAAGGAGCCTGTGCCAAAGTTGGACATCCATGGCCCTTGGCAGGCTACGTGACTAGAGAGAAGGAACAGAGCCCGGCAATACTCACTTAGCTGTCTCTGTATATCTTGGCAGCTCAGCAGCAGCAGCTTGCCTTTTGTGAGCAACTCCACAGACATTTCAGAGACTTGGGTATGCCAGACATTCAGGCTGGTCACCAGTGCTATGTAGTCCTTGACAGCACAGCCTCGAAAGCCCTCCAGCTTCTTAGGCCCCCAGGCGTTCAGGAACTCATAAATGACTGTGACCCACTCATGTTCCCTGCAGAATTCCTGTACCTCCCACAGCATGTCCTAGGGGAAGACAGGGGGCCTAAGACAGAGGCAGTGGCTAGGAAAAGAAGCGAGCAGAATTGCAGGCCAGAAATCTCTGCTTCTTACCTTCAGCAGTGCCTTTTGTATGGTTAGAGCATGCTGGATTCGGAAGCTGTTGTCCAAATCCACCTGCAGCTGGTCATAATTGTTGGGCAAATAATGGCCCCGTATTCGGTGCCCACAGACCTCCAGGATATCACTTCTGTCTGCCTGAGACTTCCAGGGTAACACAAATCCTATTGAGGGGCCACAGAACATTCGAACAGCATTGATGGACTGGCTGTGGAACTTGGGTAGCTGGAATTCTGTGTCTGGGTCCACGTCCTCTTCATTATCTTCCTCTAGTGGAGCATAGGAGGTTAACGGATTATGAGAGCCCCCAGAGCTCCCACACAGCCTTTCTCTCAGAGTGTCTGTATAACACATGTCCCTGCATATCTGATTCCTGCCCCTAAGTTTACGCACATCAATAGCATCAACACAGTTCATCAGACCCATGGAGAGAGCTTTCTAGTCAGAATTCAACATGTACAGGAAGGAATTTATTCTGTACAAGCAGAAAGGGAAATGCGCAATGTTTTAAGTGGGCTACAGAGTAATGAGCCACTCTCGGTGAAGCATCTGGAGACTTTCTGTTCATTGGCAAATCAGAATGTCTCCCCTACACTAGGAACAAAACACATTGCCTCTGCTGTGCAGAGTCTGCAGAGTGGATGGTATGATCTCTGTCTTTTCCCTCCCTGAATGGGAAGTCATATGATACATAGCTGCAAGGGAGTTGGGAGTTTGTAATTTATAGGACATAATCCTCTGTGGAATAGAAGAGGAAGTGAGAGGAGATGCTGAATTGGCCAGTTGTCACTATCTGAGCCTGGTACCACCCCCTTAACATTTTTAGGATCTAGTAAACTGGCAAAAAAAAAATAAAAATCTGTTTCTATCAATGTGCATTGTTTAAAAGTTCCTGCTTTGAAAAAGTGGCGCTGTGGTTCAAGGTAGGGCAGTAGCCTTGAGCTGAAGATTTCAGGGACAATGCCCAGGTCCAGAGGTCAAGTCCCATGACAAAAAAAAAAAAAAGAAAGAAAAAGTTCCTGTTTTGAGTGGTACTCAGTAGACACTGTTGGGAGGTAACAATTGGGAAAGAGTGTGGGAAGGGGTGACACTGTCCAAAAAGAAATGTACTAGATACCTGATTTATGTAGCTGTAATCATTCTGTATATCACCTTTATAATAACAATAAAAAATGAATAAAGAAGCCTGGGTTTTTCTACCCAGGCAGGTTTCAAATCTTGACCCTGCATTATTCAGCTTCCTGAGTAGCTGGGAATGGAGGTGTGTGGATCACCAGCACTGAGCCTATATTTTACATTTGAATTAAGTCTTGTTATACATACGGGAAGACTTAACCAAGAGACTATATAGAGTCAAGGGTGGGACTGGTGCCATACAATTCAAGTCATTTGAAAATAGTCACCAGGAAACAGCAAACCCAGTGCAACTAAAGATAGCTGGTCTTGGGAATATGAGGAAGTGGAGGGCTTGGAGCATGGCGTAATGGTAGAGTGCTTGCCTAGCATGCATGAAGTCTTGGGTTTGATTCCTTGGTACCACATACACAGAAAAAGATGGAAGTGGTGCTGTGGCTCAAGTGGTAGAGCACTAGTCTTGAGAAAGCTCAAGGACAGTGCTCAGGCTCTGACTTTAAGTCCCAGGACTGGCAAAAAAAAAAAAAAAAAGATGAGAGGAGTGGGGGGAGGGAAATGGGGACCAAGACCAAGACATGAGAAAGGGTATCAATAAACAAAGGAAATATGGAGATGAATGTTTTCTCTGATGAGTAACAGGTTGAGGACTGAAAGGTTCACAATACTAATGAATTCCTTAATCTGAATGAAAAGCCACTGTATAAAATAAAGCAAGTATTGAATAAGGAACTCTTCAAACAAGTGCACATTAACTTAGCAATCAATTCTAACAGTAAATAAAATGTACCTATTACACTGGAGATAAACCTTATGGAGTTTGGGGCAAACTAGGGGAAGGACAATGAATTCATACTCTTTAAATCCATACACACACACAATCACATGGGGTAGTGAACAAAAACACCCCACTCCAACTCCCCTACCTTTCAACACATGGTGAGAGCTGCTTGATCCACACTGAAGGATGAAACTCTCTGGGCTAAACCACGTGTCTACCTCCCACGCTCTGTATTTGTCCTCCCCCTCTTTCCAGCCTTCACACACCCATCAGAGTCTCCTTAAATACCTTCACTACACAGGAAATCCTCGGAGGTCTTCAGGTCTGAGGACTGTATTACCTTCAATACCAGGATACAGAGAGGAGGCAAAAATGGGTAAACAATAAGAAATTCTAACCAGACTGAGAATTCTCATTGCATGACTGATGATATTAACTAGGCAGTCCAGTAGCTTGCTCAATCCACAATACCTGCAGGGCAGAGGTCTTGATAGACTGCACGCCCTCAGTGAGACTGTGGATGATATTTTCAATAGGGGGCATCGGAGTCAGCTGCCTGTGTGCATTAAAGATGAGCCGAGACCAGAGAAAGGGTTTTTCCCTAGGTGCCTGGAAAGGAAGGGCATGGGGCACATGGCTTCCTCCTCTACCACCACTGCAGGCCCTTGGCTGTCTTCCCATGTTCACCCACCACCTCACTTGGATAATACTGGTCACAAAAGAGGTGATCTCATCTTCCAAGATTGAAACTACACTCTGACAAATCATGAAGTTGACCAAGCGGTGCAAGCTTCCCAGCTGTAGCAACCAGGTCTCTGTCTGGCTCAGCTTCTGCTGCAGCTGCTGCAACAGGACCTTGTGCAGATACAAGGAGCCCTGGATGCTCCTGAGTTTCTTGCAGTTCTCCACTCGCTCCTGCAGGCCGTGTTGCATCTGGTATGTGTCCTCATGAATCTGGCAGGGCATAAGGAGGAAACCCAATGAAGAAAAAAGGATGGATAATAAACAATCCACTCACTGGTCTCTGCAAACCATCAAGTTTTGATGTCTGAAACTTAGCTATGTACATAAAGAGCGCCTTTCTTTCTGTGTGTTTGCCAGTACTGGGGTTTGAACTCAGGGACTGGATGCTGTCTCTTAGCTTTTTCACTCAAGAATGGCACTCTACCATTGGAGCCAGAGCTCCACTTCTGGCTTTTGGGTGGTTAACTAGCGTTAAAAATTTCAGTGGCTTTCCTTCCCAGCCATGATCCTTAGATCTCAGCCTCCTGAGTGGTTAGGATTACAAGTGTGAGCCAGCAGTGCCTAGATAAAAGCTCCTTTTTGGCAGAGATTTGTCCCTAGATGATTTTAAGTGACCAGAGAAGGTACAAAACAGAGAATGTAGATTCAAAAGATCCCTTGTGCTAGTGAGCCAGACCTATCTGTGTCTATGTTCAGAGGGCATCACAATGCCTGGATGTGGTGCAGGGAAGACTGGAAGAATGAGACTCAGCAGTCACACCAGGAGGTGGATTCTGACCATCAGAGCCAGGCAATGTGGGCTGCTGAGAATAGTGACATTGCTTTATTTTCTCCTAGGAGTTGTTTCCAGGCAGTGACACAGACTTTCTGTGAAGAAACTGAAGTGTGGGGAAAATCCTAGGAACTTCCTTTGGGGTTCTTCTCAGAGGTAGGAGGTTTCTTAACCTATAAAGGCTGACTGAAGTTGTCGGGTCTCTGATCTTGTCCTGAGCAGAACCCCAGAGAGACACAGAAGGCTATTTTTGACCCAAATGGAGCACTGGTCATCTGTTGCTCTCGTGTTCTTTGTGATGATCCATAGCGTGCATGGTTTAGAAGTGACTGCTGTCTGTGGGTTGTATTCTTTTTTCTTTTTCTTTCTTTTTTTTTTTGTGGGTCATGGGGCTTGAACTCTGGGCCTGGACGCCGTCCCTTAGCTCTTCAGCTCAAGGCTACCGCCCTACCTTGGGCCTGGGTGTTGTCCCTGAGTTCTTCAGCTCAGAACTACTGTCCTACCCCTTGAGCCACAGTGACACTTCATTTTCTAGTGGTTAATTGGAAATAAGAATCTCACAGTCTTTAGCGCCCGGGCTGGCTTTGAACCTCGATCCTCAGATCTCAGCCCCCCCAAGTAGCTAGGATTACAGATGTGAGCCACTGCGCCTGGCTTGTGGGTTGTATTTCTGCTACCCACAAACGTAAAACTTAGTCAGTTGGGCCCTCAGTAAGGCACAACACACCAAACATGTTCTCGGACTTGGTGTAGTGTCCTCTTCTGTACTTCCCACAATGTCCTGAACCCCACAGCATCCCCTTCACAGCCCATAGTCCAGTGTACTGCCATTACCCAGAGTTGCGCATGGCTCATCTGGCATAAAGGTGACCCTCTGTCATGGTTTAATTCTTTTTGTTTTTGTAATTGCTTAACTTAAGTGGCCAAAAAGGGTAGCTCCATAGTAAATATAAATCCACTTTCAGTGTGAAGTCATATAAGCAACAACACTATAATATATATGCATATATATTCACTATAGCTGTTTATTACACCAACACTAGGTGCAACAACTTATAAGTTTTGAAGGATTTTTAAAAATCTACAGCATCAGTGAAGTTGGGAGAATGAACAAAGGCAATTTTAGATACACAAAGATTTAGAAATTTTACCACCCACATATTTTCCTTGGAAAAAAAAGGAATGGTGTATTTCGAACAAAGGAAAATGAATCCAAGAGGACAAATAAAGAAATTTGTGAATCATACTGCTCATTTAAATGGGTAGATTTAAAATAAGAATGTAACAACTCTCAGAATTCACATTCCAAGATTTGTAAATGTAAGATTAATAGAAGACTAGAGAAACTGAGAGGAGAGAAAAGAAATTAGTATTAAATGATACTATTGATGCCTTATGGAAAATTAGAGAGGAAAGAGAAAGAGAGAGAGAGAGAGAGAGAGAGAGAGAGAGAGAGAGAGAGAGAGATTTTTTTCTCTTCTTCCTCTTCCTCTTCAGATTTCCTCTTCCTCTCCTCCTTCTTCTTGCCAGCCCTGAGGCTTGAACTCAGGACCTGAACACTCCCTGAGCTTCTTTTTGCTTAAAGGTAGCACTCTGCCACTTGAGCCACAGCACTACTTCCAGCTTTTTCTGTTGATGTGATACAGAGGAATCCAACCCACTGCTTCATACATGCTAGGCAAGCACTCGACCACTAAGCTACATTCCTAGCCCCACCACCTTGATTTCTGGTCTAAGAGATGATCCTAATTGAAGCACTTTTGAAGATCTATTTTGTAGAGCATATATAGTAGGAATGAAGAAGCTTTTAAAAAGGGTGCTCAGTCAGAGAAGTAATAGCTGAAGCAACAAATTGAAAATTGTAGAGGAACAACCTTTTCATAATACCTATGATGTTATTGAGGTAAATTATAAAATAGCTCTGTTCAAGTTGATTACTTAAAATGAAACAAAACAAAAAAAACCCTTGGGCTTGGAGTGTGTCCTGGTGGTAGAGTGCCTGCCTAGCAAGCACGAAGTCCTGGGTTCAATTCCTTGGTACTACATACATAGAAAAAGCCAAAAGTGGTGCTGTGGCTCAAGTGGTAGAACACTAGCCTTGAGAGAGCCAGAGGACAGTGCCCAGGCCCTGAGTTCAAGCCCCTATAGATGGCACATAGGCTCAATAATTGCAGTTAGCACAAAGCTTCTCCTATGCTCCTCCCCCCACCTCGGTTTGACTTTCTTCAACCATGGTGATGGCTTTTCCACCACCACAACTTGCACTACAAGTAACAGACAGGAAAGGCTCACAAAGGAATTTTAGTTGGATCCATCTCCTCTTGAGAGCTTTTCCAGTTCCTTTCATGCATACTTTTTTTTTTTTTTTGCCCAGAACTGAGTCATGCAGCCACCCACTCGGCTAGAAAAGTCTGCAAAGAGGCAAAATCAAGATTTGAAACCTAAGACTGATCAGCAGACACTGGGTGACACCTGAACAACCATAGAAGAATAAAATGTATAACATCCAAGTCATTGGAGGAAAGCAGTAACAATAAAGTTGTAAACAATCCAAGGAAAGGCAAGAAACAGGAAGGTTTAAATGGAATTCACAGGAAATAGAAAACACCAAGACAGGATGGAAAAAATAAATGGAATCTATGTCATAAACCTACTGTAAGACAGTCTCCCAGACAAAATGGCTTCCATCTGTTTATGGGAGAGACATACCCAAAAAAAAAAAAAAAGACCAAATTAACAAAGGAAATCTGAAAATAAAAAGGATATTAAGCCAGGCGTGGTGCCTCATGCCTGTAGCCCTAGCTACTCAGGAGGCTGAGATCTGATGATCGTGGTCCAAAGCCGGCCCCAGCACTAAACACTGTAAGACTCTTATCTCCAATTAACCACTAGAAAACTGGAAGTGGGGCTGTGGCTCAAGGGGTAGGGTAGAAGCCTTGAGCTGAAGAGCTCAAGGATAGCACCCAGGCCCAGAGTTTAAGTCCCATGACCAACAAAACAAAATAATAAGAGGGTTGGGAATGTGGCTTAGTGCTTGCCTAACATGCATGAAGCCCTGGGTTTGATTTCTCAGTAGCACATAAAAAGAAAAAGCTGGAAGTGGCATTGTGGTTAAAGTAGCAAAATGTTAGCCTTGAGCAAAAGAAGCTCAGGGCTAGTGCTTAGGTCCAGAGTTCAAGCCCCAGGACTGGCTTAAAAAAAAAAAAGATTGTATCCAGGAGCCAGTGACTCACACCTACAATCTTAGCAGCTATTCAGGAGGTGGAGACCTAGAAGAAAAAGGTTTAAAGCCAGCCTGAGAAGAAAAGTCTGCAGGATTTCATCTCCAATTAACTAGAAAAATGTTGGAATGGAGGTGTGGCTTAAGTGGCAGAGCACTAGCTATGAATGAAAAAGCTAAGCAAGAATGGGAAAGTGAAGTTTAAGCCCCAGTACTGACACAAACAAAAATCTGTGTATAGAAGAGAACTTTAGAAGTAAGGCAGTAACAGGAATGGAGGCATTTTAAAAAATGTTAAGTTTAGCAATTATGCTATAGTTAAGACAGAAAATGTTCTTTGAGAAAATAAATAATAAATGTAACAACTGTAAAAACTGGATAAAAAGGTATATGAGACTTTATCTTACTATCCTGAAGCTCTCCAAATCAGGGTAAAATTAAAGCAAAATGAAAATTCATTCAACAAAAGGAAAAAGGAAGAAAAGATGGAAGGAGTAAAGGGATGGTGGGAAGAGTGAGGAAAGGGGAAAAGGAGAGGAAGGGAGAGGGAAGCAGATTCATCCTAGTAATAAAACTTTGTCCTCAGATGAGCAATTCCAATGAACAAACTAAATGAAAAAAATTCCCAAGATCATTTGAACAGAAGCAGAAAAAAAAAATCAACCAGCAAAAGTGAACATCTATTGGAGGTAAAATCTCTTAGCAATGGATAAAGGATATCAACCAAGTACCCACAATTGACACATTTTCATTAATATTTCCAGTGTATTCTGGCTCTAGTAGTGGGCAGCAGAATGCATTCATTTAGCACCAATTACAGGCGTGGCTCTAAAACAATTCAATTACCAGCTGTGGTAATTCTTGTTCTCCATCTCCCATCCCACCTCTTTTTTTTTATTGTAATTAGTAAAAGGGTTACATGATATTTGCCATTTGCCAGATAGAAGGTGCATTAATTCACATACATTGATACCCTTTCACATGTCTTGGTACCCATTTCCCTCCCCCATCCATCCCACCTCTTATGGTGACTGCCAATAGGGTAGACTCTCCCACTCCATGCAGTAGCATACAGAGCTTCTCAGTGTTCTAACATGCATGTTTTTTCTTCTTCTTCCTTCTTCTCCTCCTCCTCCTCTTTATCCTTTTCTTTCTCTTCATTTTCTACTTTTTCTTCCTCCTATTCTTTCTCTTCCTTATCTTTTTTCTCCTCCTCCTCCTCTTTTCTGGGAAGGGCCTCTCATTTGCTAGGCAGGTGCTATACCATTTGAGCCACTCCCCCAACCCCTAGTTTTTCATTTAACTGTTTTTCGTTTTGTGTTGTTTTTTTTTTTTTCAGTCCAGGGGCTTGAACCCAGGGCCCAGGCACTGTCGCTGAGCTTCTTTTGCTCAAGGCTAGTACTTTACCATTTGAGCCATAGCACCACTTCCTGCCTTTTCTGTTTATGTAGTACTGAGGAATCAAACCCAGGGCTTTATGCATGCTAGACAAGCACTCTACCGCTAAGCCACATTTCTAGCCCTCACTGATGTTACTACACTGTATTTTTAATTTTAATAGACAAATTCACTGACTTGTTGTAGTTTATAACTTTGTATTTTCTTTTTTTCCAGTGGGGCTTGAATTCAGGGCCTAGGCACTGTCCTTGAGCTTTCTCAAGGCTAGTGCTCAACCACTTGAGCCACAGCACCACTTCTTGCTTTTTCTATGTATGTGGTATGGAGGAATCAAACCCAAGGCTTCATGCATGCTAGGTAAGCACTCAGCACTCTACCACTAGGCCACATTCTGGGCCAACTTTGTATTCTCTCTCTCTCTCTCTCTCCTTCCCTTTTTTTTTTTTTTTTTTTTTTTGTTGCTAGTCCTGGGGCTTGAACTCAGGGCCTGGGTACTATCCTTGGGCTTTCTCAAGGCTAGCACTCTACTACATGAGACATAACACCACTCTGACCTTTTCTGGATATGTGGTACCAAGGAATCAAACCCAGGGCTTCGCTCATGCTAGGCAAGCACTCTACCACTAGGCCACCCTCTAGGCCCACAACTTTGTATTTTCTTTAGAAATCCTTCCCTGTCCTGAGAACCCTCAACCTGCTTAATCCTGAAAAGCTTGTCCTTTTTTCCTTACACATTTAGATCTTTTATCCACCATTAATTTTTAGTATGTGAAATAGCAACCATCAGAAAACGCTCCCCCTGTCCACCCGCCCTGGAGTCCTGGGGCTTGATCTCAGCACTGAAGACACTGTCCCTGAACTTCTTTCTGCACAAGGTTAAACACTTTATCATTTTTTCCAGCTTTTTTTTGTTTATGTATTGCTGTTTATGTAGTGCCCTCAAATGTAGGCCACATTCCCAGCCCTTGTTTTTGTCTTTTGACACAGAATTGCTATGAAGTACCAGCTGGCTTCAACTCACTATGTAAACCATGTAGAACTTGAACTTGTGATCTTTTTTTTTATACTCCCACCTCAGCCTCCAGAGCACTGGGATTACAGGCAGGGACAACCCTTCAATAAAGATTCAAAGTGGAGGCAGGTGGAGTGGCTCACGCATTTAATTATATCTCCTAAGGAGGCAGAGATTAGAGGACTTAAATTTGAGATCATGTAGGGCAAAAAAAAAAAATCGCAAAGCCGAGTGAGGTGGTTCACACCTGTAATCCTAGCTACTCGGGAGGCTGAAATCTGAGGATCAAGGTTCAAAGCCAGCCCAGGCTTATCGCCAATTAACCTCTAGAAAAAGGGGAATGGGACTTGAGCTGAAGAGCTCAGGGACAGTGCTCCTGGCCAGAGTTCAAGCCCCATAACAGACACCTTCCCCCCCCACCCCGGCCCCACAAAAAAAAAAAAGATAGCTAACACAAAAAAGTCTGGTGGCTCAGATGGTAGAGGACTGTCTAGCAAGCACAAGGCCCTGAGTTCAAACCCCTCCCCCCAATAAAAGATAATCCTAGTATAAAGAAAAGATCCAGATTCCCAAATACAAACAACAAACAAAAGAAACTTCTTCTATTCTTTATCCTTTCTGCTCTTATGCTAAAACCAACCTTTAGGAAAATGTCAATCTCAGTCTTTGCTCACCTGTTCCAGATCCCAGGGAAATCAGCCAGAACTAGGTCAGTGACTTTGATCTAACAGCTGTCTGAGTCACACAGGGGTTCCTGGGAGAAGCTTAACCAAGAGGATGTTGGAACTTCCAGGGAACTCAGTTTGGAGAAAAGGTCTTAATAAATGGGAGCCTCTTACCAGCTGAAGAATAGATTTACAGAGATTCAGGAAGTAACGGAGCAACCGCAGAGCCCTGTACTTCTCCCGGGCCAGAGCCCTCCGCAGGTCCAGCAGCTCATAGCACCGATTCTGGTCCTTGGGCAGCCAGGACACAGTGTGAAGCTCCTGCAGAAGCCTGGAAGCGAGGGAGGAGTTCAACAGAGCTGGCTCCTTAGACCCCTGTGATCTCATCTCAGACCTAGACCTGTGCACCCACACTTCACAAATGTGTGCAAAGATAGTGAAAGTCCCAGTGCTCAGCAGTTATAGCTCTTCTTCAGCATTCTCTGGAGGAGTTCAAGCCCAGAAAGGTGCTAGCTAGGGAATTGTTTGGGGAGGCGGGGAGGGGGAAATGTAAGATATGTGCAGAGTTTATATCCATAACCTTGGTTCTAGGAGAGAGGGACAAGTAGATCCCGAGTTCTGGCTTAGAGGAAGAGACAGACAAATAAGGATTTTTCCTTGGGAAAAAGGAAGCTGTAGGTTCTAAACATTTATGTTGACAGGTGAGTCTTAGGACCCTAGGTGATTAAATTGCAACTTCTCATGTTCACTTTCTCTATTATTCCCAGAGAAGTGTATGTCTCTAAAACAGTTCTGAAAAATAAGAAATGTGGGGTTTTTTTTTGTTTTTTGTTTTTTGTTGTTGTTGTTGTTATGGGGTTTGAACTCAAGGCCTAGGCACTGTCTCTGAGCTCTTTTTGCTCAAAGCTAGTGCTCTACCACTTTGATCCACAGCTCTACTTTCAGTTTTTTGAATGGTTAATTGTGAATAAGAGTTTCATGGGGACTCTTCTGCCTGCCCTGGCTTGGAAGTGCCATCCTCAGATCTCAGCCTCTGGAATAGCTAGGATTATAAAAGTGAGCTACTGGCACCTGGCTCAAAATGCTATCTTTTATTCAGTGGAGATTAAGAAACTGATGGCTATGTCACTTCTTATCTGCAACTGTGTTTTAATTCTTATTAGCATTGCAGAAGCATAAATCCTTTTTTTTCTTTTTTCTTTTATTTTGTTGCAGGGAGCCCATGGCTCATACCTGTAATGCTAGCTACTCAAGAGGCTGAGATCTGAGGATCAAGGTTCAAAGCCAGCCTGGACACAAATGTCCAGGGAGACTCGTATTTCTAATTAATCATGAGAAAACTGAAAATGGCACTGTGGCTCAAGACATAGGATGGTAGCCTTAAGCTGAAGAGTTCAGAGACAGTACCCAAACCCAGAGTTCAAGTCCCGCCACTGACAAAAAAAGAAAAATTGTGACAGATCTGGAGTTTGAACTCAGGACCTGGGTGCTGTCTTTCAGCTTTTTTGCTTGAGGCTGGCACTCTACCTTTTGCACCACAGCTCCACTTCTGGCTTTTGGAGGTTAACTGGAAGTCTCAAGGACTTGCCTGTCTGAGTTGGCTTTGACCTGTACCCTCCAGGCCTAAGCCTCCTTAGTAGATAGAATTATAGGCATGAGCCATTGGTGCCTGGCTGAGCAGAAATTATCCTAGTTTGCAGATCAGTAAACTAAGCCAAAAGGAGTAAAGTGCTTTACTAGTTTTCAGAATCTAAATTATGATGTATCCTCATTCCCAAGTCTTTACCTTCTTAATCAGGCAAGACTGGAAGGTGGAAACTGTCTAGAGAAGAGATTGCAAAATGACAAAGATGTGTCCATTTTAGACTGGAAAAAAAATCTAGTATATACCATTGAATAGCTGGCTGGTACAATGTTTTAATTAAAATTTGGGCCAAATGGTTAATATTAAAGAAATCTCACAAGAAAAATGTGGACTTCTAAGAAATCCGGAAAAAGAATCAGGGCTGATCACACAAAATCTATCTTATTTGGAATTGAGTAGTGACTGTCCTCTTGAGATACAGTCTCCAGATTACAGTCCTTCGAGTCTCTGATGTCTTCCACTCACCCACCCACCTCATTCCTTCAGTGCCATCAAATCAGAAGCCATAGGTATGAGTTTGGAAGAGGAGCTGAAGCCTCAAAAGGGGGAGGGAAGGAAGCACTGAAAATAAGAATAGCCAATTTGTGTTTGTGTTAGTACTGAGGCTTGAACACAGGGCCTGGGCTCTGTCCCTTAGCTTTTTTCTCTCAAGGCTGGCAATCTATTAAGTGAGCCACTGCTCTGCTCCTGGCTTTTTGCTGGTTAATTGGTGATGAGTGTCTCACACATTTTTCTGTCCAGGTTGGCTTCAAACTGAGATTACAGGTGTGAGCCAAACACTTAAATTTGATACTTAAGATTTGATACTTGATTGTGCGATGCTTGGGAAAGCTGATGTAGAAAAGCATGTAACTATATACACATATATTCAGGACATATAAAATTTGTGGGAAAAATGGTTAAGATTATATAACTACAGACTGGGTACATGGCCTAGTGGTAGAGTGCTTGCCTGGCATGCACTAAGCCCTGGGTTCAATTCCTTGGTATGACGTACATAGAAAAAGCCGGAAGTGGTGCTGTGGCTCAAATGGTAGAGTGCTAACCCGGAGCAAAAGAAACTCAAGAACAGTGCGCAAGCCCTGAGTTCAAGCCCCAGGACTAGCAAAAGAAAAAACATCTATTGAAGTTATGTTTTGTTTACTATTTTTGTCTTGATATTGGGACTTGAACTCAGGGCTGTTGAGCTCTGGTTTGGCTTTATCCCTCTGGCTGATGCTCTATCCCTTGAGTTATGACTCCAACTCTGGCTTTTTGGAGGTTAGAAATAACTATCTCATAGACCTTCCTGCCTGGACTGGCTTCAAACCATGATTCTCAGATCTCAGCCTCCTGAAGAGCTAGGATCACAGACTGAAGCACCTGATGCCTGGTTCAAGGTGAATCTTTAGTAACTTACCTGCTAATATGGAGTAACCCAGCTCCAAAGTGGGGCACGGCGAGGAGCAGCTGAGTTCCTAGGAAAGTCTGGAGCTGGTGCAGTGCGAGCAACTTCACGTTCTTCTTCCAACTACAAATTAGAGGTCAGCAACAAAAAAAAGCTGCGGCCACCAAGCATCTTGTAGCCCAATCCCATTCCCAGCAACACCTACCTACCACGTAAAGGCCTTGCGCAAGAGGCAATACTTAAAGAACGGAATGAACTGCAGCAGATACCAGAGAACAGAGTGACGGTGCCACGTACCCAGCGTCATGACCTCACAGCCGTCCAGCGGATGTACATACAGCACCCCAAAGGGAGAGAAGATGTAGTGCTCAGGGTTCACCTGGTTTTGTGGCACCACTATCAGGTCATAAGGCCTTTACAAACACAAACAAATTGAAAGACAGCTTTAATCAGTAAGCTAGATAAGTCAAACTCACCAAGACAAATGCAGTGTGGTGTCACACATGCGGAATCTAGACTGAAATCTAGACTAAAAATATTTACTTGAGTCGCTGTGCTGTAATCCTAGTTACTCCAGTGCCAACACAAAATAAAATTTTCAGGAAGTTGTTTTTTTTTTTAAATAAAGGGAGGCTGTGGGAATAAGAAAGAGCAATAGAACATAGGAATACACAGTGCATTATATGCATATGTGGCAACTTCACAATGTGACTCCTCACCTTGAATAATAAACTTAAGTTTATAATTATATAATTTTTAAGAGAATCTATACAATTTTTAAAAAAATACTTAAATTCTATTTAAAATAGGATCACAAAAATATTTAGGGGGGGCTGGGAGTTTGGCTTAGTGGTAGAGTACTTTCCTAGCATGCATGAAGACCCTGGTTTGATTCCTTGTTACCACATACATAGAAAAAAAAGCAGGAAGTGGTGCTGAGGCTCAAGTGGTAGAGCTCTAGCCTTGAGAAAGTCCAAGGACAGTGTTCAGGCTCTGAGTTCAAGCTCAGGACTGGCAAAATAAAAAAATATTTAGGAATATATTTAACAACATCAAGCAAAGAAGATCTGATCAAGAATGAATCAAAGAGGCCAGGAGCATGACCTAGTGGTAGAGTGCTTGCCTAGTATGCACAAAGACCTGGGTTCAATTCCTCAATACCATATACATAGAAAAAGTAGTAAGTGGCGATTTGGCTAAAGTCATAGAGCTCTAACCTTGAGAAAAGTCCAAGGATAGACAGTGCTCAGGCCGTGAGCTTAAGTCCAGGGCTTGTTGCAAAACAACAACAACAAAAAGAACCAAAGAGGTTTGCACATATTTCAAGAAGGGACAAAAGAAAATTGAGGCAGAGCAAAAGTGATGTAGGGGAAAAGACAGAAGAAAGTAAGGAGAAGAGAAAGAAGAATGATTTTCAAACCAGAAAAATCAAAGGAATAATATTAAGAACAAGTTTAAACCTAGGATAAACAGGGAGCAAATGGCACCTACTTTATTTCTGAGTTCGTATGTCAGGTTCATATATCCATAAAATTTAAGACGCAGGACAATGCCTGGGCCTAGGGGTAGGGAGGTAGCCTTGAGCTGAAGAGCTCAGGAACAGTGCCCAGGAAACCCCACAACTGACCAAAAAAAAATTAAGACACAGTCGACTGCCAGGTACAACAGTATTTTATGAAAAGAATAAGGTTAAAAAATGTTTCCGTCATGATAACCCATCAATTTGTAAGATGCATCACCATTTCTAAGATGTTCACATGTGAGGAAAGGTGGCCATGTCAATGGTGGGTCTCAGGGTCTGGGACATATGTTGGAGAGAGTTATCATACTCTGTAACACAATAGGAAAACTACTGTTGACAACAGTTAAGTGAATATTTTTAGTAGAGAGGATTTTGAGTGCTCTCTCCACAAGGAATTGATACATGAGTAAGATGACAAGAGTGTCAACTATTGTGATCTGACTGCGATCACATTGTACACAAGTACTGAACTATAACATTGCCCTCCACAAATATCTACAATGGTTATCAAATACACACATCCAAAAACTACTTTCAAAAAGGGATGACATCTAGATCTAGTTGGAGTAAGTGAATGAACCTCTATGCTCATATAGAAGGAAGAGACTTGTTTTGATAGCCCCAGAGATAAAATAAGACCAGGAAGTAGAAGTTAAGCAAACAAACAAGCTAACAAAAACCAAAGGATTCAGTCTAAGGAGCTGGATGCTTTTGAAAGACCAAAGCTTCCCGGACACTAAAGACACTAAAGATGTAAATATCTGATTCTTGCCTTCGAGTTGGAAAGCAAACAAGAAAACACCCTTGAATATTCTTTAGAGGTTATACTCAAGCATTTTCTTCATTCTAGAATCATATAAAGAAGAGAGAAGTGTGGGGAAGACCAAAAAAAGAAAAAATAAGGATGATGAAAATAAATGGCAGTAACCGCAAATGACAACAGGCATCTGGTCGAGGAGTAAGCTGCTGGGAAGAGATGGAGGGAAACTAGGAGGCAGAGAAGGGATACTGGGAGAAAGAAGTAGGGACAGGAACAGGTGCAGGGAGAAAGAAAGGAGGGAACTAGACAGGAGGAGGTCTGGAAGCAAGAGACACAAAAGGGGCCTGGGCTCTGGCTCTTACTTGAAGTGCCGACTGGGAGCCACGTTGAGGTAGAGGAAGTGCATGGTCCTCAGGGACTTCTCTGTCTTCATGACGGCCATTACCTGGCTACCCGGAAAGGAAAGCTCATGCAGAATGCCAGGACTCTCCTTCGGGAGGGATTTCGGGGGAATTTCATTGTCAACCTGAGACCTATAGAGGAAAAAAAGGCAGAGCAGAGAGGTCAGATACCCAGAGATGGGCCCAGCCAGTGGTAGTCTGTGAAAGGAGCTAGATCAGGTGCTTGTGGTGAGGGGGCACTGTGCAGCACTGTCAAAGCCCCTGGACCAACTGATTCATACTAACATGTAAAGACTCTGTCCTTTTCTAATACGCAAATCATCATACTGGATCAATTGTTATGATGACACTTTATAGGGAAACTGGGAGAGAGGGAGGGAAAGGATAACACTGTCCACAAAGAAATGTATTCTTTACACTGACTTTGGAAAGCCAAGCTATTTCCTGAAACTTTGATTTCCTGATGGCGGGACTTTTGATTTTTAATTGCTGCCTTTCCCTATGGGGATTAACACTGGGATGCTGTTTTTGGTTTTGTTTTTTTCATTATTAAAAAAATAATAATCAAAACCCCTCACAGGATCAGCCTCACACACATCAACTCAGCTTAGGGTCAAGGTAACTGGTGGGAGACACAGTGGAGGCATTCTAAGGGGCCCTCTGGACACTCATGAACTGATTTCTTTTTCTCCCCTGGCCCTAGTCCCAGTCTGGACCACTCACTCACTTACTTTGTCTGTTTTCTTTCAAAATGGGAGCCTGTGTAGTCCGTGTCAGTGCTTTCATACTGCACAGGAATGTCTGTTGCCAGGGCCAGAGGTAGGAGACTAAGACCATCCAGCCAATGCGTTTCTCCTAGGGCTACTTGGGCGCCAACTATGCCCAGGCAGTGCTGAAACTCGGGAAGTGTCAATGGTCGTGACCATGTGGCCAAATCCTTCTTTTCTTGTTTCCCACCCCATCGGGCCTGCATGAAAGGGCAGGCAGGGCAAGGAGACTCCTGATGGAATCTCTTCTTCAGAGGAGAGCAGTCAACATGGGAGGCACGATATAACAGAGACATGTCCGGTGGAAAGGCTTTGTTTATGGCATCCAGGAGGTCCAGCTGGACTTGGACTAGGACCCTGGGTGCCCAACAGTAAAGCTGCTCCAGGAGGGGCAGCAAGTCAAGGCAATTGGCTAGCAGCTCACGATATGGAGGCAGGAGACCTAATACCGCATGCAGGTAGCGCCAAGCTGCAGCGCTGCCATCCTGCAGCACAGCAGAAAACAGAGCTCTGATTTCAGCATACAGGAGCTCCAGCAGTGTAGATGTTTCTATTTCCTTCAGGAACTGCCTCCGTTTCTTCTTAGTGGCCCGGGGCTGTTTAGTGCTGAACCGAGACTTGTGGGTATCAGACGAAGACCCATCTGGAAACTCTCTTACCTTCTTCTCTCTCTCCAGATAAAGGAGATGGACATTCAACTGCTGTCGAAGTGACCTGGCCCACAGCTCAGGATTCAACTGCCAGTCCCAAGCTCTCTGCTGCTGGTCCTCACCTGCATGGCCCAGTCCAGAATAGAGGTAGGAAAGAAGCCCTCAAGTTCTGGGCCAGGTCAATGGAGTGGTAGGGAAAGGAGGAAAAACCAATCGACAATAGGGAAATGGATGGAGCTGTGAGGCAGAGGCCAGATCAGGGGAGGATGAGACCTTCACAATCTCCCCCAAAGACTGGGAAGAAACAATCCTGATGAGAGGGAGGAGGAGCTCTGCCTGATGTAAGAGTTCCTTCCTACCCAGCAGCGTCCCTCACCTGGCTTAAGCGCTGTGGGAGTGAAGGGAAGGGGAGAGTGATGGGTCTGCTCATGAGGCTTCATTGGGCAGCTTCTGTGGAAGGAATGAATGAACTTAGGTTTGGGTCCCCCGCATAGGCTCCCTTTCATCACAGCCACCCACACCGAGAGGTTGGCCCACACGGTGCCATCCTTTGGAGAGAGGCGCACTGAAACAGAGTGGAAGCTGGCAATCACCTGGAAGACTCAGAGACAGCAAGGCTCCGGCCCCCTGACACCTTTGTTCCTAGGTTGGGAAGATCCTGAGAACGGAAAGCCCAGGAGAGGATGGGGAGGCCTAGAGAAAGAAAAAACAAAGGAGTGGGGTGGGAGAGGAAGGTGGGGGCGGGAGGAGGTGGGTTCCAGAAGAAGGTAGGGGCTGTAGTGCTGCTCCTGGAAAACCCAGGCAAGCGGATTCTGAACGGATCCTGAGCCAGGACCCCCAGCGTCCCCCAGCCCCCTAGCTGTTAGAACCGTTACCCAGGGCTAGGAAGGCCAGAGCCTGGCCAAGAGGAGGAGGGGAACGTGGGCGGGGCCTAGAAGCAGGGAACAAACCTGATGGGGAGGGACCCAAAGAAAACCTGAAAACTACTGCTCTTCAACCCAGGGGTGTGGGGGTGGGGTGGGGAGGGCGGGTCAGAGGAACCTGCTGGTTATGAGAATGAACAACTCGATTCCTTAGAAGCACTGGCAGGTCCTGAGGGTGTGTGTCTTGTTTATCCAGTTACTGAATATCTAAAGTGGTGCAGGTCCCAACAATGTATGACTTTGGGACCTGCCTCCCGCTGCAAACCACTCCCCCAACTCCCCAAGGAAACCCGTGTAAGACAAAAGCCTTGTAAAAGACACATTCTCCATCTCAAATCTCAAATCTGAAATTCAAACTTGTACATCCAACTACTTAATGTCTCCAATTGGATATCTGATTAAGCATTTCAAACTTTAACACCAGGAGTTTGGCCTAGTGGTAGGGTACTTGCCTAATATGCACTCAGGTATGTGGTATGTATGTGGTAGGCATATAGGAAAAAGCTGGAAGTGGTGTTGTGGCTCAAGTGGTACAAAGCCAAGGACAGTGCTCAGGCTTTGAGTACAAGCCCCAGGACTGGCAAAAACAAAACAAAAAACAAAAACCTTAAAATATCCCAAACTAAACAATCTTTTTTTTCCCCACAAAAGAAACCTGTTCTTCCAGGATATGACCAGCCATTTTCACTTGTTCAAGTAAAAGCTCTCTTCTCCCTCTCTCCCTCCTCCAGTCCCCCTCTCCCTCTCTCTACCTCACTTTCTCTGACAGACTGAGTTAAATATCACCTTTACCAATGTGGAAGAGTCACAGCCAATCTATTTCATGGCTAGAACTAAGAGGCAAATTGGAGCTCCTCTTGATGATCATGATTTGACACCATCACTGAGTTATACAGCCAGCCTTCTGCTTCTCCAGCTAATAAGATAGTTTTCTTAGCCTATGTGTCTGCCTTTTTGTTTGTTTGTTTGTTTTCCTGGAGAATTTTAAACTATACATAGTTATGTAGCTTTGTAACCGATTATCAGGAAGTAAGAAGCTTAAAAGCCAAACTCTTTATTTGTTTATTTGAAATAGGGAAGGGGGAAAACAAGATGACTGGGATGGGAAGGGGGAGGGAAAGGGTGACAGAAACATGAGAAGGGGTATCAAGGTTCAAGAAGTAATGTACCCACTACTTGATGTATGTCACTGTAACCCCTTTATACATTGTCCTGACAATAAAATACAATTTAAAAAAAGAAAAGAAAAAGAGAAGGGAAGGGAAAAGCAAGATGAGTGGGAGGGGTGGGGGGAGGGAAAGCAGAAGAAAAACAGGGGAAGGGGTAACAATGTTCAATAAGTAAATTAACATACCCACTACTAGATGAATGTAACCGTAACCCCTATGTACATCACCCCAGCAATAAAATAAAAAATAATTAATTTTTAAAAAGCCAAACCGTCGTAGGCTTTTGCAGGTCTATAACTTAGATGTCTAGGGTGTAATAGAGTATTGACTGGGCTGACCTGGAGGCACTTGGGGAGGGATCCACTTCCAAGTGTATTCGTTTTGACAGCAAGACTCAGTTCTTTGTGGTTGTGGGAGTGAGAGGTCCTTGTTTCTATATACCTTTGCTATATACCTTTGCTCTGTGACCCCTTCCCTCTGGCATCCATTCATTCAAACAAATATTAAGTATCAACTACATCAGGGACTGTTTTGGGTGTCTGGGTACACCAGTGTAAAAAACAATGGTGATAAAAAAAGTCCTCATTTATGGAACTTACACTTTAGTGGGAAAACGGGTAATAAACAACAAACAATGAATAACATACACAACTTGTGTGAAGGAACAGGATAAGAAGTTGGAGGAGGAGTCAAGGAACATGAATTCCTAGGTTTGGGCTTTTGCTTTGTTTTTGTCTGTGTAGCCAAACTGGCCTTGAACTTGTGATTCTTCTGCCTCAGCATTCAAAGTTATAATTTTAAATAGAATCATCAGAGTATGCCCAAGAGAAAAGGTGATAAATAGACACTTTTTTTTGGAGGGGGGGTTAGGAACTAATGAGAGCTGAATAGGGTCAAAGAGAACGAATATGGTCAAAAAACAATTGTGACAAGTATGAACATAGAATAATGAAACTTGCTGTAATTGTGTTAGAAAGAGGGGAGGGTAAAGGACAGGGATAGCAGGCAATACATTGTATATATACATGGAAACATAACAATGAAATAGTTAATGCCTATGCTAATGGGAGAAAGAAGAGAGGAAAACAGTCGTAATATATGAAAGGAAGGACTTCTGCTTTGTGCAATTAATTTGAACTCGCTCTTTGGATATCAGTTTCAAAATCACTTTCTTGGAGAAGCTCTCTATCCCACAAAGAAGGTGAATTTTACTGTGGTATGTTTCCATTACAATACACATTTCTCGATGACATTTACAACTGGTGACTACTTTTCCTATAGTATCTTTTTCATGTCACATTAAGTTCCCAGAGAAGAGCTGCTATATCTCATCCACACTCCTTTATCAGCAGAGCTTAACCTAACTCAGTATTAGTGGGGTGTGTGTGGGTGTGTGTGTGTGAATTAGGCAGAATTCAGAGTTCAGGATTAGCATGATGTACTCAAGCACTGCAGATAAAATGATCATATTTACAACCAAAGGTAAGAGAATCAATAACTGAATACCATAGGACCTGACCAGAAAAAGCCTTTTGTGATGCTAAGGAGTCTAAAAGTCATAGATACTATTAAGTAGATGAGCACCAGTTAAGTAAATGATGTACCATTAAACTTGAACTCATGGCCAGGGCACAGTTCCCGAGCTTTTTGCTCAAGGCTAGCACTCTACTATTTCAGTCACAGTTCCACCCCCAGATTGTGTGTGTGTGTGTGTGTGTGTGGTTAATTGGAAAGAAGAGTCTCATGGACTTTACTGCTTGGGCTGTGCAGGAAAGGATACTCAAATCAGCCTCTTAAGTAGCCAAGATTGCAAGCATGAGTTATCAGTGACTGGCTACATACACTGGTTAGTTTTGATAGAGTCTCCTTTCTTACCCAGACATGTACCTGGAGCACAATCCTATTATTTACTTTCTGTTGTAGCTAGGATGTCAGGTGTTGTAGCTACATGTAGCTCTGTTTCTTCTATTGAGATCAAGTCTATGCTTAGACTGGCTTGGAGCTATGAGCTTACTGATCTCAGCCTTCCAAATAGCTAAGTTAGGATTATAGACAAAAGCCACCCATGTGAAGCAAGTACATTATTTATATTTTACTTCATTTTGGCTAGTGTGGAAGTGGAATTGATAGGTAACTCTGTTTACTTAGGAACAGCCTTCCCTCCCCCCCACTCCCCCCCATCTTCAAATGGGAAAATGGCTAGAATTAAAGTGCTATTTCCCAGCCTCGCCTGTAACAAGACCTGGCCACAGGCCACCTTTCTGATAAATAACTTCCAGTTTGTTGTTGCTAGGGAGCCATGCCCCTTCCCTACTAATCCCTGTATCATTCTTTGGAGTGGTTATATAATGAAGGAAGCTCCACATTGGTTACAATGATAAGGCTTATGTCCCAGACAGAAGCATCAGAAAGCTGCCAAGTAGACTGGATCTCAGAGGATTATGTAGTCAGCACATCAGTTAAAAGTAGCTAAGCTAAATCCCAATACATTCAAAGCAGTCCAAACTGAAGATAAAAAGGGCTAGAATCATGGTAGTAAGAGCTTGCCTAGAAAGTGTGAGGCCCTGATTTCAAACTCTAGTACTGCCCCAAACCAACCAACCAACCAAAAAAGCTAGTAAAAGACTGCTGCTTTTGGTATTAATAGAGGTAGACAGGAAAGAGTTAAAAGTATTTGGACATGCTTATAATTCCTAGCACTTGGGAGTTGAGTGTGGGAGGATGACTTGAGAACCTGGGGAGTCATAACTAAGATCTTGTTGGAAAAACAAAACAAACCTCTATAACTTATTTGCAGTTAATTCAAATTACCAGTTCACTTGTATCTTCTGATAAAAGGTCTTTCTCTTGCTTAAACTGCACTATTGAGCCCATCTAATTTGCCAATTATTATGTTTGAACTCTGTCCTTGTAATTACAAACTGTGAAATAAACCTAGATTGTAAGAGCTGAGGTATCAGAATTTGGCAACCATAGTGTATAATCTACTCAATGGTAGTTTGGGTAATGTTTAGTTATCTAAAGGCAGGCACAAATGTCTTTTATTTAAGGGTCCAAAAAGAGATTTTAAAAATAACCAGGAAAACACAGCTTATTGCAAGAAAATAGAGTTCAAGCTGTCAAGAAAAGTTCTAATGGACAGAATAACTGGAGAGAATGAATGTTGTTGTGAAGTGATGTCAAAGAATGACAGGAAAATATCAGCCCAATAAGCAAAGCAGGAGTTAAGGTGCAAGTAATAGTGGGTTTAGGTGTTTTTCTTTTCTTTTCTTTTTTAAATTTGTAGTTGTTGGGTGGCTATGAAAGAAAACATTCCTTAGATTGAGTCAAGGGAACTTGTTTTTGCCAGTCCTGGGGCTTGAATTCAGGGCCTGGGCACTGTCCTTGGGCTTTCTCAAGGCTAGCGCTCTATCACTTGAGCCATAGCGCCACTTCTGGCTTTTTCTGCGTATGTGGTACCAAGGAATCAAACCTGGGTCTTTGTGCATGCTAGGCAAGCACTCTACCACTCTGCCCTAATCAAGGGAACTTAACAGACCTAAACGCTGTGAGTGTCTAAACATGAAGTTTACAAACTCAATATACCAAGAAATAGCTATTCAGAAGAAACTAACAAGGGAGCAGTAATTAATGGTAGTAAAACAAATAATGAGAGTTACATGGATGAACAGCTGCAAAAAAAAAATGATGTCAAAGAGCAGGAAGTGAAGTTCTGAAGCTAGTAACAGGAACACCACTTCCCTCTCTCACTCTCAAATATGCTTATGCTAATGTGAGCAAGCTGGTCAAAGTTTATTCCTTTATTTCTGATCCAAGGATGTGTCTAAGTGGTCATATCCGGGTGCTTGTCTAATATGTACAAAATCCTTTGTTCAATCTCTAGCACTGGAAGGATGGTAAGGAGGTAGGGAGGCTATGTCTGTGTTGTACTTGAAGGATTATGCCATTGTTCACTATGGCAATGGCTGCCACTTTATGGCAAGATCTAAGGAAGACCAACAGCACCTGAGCACTGTCCTTGGGCTTTCTCAAAGCTAGAGAGCTCTACCACTTGAGCCACAGAACCACTTCCAGCTTTTTTCTATGTATGTGGTATTGAGGAATCAAACCCAGGTCTTTGTGCATGATAGGCAAGCACTCTACCATTAGGCCAAACTCCCGACCCCGATATTCCGGTTTTTAATGTCCTATCTCTGGGAGTTAGGATGTTCACAAATTGTTTTACTTGCATTTATAGTTATACTGAGTAGACATAAAGCTACGTTACAAGAAAATTTCTCATTAACAATGTTCCATTCCTATTGTATTTCCTTTCTATTCAAGAGATAGCAGAACACATGAGCCCTTTTCTCAAAAGCTAATTGTAAAAAATGAGCTAGGATTACAGACATATACCACCAGGCCTGGAGGCTCAGATCTACATCTTAATAAAGAGTCTACCTGAGAATTTAAGCTTTCTGATCTGTAAGCAGAACATCTGCTTTGTGAATGGCTGGAAGTTATTATTGAAGACAATGTCCACATATAATTCCTCTGTAAAAAATGAAACATTACCTGATAAGGATACTTGAGGACAGAAGTAAGAGTAAAATAACTGTCATGGTGATTTGGGGAAGGAATGGACAAGGAACTTCTTTTTTCACAGCACCACTCCTGGCTTTTTCTGTGTATGTTGTACTAAGGAATTGAACCCAGGGCTTCATGCATACTAGGCACTTTACCACTAAAACACATTTCCAGGCCCAGATCAGAGATTTCTAAAGGGGGTTTAGTGAAATGAAGACTTGGTTGAGATTGAAGATTGCAAATATTTGGTGGCATTCATGTTTTTTCTAGCAGCTTGCATGGAGGAAAAGAAAACAATACAACAGAGGTCAAAGGTAGCTAGAATATGAGGAGCATATGTTATTCAGAATGCTGAATAGACATAAAAATGAGGACAATAAAGAAAAAACAATGGAGAGGCTAGAAGGGAAACATAATGACAGAGTAAAGTTGATGGGGTACAGTGGAATCTCTCCTTACACAACTAATGTATGCTAATAAAAAAAAAAAAATCCAGGGCCAGGAGTTTGGCCTAGTGGTAGAGTGCTTGCTTAGCATGCACAAAGACCGGGGTTTGATTCCTCAGGACCACATACATAGAAAAAATTGAAAGTGGTGCTGTGGCTCAAGGGTAGAGCCTTGAGAAAAGTCCAAGGATAGTGCACAGGCCCTGAGTTCAAGCCCCATAACTGGCCAAAAAAAAAAAAAAAATCCACAGTAGCTAGGCCCAGTGACTCACCCCTGTAATCTTAGCTCCTCAGGCTGAGCTCTGAGGATTGAGGTTCAAAACCAGCCCTGGCACTAAAGTCCATGATGGTCTTATCTCCAATTAACTACTAGAAAACTAGAAGTGGTGCTGTGGCTTAAGGAGTAGCGGGGGTAGTCTTGAGCTAAAGAGCTCAGGAACAGTGCCCAGACCCAGAGTTCAAGCCCCATGATTGACCAAAAAAAAAAAAAAAAAAAAATCCATAGAGCACATACTGTGAGAACATTGTTGAACAGAGCGTAGAAAGGTGGAATAAGATTTTAGGAAAGCAGTAAAATGGGACGGGAGCATAGCCTAGTGGTAGAATGCTCACCTAGGACACCCTGGGTTAGATTCCCCGGTTCCACATACACAGAAAAAGCTAGAGATGGCACTGTGGCTCAAGTGACACAGAGCTACCTTGAGCAAAAGTGTCCAAGGGCAGTGCCCAGGCCCTGAGTTCAAGCTTCAGGACTGGCAAAAAAAAGAGAACAAAATATTAAGGTAGCATTAACAAGGTGACACATATTATACTTTTTTACATAGTTCATTCCCCCTTTATAACTACCACCATCTACTTCTTCGTCAAGTTTGACTGCATCGTGGTTTTTCCCTTCTTGATTGCCCCTTAAGAAAAAAAACAAAAAACACAATATCCTTTTTTGCTTAAAGGATTTACTGCTAATTCCATGGAGATAAGAAATCTGAAGACAGTAACAATCCAAACAGAAGGCTAAAATTATTGGACAACTCTTGAAACTTTACGAGTTTCGTCTCTGTGGTCAATGACTTCTTAAAAGTGATGTCTAAAAGCTCAGTGGGTACCCACCCCCCATGATCCAGTACAATTATTTCTTATAAAACAATCTAAGTGTGGGGGGGAAAGCAATGCATATTTTGCTTCTGAAGTTAGCCTCATGGGCAGTCTGTCTTCTCTACAGCAACTTCTGTCAGGGCTTGAAGTCTGCTGACATGCACTCAATGACAGAACAAACCAAGGAACAATTAAAAAAAAAAAAAGGTTCCATGCCCAGAATATAAACAAAATAGTGTAAGAGCGGGTTATTGGCTCCAGGTTAAGGAACAACCACGGTACCGCTTTCAGGTAACGGCCTCAATCTCTCTGTACAAACTTCAACCAAGCCCAAGGTCCCGCTGGGTCCTTCGGTTTGAGGGTCCATCTTGCACCTCCCCTCGGGAGACTGGATGGCTAGCTGCCTGCCGGCGAGGCACGGGGCTGTTCTTCGGTAACGCCTGGCGCAGCCGAGGCAGCCTCGTAGTCTGCGATGCGGCGCTGTACCAGGGCAGGCATAAGCTGCACGTAAGCGGCCATGAGGCGGTGGTTGGAATGGATGAGCTTCCCGGCACAGCTGTGCAGACAGGCCTCCTGGAAGGGAGACAGAATGGAAGTGGAGGCCAAAGGGGTCCGCTCTAAGCCCGGCGCCTCGTTCCAGCCCCAGTCTAGGGTGAGATCCTGGGGTCAGAGGACGGGGATTGGCGGGGAGGAGAAAAGTACTCCGCCGTTAGGTGAGGATGGAAGGTAACGCTCCCTCACAGTTCCCCACCTCCTCGGCGTCCAGGGCTCGGTGGTGTAGGCTGGGCACACAGCGCTGGAAGCAGAGCTCGGTCATCCGATTGTAGACCAACAGGAAGTCTCGCAACTGGGAGAGAAGGAGACCAGAAAGAGCTAGAAGGGCCCCGCGCTCCACGCAAGGCGCCGCCGCCGGGCTTCCCCAGCACCGCATCCCACAGCCCATCTTCCCAGCCCTCGGATGCCTGGTTCTGCGGACTTCGACCTCTGTCCCCTGAGACGCGGGACTGGCCGCGAACGCGACGTCTAGCCCCGCACAAGTTTGAACTCTCACTCACGTTTCTCAGTTGCTGTTGCTGCTGATCCATCGCGCTGAGGACGCGCGGCGGCGTCACTTCCGATACATCTAGGTCCCGCCCCGGAAGTAAACTGTCACCGCACTCTCTCCCCGCCCTTCCCCCCATTCCCTCCTCCCCACCTCCAGGATTTGAGGGCGGGACTTCAGTATCGCCTTGCCCACCACCGCGAACGTCACTTCCGCCCTTATAATCTGCGACGTGGCCGGCTTCGTCTGCCCAGAGAGGGCGTCACTTCCTCCGAATCCCTGACCTGCTGCTAGGATCGCGACGGGAACTGGAACCTGAGGTCCCCGCGCGGTCCGGGCCTGGCGCCCTGAGGGGAAGAGCGGCCCGGCCGGCCCAGGTGAGTGGGACTTACTTAAGCGAGGGGAAGTGGAACGCAAGAACCTGCCCTGAGGGCAAGCCGCCCTAAGCCCTAGGCAAGGATGAGGACACACCTGATGCCCAGGTGTATGGGGGGGCGGGGGAGGGGGGGCAGGGAAACACACACCTGGGAGACATAACTGACTCTGGAAGGGGTCGTCTCGACCCTGAGAAAGCGAGGCTCTTCACCAGACCCCGACAACATAACACCAATTGATTGAACTAAGGCCTGGTGGCGAGGGCTGGGGAAGAGGATGAGAGGGAGGAGAGAGGGAGACCACCCGGAGGAAAGCGAAAGGAGCACCGGAGAAGGTGGAGCATTTGGAGAACATGCCTATAAAGCTCGGGAGCACCTGCATCCCGGCCAGGGGTTCGACTCCTGGTGGGAGTGAACACACCTGTGCAGGCGATAAGTTGGAAGAGAGCACAGACTTTTTTTGCTCTGTTGTTTACGGCTTTATTCCCATTGCCTGGACGCGTACTTCATGTATTTCTTTTGAATGACCAGATGACTGAAGGTGAAGTTGGGGGTTGTGAGAAGACACCTGAGACGGGAGGGCTCGTGTGTATACATTTTGCACACCGTGGAGGGAAGTAATGCACTTATACCCAAAGCAAAGAAGTAGGATTGGCGAACCCCAGGGAAACTCAAATCCCAGGACAAACTCTGAAACCTCAGAAAGGGCAGGGGAAGCCTCCTCGTTCTGGAGCGCTGGCCAGTTTCCAGAACTGTGTTGGGCTTTGCTGCGCTCAAAGGGTGGAGACCTTGATTCCAATTCCTTCTCTAGCCATGACAGACGGGATCCTAGGGAAGGCAGCCACGATGGAGATCCCCATCCACGGGAATGGCGAGGCTGGGCAGCTTCCTGAAGATGACGGGCTGGAGCAGGTGCTTCTGTTTGATTCTTCTCAGTGTGGTCAACTTAGCCATCCCAGCTTTCAAACCCTGGGCTCTCGCTTGCATTCCACTATCATTCTCTTACCTAAGTCCTTTCATTTTTTTTTTTTTTAACAAATCTTCATATTTTGACTCTGTGCAGACTTCCCTGTGTACTCTTTTTGATGCTTCAATCTAAGCTTGTTCCCACCCCCAAAATGTTTCAGCTGCCCCTATGTTCCTGAAGCGCCCCCTCTTCTCTGGCCTATAGGACCTTCAGCAGGTGATGGTATCAGGACCCAACCTCAATGAAACCAGCATTGTGTCTGGTGGCTATGGGGGCTCTGGTGATGGACTCATCCCCACAGGTATGAATGATCAGAGGCAGAAAGTGTGAAGGGGAATGGGGCTGGATTGGTTTGGAGGAGCATAGGATGGACATGTCTAGAAAGTTTCTGTAATATAGTCTGAAGATCTTGGGAACTTCTGTGCATTTGAACCCCTTGGATTCTTCAGCCGCAGGCCAGCTCCAAGTATTATCCATTTGCTTCCCACTGGCATGTAGTCCCTGAGTAGTCCTCTTACTGCCACTCGAGCCTATGTAAGATCTCTGCTGCAAAGGAATACCCTAGCTCTGGAACATGAGGCTGATTTGGAACTTCATGAAGCTTCTTGGAATTTTACTTTTCTCTCTAGAGAAACTAGAGAGAATTTCACCCTAGGATTCTATGTGGACGTGTTGACCAAGTTTCCTGTTAGACTCATCATCCTTGACCCCTCCTTGCCTACAGTCATTATATTTTCTCTGGCTGTGCATACCAGCAACACCCCTACTCCACCCTAGGGATACCAGATACATTTTGGCATGGGGTTTGTTTCTCAAGGTATAGGCTTCTAGTTCCCCCATTGCATAGGAAAATCTAGTCTCTTTAGCTGCTTCTTCAGTGAGGTCCATTTTATGTACTGGGAGGGAAATATAAGCAGGGCCACAGAAGTGTCTGCTTGTGTCTGAGAGAGGCTGGTGTCAGAGAACTTGGTCCTTTAGGGTCTGGCCGCCATCCATCTCACAGTACCACTCCTGCTGGCCCTGGAGATGAGGTGGCTCGGGGCATCGCTGGAGAGAAGTTTGACATCGTCAAGAAATGGGGCATCAACACATACAAGGTGAGGATTCAAGCACTTCTCTCTTTTCCCAAACCTAGGGAAAAAGATACTTTCCTCCCTAGATCCTAAAATTCCTCAGACTAGGATATAGGAGGTGCTGTAGTAGCTGGTTACCTTTTGGAAGGGTGGCATGGCCTGGGGTCTCAGACTTTTTCCCCTCCCACTTCCCAATCAGTGCACGAAACAGCTGTTATCAGAGCGATTTGGCCGAGGTTCCCGAACTGTGGACCTGGAGCTAGAGTTGCAGATTGAGTTGCTGCGTGAGACGAAGCGCAAGTATGAAAGTGTCCTGCAGCTGGGCCGGGCACTGACAGCCCACCTCTACAGCCTGCTGCAGACCCAGCATGCACTAGGTGATGCCTTTGCTGACCTCAGCCAGAAGTCCCCAGAGCTTCAGGTGCCTCAGCCAGAACAAAGAGGGTGGGGGGACTGGGCCCCAGCCCTTCCCAGCAGTCACTCCTCAGCCTCCCTCCCTCCCTCCCTCCTGCAGCCCTCAGGGAGAACCCCTCCAGGGTGGGCCCAGCCCTGCCCCCAGCAGCACTCACCTGTGGAGGCAGCCTAAGGGTTTGTACAGAGGTCCAGAAGTTGGAGGGGGCATGGGTGGGGGAGGTAGCACACTAGGTGCTTCACAAATAACCCTTCTCTACATCATCAAGAATTTGCCTTTGGTGCTCAGCCTAATCAGAGCTCCTTCCCTGCCTGCTGCACTAGCTTTCCCTGTTCCTGTCTTGTAAACTTCTCCAAGAATCCCTTCCCCCCACATTCCTACCCCAGGATGGCCCGACTAACTTTCTGACAATGAGAGCCTTGCTAGAGACAGTCCTTGGTTGTTGTTCTGGTGGCTATTATCCCTCTTTGGGAAGAGATGAAATGAAGAACTGGACAGCTCTACCTAGGTAGGGACTGTTACTCATGGCCTGTCCCTCCCTCTGCCCTCAGGAAGAATTTGGCTACAATGCAGAGACACAGAAGTTGCTGTGCAAGAATGGGGAGACACTGCTGGGGGCTGTGAACTTCTTTGTCTCTAGCATCAACACATTAGTCACCAAGACCATGGAAGACACACTCATGACTGTAAAACAGTATGAAGCTGCCAGGTGTGAGCACTGGCAGGGCCCAAGATTTGGGAAGTTGGTTGGCATGGTTGGAAGTCTGGGCATCCAGGGGGGAATAATGATTCAACAAAGAAAGGGAAATATGTGTAAGAACAAAGGAGTAGAGACCAGCCTTTATCACCCCCTTTCCAGGCTGGAATATGATGCCTACCGAACAGACTTAGAGGAGCTGAGTCTCGGTCCCCGAGATGCAGGGACACGTGGTCGACTTGAGAGTGCCCAGGCGACATTCCAGGCCCATCGGGACAAGTATGAGAAGCTTCGAGGAGATGTGGCCATCAAGCTCAAGTTTCTGGAAGAAAACAAGGTGCCTACCCTGAACCCCCTTGATCTGAGGCCATCCTCCCATCTCACACTAACCTTCCCCTCAGAGTCTTCCCATTATTGGGTGGGGAATATAGTTTGGCTAGAAAATATGTTCTGCCTCCAACCATGAGCCATTTCAGGTCACCCTCCTTCCAATCACTGATTATTATTCTGTTGGGGGATTTTGTGACTGTCCCAGGGATATAGATGGGGGAAAAATTGCCCTTCCGCTGGGGTAAAAGAACCCTAGGCCCAGCGACCCAAGTGAGGTTTCTTTCTTCTATCATATTGACCTTTCTTCTTGGACTCCTGGGGTGGAGTTCAATTCCCACCCCAAGAGCACCATTAGAGCAGAACCCGAGTGTCCCTGGACTATGCTCGTAGCCCCTCAAGAAGGGTGCCTGAGTCTATCCTGCTGGACCCCCAGATCAAGGTGATGCACAAGCAGCTGCTGCTCTTCCACAATGCCGTGTCCGCCTACTTTGCCGGAAACCAGAAGCAACTGGAGCAGACCTTGCAGCAGTTCAACATCAAGCTGCGGCCTCCAGGAGCTGAGAAGCCTTCCTGGCTAGAGGAGCAGTGAGCTGCTCCCAGCCCAACTTGGCTATACAGAAGGACACTGGGAGGGGCAGCCGCAGGGTGGAGGAGTTTGGACATGGGACATTCCTTGCCATTTACCTTTTGGCTTGGGCTCCCTTTCTCTGCTGGGGCCTGACACCAATTTTGCCCATACTGCTGTGGTGTAAAGAGGGCCACACCTCTTCTGAAGAAGCTGCTGCCCTGTCCTTTATCTTCTTGGCCACTGGGCATCATTCCCAGATTTGTTTCCTTTCACTCCACAGCCAAAGGCTATGACAAAACTACTCCCTGGCCAATGACATCACTCCTCAGGCCCATCCCCAGTTCCTGGGGTGTGCCCCCTGACCAATGACAAGGTCTCAGAAGACCTTGTTAGCCAATGGCAGCTCTTCTTGCGCTCCCCTGGGCCAATGATGTTGCCTCCAATACTCTTTGTCCCTCCTCTGTGCGTGACCATTGCAGTGAAGGGGACTGGGATCAAAGGAATGGGGATATAGGGGAGCCCCATTTCTGACCCTACATCTGATTGGGTCTCCCCTTGCCCACTCACCCAATTGTGCTTGGAGCCCAGGAAGACTGGGGTCTAGCACTAGGAATAAACCTTTCATAAAAGCAGGCCCAGTGAGGTCAATTTGTGGGGCACAGAAGGAGGGTGGACTGGGTAGAGAAATGTTTAGTCTTACCAGGCACTCAACTCCTGGGGGCCAGGAACCTGAAATTACAGGTTTCAGAAATAGTCTGAAGGCCTGTTCTCCCTCTGTTCCATTTGGAACTAAGGCATTATTTGTCCTTCAGGTCTGTACCAAGACAGCTACAGAGCTTAGTAGGGCCCAGAGGGGGTTGGGCTTGCTGACCTTCATGTGTTCAGTCACATAGCAAATATTTACTGAGTGCTTTTATTTTGCCAGGCACTGCTTTAGACCCTGGGGACACATCAGTGAATAAAATAGTCCCTTCCTACAGTGCTTAAAACCTAGTGGTGGATAGATGAGTAACCAGGCAACTATGATGCGGTCATAAGTACTAGCAGAAGCACAGCATGCTATCAGAGCTCAGACAAGGGGCGGCTAGCTTGGAGGTGGTGATTTTGGTTTGAAAGCTGAGACCTAAAAAAGTGAGTAGATGACAGCCAGGCAGAAAGATCCACATCCACGAAGGGACCAAGTAACAGTTCAGTTGAATGAAGAAGGCATGGCAAAAGGAAGCCTGCAGGCTGGTTAAAGATTGGTGCTCTTCAGAGAAGGCAAGCCTGTGAAACCTTTAAGTCTTAGGTTTGATGGCACAGGAGAAGTCTAGGATTTGAGCTTTACTCCTGTAATACACACTTTTGTTCCTTCAATTTAGGTAATCTTGTAGCCCTAGCCTGGAGCTAACAACCATGAACCCTCCCTGAGGCTCTTTCCTTGTGGTTGCTGGAATTCAGTGGTAGAGTTTAAGGTCTGTTCCCTTGTCTCTGCTGCACTCCAGGGTTCCAAGCTGAACCCAAGTGAGTTAATCAGGAACTCAGCAGCACTTTGGTTTCGTCTGTTGCCCCTTGTTCAAGGCTAGCTCCAAGATTTTTCAACATTCTTTTCATCTACTTCTGGAGGGTAAGGTGAATGGGGAAGCCCTGCCAGTAGTCTGATGGCACTGGGATCCACATGAGTATGGCTTTGCCCTGATGGCACTGGGATCCACATGAGTATGGCTTTGCCCTTTATCATCCATACCGCACTTCCCAAGCAGGCTTCCTGAACTTTGGTTAGCAGCTATTTGACTGGAACTTGACTATTTGTGTGTATGTGTGGGGATCCTCTTAAGCCCCCATTTTATGGGCTAGCAGAGTTTTTTCAATAGAAAGGCAGTCACTGAGTCTCCAAAAACAGGCAGAACCTAAAAGCAGGACTCAAGCCTGGTTCCAACATTTTCTGAGTGATCAACTTTAATGCCTGGGGAACTAGAACTCTTATTTCTTCAGTCATAAAACAGCTAATAAAAGAAGCTACCTATTATGTTCATGAGTGTTAAGTAAGATAACGTATGTAAAATGATTATAGTTTTATGTTTGGCACATAATAAACAGTCCCTGCTAACTTATAATTTTTATTATTTTCTATCGGGGCTGCTTTTCCATAATGCAATGGTTCTGAGACTTGCTCTGGAGCTTTGGTGTGAAGAAAGGAACTCCTATAAGGTCAGAATCATGACTTCCTCAGGAGGAAGGGGTGGTCTCCTGAGGCATCTAGAACCAAATGAAGTCCCCCTCCTATCCTGGAAGCCCCTTTTCGCGGGGTTCTGGGTTTGCCCTAATTTTGATCAAAGATCAGTGCCGAGATGCAGGCGGCCCTGCTCTTTTCTGTTCGGCGGAAGGCAAACTAACATACCGAGGGTGCTTCCAGGCGGCTCCCACAGTCCCAAATCCTGCTGCTCCCGCAGCCGATTCCTGAAGGCACCTGCGCCTGACCACACCGCCCTTCCCCGGCGGCCTCGGGCGCTGGAGGCAGCTGGCAGAGATCCGGGACTGGAGATCCGGGATCCGGCTCCTGGATGGCCGGGCTCCCAAGCCGTACCGCAGAGGCAGCGCCCGCGGGAGCCGCAGGGGCGCCGGGAGGGGCGGGGCCGGAGGGCGGGGCCGGCGCCGCGGAGGGCGGGGACTGGGTGGGGCTTCGGCGCCGGAGTCGCCCCCTCCCACGGCTGATCCGCAGCCCCGCCCCGGCCCCTCCCTCCGGCCTGTGCGGCTGGTCCGGCGGCGGCGCCCGCGTGGGGACGGGCGGAGGCACTGGACGTGGGGCGGCGCCGCGGGCAGGGCCGGACGAACGAGCGCTGGCAGGCAGGGCAGCGCCGCGGGCCCCTCCGAGCGGCCGCAGTCCGGGCCTTGCCCTTCCATCCGGCTCCCAGCGCCGTGAGTGCGACGGGCGGGCCCCAAGGGTGCGTTCGGTGTCCCCGTGAGCCTGGGTCCGGTCCGGGTCGGAGCGGCCGTGTGTCCGTCCGAGCGTCTGTGGGTGGGGGCAAGGATGCTTTTCAAAAGCCGTTCCCGTCTCCGTCCACGTGAGGCGTGTCCGTGGTAGCGGTGGGGGGGCGTCTTTGGGGCTGTGGCCGCTCACGTGAGATCCGTGTTTGCGGGTGGGGGGTGGCGCGGGCGGATGGGTGATGGCTCCTTTGAGGAGCGCGGGGTCTGGGGCTTGCATGTGTTGGCGGCGGGTGCCGAATGCTGCGGCCCAGGGCGGGGTGAAGGGTGGATGGGGTTGCTGAGTGAGACTCTGGAATCTTGTGGCCCAGCTTGTCTGAAGGGTTCCTTTCTCCCTCGTGCAGACACCTCCACCCCTTGCTCCCTTCTCCATCCTCCCGGGGCACCCAGAGGCCCATCAGCCAGGATGAAAGGACCCCTCTAGTTCTCCTGCCACCTGGGCCCCTCCCTGATTCTGATCTCCTCCCGCCTGGACTTGGCTTCAGATCCTGGGCTGCAAACCTGCAGGGACAGATGGTTGCAGATTGGAGGGCAGGCTGCACCCTGGGGAGGTCAGTCCGGCTGAAGGCAGGCTCTGGATATGATCCTGTTGTGGCGGGGGTCTGGGGACCACAACCATTCAGACTGGCCCCAGCAGGAAGATAGATCTAGAATGTTAGAATGGGTGCAGAGGTTGTCTTCACAGATCTCTTCCTGATAGTCTGTCCAGTTCACCAGTGTCCATTCATTTCCTAAGCCTGAGGGCTCTGGTTTGCTGCAGAATTGGAATCAAAGCTGCAGGACTGACAGATGCCCTCTCTCTCTTTCTCTCTTGCATGCTTCTAGTGACAGCACTTACTACCTTCTACTGGGGTGGGGGAAAGCTTTCTTATATCAAGTGGAAGTCTCCTTCCTTTATTTTTCTTGTTATTTCCTTTGGTTTGGCCTTTCTCTGATGAGAGGGAATTAGAAGATTGAAAAATGGCTCTCCTGTTACCAACATATATTTGGTACTTTCTGTGTTGTGTGTACCACCTCGGCCACTTAGAGGACAATGGCATTCTTGCTGAGAGAACTTGAGCCCATGGACCATATAGTTGGGATAGTACAGCCTGTGTTCAGGAAGACTATGGTTGTGGAGGGTGCTGAGAGGGAACGTCAGGGTGACTTCACCTTAGCAAACATTTATTTTGAAAGTGGGTGAGGGCAGCAGCTGTGACCACCCTCAAACACCTAGCCTGATGGTAGAAATTAGCAGTCACATCATGTTTGTAGCATATGATGTGGTTTAATCATGGGCACATATTACAACCCATACTAGCCCAGAGTTTGAAAGAAATCCATGGAGTCTTAGATTTTGAGAATGAGAAAACTCTCTCCCTTCCAATTTGCAAGTAAGGGTATGTAGGGTAGAAAGCTATCCACACTGTCATCTGTGTTCGTGGTATTAGTGACAAGTCTCTTAAGTTTGTAAATCTGGAAACTGGAGGCAGCATCTAGGATATGGTGAAAGCTTGTATCTGAAAGGAGAAAAAAGAAGTCCCAATTGAGATTACCAGGCTCAGGCTAGTGAACGATGGTGCTTTTTGTGGAGATGAGAAATACAGCAGGAAGAACAGGTCAGGGGTAATGAATTCAGTTTTGGACGAGTCCTTTCCATCACCCAGGTAGAGATGGCCTAGATACACATGATATAAAGGTCTGGCATTCAAGAGAGTCTTTAGGAACAGGAGATGAGGCTTTGGGAATTATTAGAAATTGGATAGTAACTGAAACCATGGGAAATAATGAGTTTGCCCAGGCAGAGTATGAAAAGTGAGAGGAGACTAGATTCTAAGCCCAAAACCCTATGGAATTAGATGTTTAAGGAACGGGCAGTGGAGGAACAACTGAAGAAGATGCAGCAAACTTATACTGAGTAGATTGTGAAAGAAGAGTACAACCTCTTTGAATTTTGCTGTCTTGTCCTACTAGTTTACTTTTGTGCATTGTTTCATATTTCTCCTCCTTTATTCTCTTTTCCCCCATGTAGCTAGCAGTCTCCTGATTTTCCCTCAAATATCTATTGTTCTGGGATCCTTCTGTATTGCCCACCAAGCTCGAGATGCTGACAGCAATTTGAGCATGTCAGTATCATGGTACTTACCATATTGTAATTGTGTTTGTGTGTGGAACTTAGGAAAGATAGGGAGCATGTCTGATTCAGCTGTGACTCTGGTTCCCAGGCTTAGGACTTACACTAGAGTGCATCCAGAGAACATTAACCATATGATCAATTCACCACCTATGTAGCCAGACATCCTGGAGATGGATGCCATGAAATTCATCATTTCCCATCCCTCCAAGTTTGAGTGGGTTTCTTCAATTTGAAGACTTCACCTTTCCCATGCTTTGTTTGTTCGTTTGTTTCTGAGAAGTCCCAAATATGCTAGATTGCAGATGTTTATTATTTTGCTGAGGCCTCCAATGATTAGATACACCTGGAGGCCATTGAGCAGAAGTGAGTCATTTTTAGCAAAGGAGACTAGCTGACTTCTCCAGAGCATTTCTCAACAATATCTAGTTACCACTACTCACAATGTGCAAATCATGAACACTGAGAATCTTGTGAGATCTTAGGAGAAAGTGTTCTGGGGAAATTGGATGTTATTTGAGAATTCAGAGAACTTGGAGCTTTGAAAACAATGTCCTTGCAGATGTCAAAGATCGAGTGGAGTCGGCACTAGCTGTCCTCATTTGTTCAAAATCAACTTCTTCTTTAACTCCCTGGATCTGACTTCCTCTTCTCCAGCTCCCAGAAACTACATTCTTGAGGTTAATAATAACTTCTTTGGGGCTTTATATCATGGGGCCTCCTGCCGCGTTTCTCAGTGAAGGTCACTCCCTTGTTGGGAGATCTCTTTTCTCCCTTGACCCTTAGACATTTATCTTTCTACTTCTGCCTCGTCTGGCTATATATCCTCAGTCTTCTCTGTGCCTATACATTTCTTGTCTGTTTTTGTGTGTTTGTTTTGACCTGGAGCCTTGCTATATAGCCCACAACAGCCTGGAAATCTCAAGTCTTTTGCCTCAGTTTTCCTCTGAGTGCTGGGATTATACCCTACCACATGTGGCACCTGGGTCTGTATCTTAAGTGTTAGCCTATCCTCAGCACTGTCACAGGCCCTCCTGGTGATTTCATTCACTCCTAGGGCTTCAGGAAGCTCTATGTGCCAATGATGGCCAAATCCATAACTCTAGTCTAGACCTCTCTCCTCATCTCCAGATTGCTTTTCCAAATGCCTCTCCCGTTAGCTCTGTGGATTCATCATATTAAATAGGGAACTTACTACTCGTTCAAACTGTGCTTCTTCCACTTTCGACACTGGAAAACTCAGAAGCATTTTTAGTTTCTTGTTGTTGTTGTTGTTGTTACTCAGTGTATAAAACCAGTTTCTATTGATTTCTCCTTATTGAAATCTTTTGAGTCTTCCCTTTGCCTGTTCCCTAATCAAATCAGTTTCCTAACCTTTGACTCTTGACCCCTCTAAATTAATGTCACTCCATGCCCAAACTCCTCCTGACAACTGATACCAAACTTTTCCTTTGCCTTTTGGATGAAGCTTTAATCTCCTAGCAGAAAAAGTTCAAGTCTAAGTTCCTTAGTACAGCCCACGAAGCATATGCTGTAACTCCTACCTGCCAACCCCACCTCCATTGCTAGCCATCTCCTGTCACGAGTAAATGTAGCCTCCTAAGGCCAAAGCCATCCAACCTGTAGACTTCAAACCATCCTGTAATTCTCTACTGGGATGCGACTTGACATTGAACCCCTGTACAGACTTTGATCTAAGTTATAGTACTTCCTTTGTGTTTCTGGAATAATTTGTGCTTTCTCATTGTGGTCCTAGCCACATTACATTGCAAGTAATCTTAAAAAAATTTTTTTTTATTAGAATCCAGAATCCATGCTGGCTGAGCTGTGGCCCTATTTATCTTTGTATCCCCAGCAGAGGTATTGAGTGAATGTTGAAAGGCAGTGTGTTTGCCTTTAAAACTGAGCTATAAAGGATGGGTGGGATAAAGTATGCAGGAAAGGCTGGAAGGCAGACTAAGTAAGGAAGCTAAAATTGATCTCTTAGTCCACGACCTTCCTAGCGTCTGCTGATCAACAGTCCACTTGAACCCCTGCCTACTGGGGGCAGATCTCTAGAGCACAGTGGGTTGGCAGAGCAGGAAGGAATAGGCCAAGGGAGGAAGAGAATTCTAGATTCTGGCTGGGATGTAGCCTCAGCAGCTATATGCCCTGTAAATCTGGGTGGGGAAAGAAGGGAGGAGTTGTGGCTCCTTGGATGTAGCCCAATCCCTGCCCCCAGAGTGACAGGCTGGGAGAGCCCCTGGGGCTTGGAGAGAGGTGGATTCGGACATCCAGCTGCCCCAGCAGAGCCCAACAGACCACTCCTACTCTTCCGCCCAGCCCTCCCCTTTTCCAGATAAAAGCTTCAGTTTGCCTCCAGCTGGCCTCCCTGTTGTTCTGCCAACCCTCAGTCTGCCCTCTGACCAGCTATGGGGGCCTGGTAATAAGTCTTGAGAGTCAGAACTTGTCATATATGGAGAAAAACCTCAGGAACCTAGCGCCCACTTTAGGAGAGAATGTTCTTAGTCACGCCCTTTCCTTCCTACCCTTTTACACCCACCCACCCCCATACCACACACACACACACACACACACACACACACTCTACTCATGCTGTTCAGCTTTTCTCCCATCCTTCCCTAAACAACAATAGGCTTCTGAGTTCTGAGCTGAGTCTGGCATTCATTCATTCATTCATTCATTGTCTGTAGAGTGGCCTATAAAGCATCTGACTTGGGTGTTCTGGTGGTGGTCTGGATCTACTCACTGCCTGCTTTAAAGCAGTCTTGTTATTTTTCTGCCTTCCATCTTGGCCAAATTTCTGTCGTGAATTGTCTGCATCTGCCGTATTAACTTCATCACTCATCTTTTCATCAGTCATTCTGACCTGGCTTCTACTGCAGCACTTCCACTTACAACCAGATTAAAGGGGTGGGGGGGCGGGGATCCTTTTGGAAGCTCTCTCCTTTGGTTTCTTAAGTTATCCTCTTGCTTCTTCCTCTGCCCCTGTGAGCTCTCTTCCACCTTTGCCAGCTCTACTTTTTTATGCTAACCCTTTTATCATCACTCTCCAACCTCTGTCCTGAGGCAGTCTAATTCATTCTCATTGTTGTCAGTGCCATTAATATGCCAGTAATTCCAAGTCAATAGCCATCCCATGCTTGTCCCTTGAGCACCTTTATCCTGCTTCTTCTTTACTGACTCTACCTGTATATAACACAGATATCTCAAACTTAGCAGACCCCAACAGCTCCTTTTCAGCCTTGGCTCTCTGTTCTCTGGCCCTTCCTCTCCTCATTATCATTCCTTGCAGCCAATCCATCATGATGTCCTTTTGTGCCTTGCAAATATGCCTCAGGTGAGGCTGCCTTCTTCCCATAGCTCTGTAATACCCAGCATTATCATCTGAAAAACTGTAGGTGCTTCCTGACTGGTCTTTCTTATTGCACCTTTGCTTTTCTTTCTCCTCATCTGTTATAATTCCCAGAATCCCTTTCTAATTTATTGATGTTTATTTTGGAATTGAGCTATCAGCTGCCTAACCTCAGGAAAAAAATGGATTGTTTTTAGTACTAAGGATTGAACTCAGATCATCATGCCTGCTAGGCAGGCACTGTAACTCTCCAGTCACATGCCAGCCCTTTCTTTGCTTTAGTTATTTTTTCAGATAGGGTTTCTATTTTACCAGTTGCTGGCCTTAAGCCTTGGTCCTCTTACAGCTATTTCTCCCACATAGCTGAGGTTAAGGCATCTGCCTTCTGGCCTTTTCTGTTTGTGTGATGCTGAGCATTTTTGTTGTTGTTGTTGATTTTATTTATTTATTTTGCCAGTCCTGGGCCTTGAGCTCAGGGCCTGGGCACTGTCCTTCAGTTTTCTCAAGGCTGGAACTCTACCACTTGAGCCACAGCACCACTTCTGGCTTTTTTCTATGTATGTGGTACCGAGGAATTGAACCCGGGTCTTCGTGCATGCTAGGCAAGCACCCTACCACAAGGCCAAACTCCCGGCCCCTGATGCTGAGAAATTGAACCAGAGCTTCATGCATGCTAGCAAGCACTGTACCACTAAGCCATATTCCCAGCCCCTAAAATCGTACTTTTAATATTGCCTACAAGTCTTTTATAGTCTTATTCCACATAGTACCCAAACACTTTTTTTATTTACTTTTAGCTTTTTGGCTATGAACGTTCATCCCTGTTCCCTCACCTCACTCCTGCCACCTGTCTCTCTCAGGGCTCTGCTGAAGTTCCCCTTTGCAGAGTCCTTCCTTGATCACAAATACATGTAAAGAATATAATCTTTTTTGGCAGCTATAAGCCTTGAACTTGCTAGGGGCTCGTGGTTGCTAGACAAGGCTGCTACTGCTTAAGCCATATTTCGAGCTCCTTTTTACATTTGTTTTTGAGGTGAGGTCTTGCTTTATGCCTAGGCCAACCTGGGCTGTGATTTTCTTTCTTGTACTTCCTTGTGTCACCAGGGATGACATGTAGCCAGCCATTGGTTTTGAGGTGGAGTCTCAGAAACTTTTTTTTCCCCCCAGGTTTGCCTCAAAGTCAAATATTGCTATTACTGCTGACCACAAGGAGAGTAACTGTCTATATTTTATTGCCCCAGCACCTATACAGAGTAGGTACTTACTAAAGAAATATTAGCTGAATTCATCACTAGATTAATACAGAGAACTTGCTGAGAAGTGAGAGATGGGGTACCTAACCACATTTGAGGAAATCATAGAAGGTCTTCTCAAAGAAGTGGCATTTATGCGAGTGGTATGTTGGTGGCAGGTAAGCATCAGAGGGGCATAAAGTGTGGCAAAAGAGAGCGTGGCGTTTTCCAGAAAACTCCACTGGTGTGTCTGTCATGGAATCAAGAGACATGAGATTGAGAGGAAGGTATGGGGTCGAGACAAAACTAAGCCTTGTTGGCCAGTTCATCCTCTGGATAATGGAGGACTTTATCCTTTGCACAATGGAGGGGCATTGAAGGAATTTAGAAGGGAGGTGGTGACAAGATCAAATCTGTGCTTCCTAAAAATTCTTTCTGGTTACAAAGGGAATCGATGAGAAGGTACAAACAAGGAGAGCAAGACACCATTTGGGAAACTCGTGGCTTCAGGAGATTGGTCTGCAAAAGAGAATGAGTGAAGGCCTATGTTAGGGCTGTAACTTTGGGGTTGGAGAGAAGGGGATAAACTGGGAGGCAATTCCAGTCTTGGATACTGTGCACTTGTGCTAAGAGTTGGTTCTGGGTGTAGGGATAAAGGCTGAATGTGGTCCTAGGGGAGACACTTCACCTGGAACTGGAAGGTTTCTTGGTGCAGGGATGGCAGAAGAGATGAAGAGTGAGTATGTCAGCGAAAATGATTGTTCCTGTACTGTGCAGTAGGCATGCACGATTTCAGATTCTCAAAAGAAACATTGAGGGAGAGATTATTATTTGCATAATTACAAATAAGGGAACTGGGGCTTGGAAAGATTATATGAATTGTCTGACATTACCTACTTTATGAGAGCAGCAGAGCCAAGTTGAAAGCCAGTTTGACCCCAAGTCTGTGCTCTGAAACAGTGCTAAACTCAGGGATCTCCCAGCTCATCCGCTTTGCCTTGTTCCTTCCTCTCACTGCCCTTTCACTTCCCTGGCAGGGAAGAAAGGGGTGCCTTTCCCTGCAGGGGCTTTGAGTAGTGAGGAGAGAAAGCTGGCCTCCCTTTGCTGACCATGTCTCTGTGTTCACAGGCTGGTGTAAGTGGTGGGAGTTATCTGTGATCACCATGGCGAAGAGAGAGGACAGCCCTGGCCCTGATGTGCAGCCAATGGACAAGCAATTCCTAGTGTGCAGTATCTGCCTGGATCGGTACCGGTGCCCAAAAGTTCTGCCTTGCCTGCATACCTTCTGTGAAAGGTGAGGGGGTTTACCAGGGAGAGGTGAGGCCCCTACTCAGAGGGGAGTGTGTGTGTAAACCTTTAGTAAGAGAGGGAAATAGGGAAATGTGCATGCGTGGTGGTGGTGGTGGTGGAGGGAGGAAGCACAGATGAACTCCATCCTGCAGGAGGGATGGGTTCACGGATAAGAATGTGCAAGGAGAGCAGATGTTCTAAACTGTCACTGGGTCAGGTTCTATCCAGATCCTGCCTTTCCTACAGCTCAAGACAGCCTTTGTCATCATCAACGAGACCAGACAGTTCTGAGACACTCAGCTCTGGCACCAGCAGTTTGTGATTAGCAGGAGAATAGTTGAAGCTAGGTCTGTCTTTCCCTGCCAGTCTTCAGACATGTAAAAAGCAATCACTTCCAGCAGCTAGGTATCTTTTCATTATTCATTCTATGAATATTTATTGCCCAGTTGCAGTAAGCCAGACCCTGTCCCAGTCATTGAGCATGCAGTGATGAGCAAAACCAGATATGATCTCTATAAAGAGTATATAGTGAAGGAGCCAGATTATAGATAAATATAATAATACATCCTTAGAAGGTGTTGCAACCAAGTGTTAAGCTCTGTGGCTGAACATGTGAGATCTGTTGTACTTTGGAAAACCACTTCCCTGAGGTGCAGTCCTGAGGATGAACTGGGTTTAATTAGCTACTGGGGAGGTCAAAAAGCACTCTAGGGAGAAGGGAAGACATGGAAAGGCCTTTTCATGTTTGGTAAGAAATTCTAGAAGAAGTCTGAGCAGAGTAAGTGTCATTGAAAGTTCCCTGGAATAAAGCTGTAGAAGGAAGTGACCAGACTGGGTGGAGTTTGATAGGCCTGTTAGGGAAATTCTCCTGGAGACCCACAAGAAGGCTTTGCAGGGTTTGATGCAGTGAGCTATGCACCAGCACCATTGCCTCTGGATCTAGACCTTTCCCTCTGCCACTGAACCTGGTTGCGCTGCATGAACCATGCTTCCCTTCCACCCCTGATCTTTGAGATTCTAGCTCCAGCCTGGTATAGTGGCATATACCTGTAATCCCAGCTCCACCACTATTTACGTTCTCCCATCAGCCAGAGGACTTTGAGTCTTATACCTTTTGGTTATTGAATGCTTTTCCAGGATCACTCTCTGCTGTACCTCAGTGGCAATCTCTCCCAACCATGACCTCCATCTTGTCATCCCCTGTAGTGATACTAATGTCCTAGATGCCAGGCTTTCACTTCTGGCTTCTACTGCACCTGTGTTACCTCTGACTTATTGTCAAGGCTAATCCCCATTCACTGCTCCCTTTTCTCCTATTACCAATTCCAGTCTCAATTCCCTTTCTTTCTGTCCCAGTGTATCTGACTTGGCATAGATGCACCTATTCTACCCAACTTCATGTCATTTGCTGACTAAGACTATTCTGTAGAAACTCAGTGCTGGCTTAGAGCCACACTGGGACATCTCTGTGCTTTCTCCTGTGCCAGATCACTGAACACTTGGGGAGAAAAATCAGTGACTGAAAAAATATAGTAATAATAGCTACAATGTATTGATCGCTTTCTCTTTGCCAGGGACTTTCTAAGTGATTTACATTTTTTATTTGCTTAGTGTTCACAATAGATATGTTATTGTCCCCATTTTAGAGAAGAAGAGACCAAGATTCAGATATTAAATAAACTAAGAAATGTGTCCAAGGAGCGGGTGAGGTGGCTCACATCTGTAATCCTATAGCTACTTAGGAGGCTGAGATCTGAGGATCACAGTTCAAAGCCAGCCCAGGAACTAAATACCCATGAGACTTTTATCTCCTGCTAACCACTAGAAAACCAGAAGTGACATATTGTACTATGGCTCAAGCGGTAGGGTGGTAGCCTTGAGCTGAAGAGCTCAGGGGCAATGCCCAGGGGTACGGCAGTAGCCTTGAGCTGAAGAGTTCAGGGACAGAGCCCAGAGGAAGAGAAAGAAAGATGTCGAAGACTATATCACCTATCAGTAACTGGGGTCTGAACACAGGTTTGACTGCAGAGCCTTCATTCTTTACTTAGACTCATCCATTTATCCTCAAAGAGCTTATGCTCCAGAGATTGATGGAAAGCAAGCAGACAGAAGAAGCTGCAGCGATACTGTGGACACTGGGAGTCAGGGGGACACTTGTTCTTTTTTCTTTGTTTGGTTTGGTTTCTTAGTGTTATTATAAAGGTGATGTACAAAGGGGTTACAGTTACGTAAGTCAGGTAAACAGTTACATTTCCTTTTAGACAATGTTACCCCTTTCGGCATTATCTCCCAGTGTTTCCCTCACATCCCTACCCACAAGTTATAAAGTTGATTTTTCAACATAGTGTCTAGTGAATACCACTGCTGCATCTGTTCACCTTTGTTCCTTCATTTCTGTGCTCCCCTGTACTCCCAAAGACTTATAAATGAACAAGAAGAACAAAAGGAAAGAAAATAAAAAGCAAAAAGGAAAAAAAAGAAGCCCATTGTTTTCATTTCCTGGAGTTCATTTTGATAAGTATTATTTTGTATGATCATATGCTCAGATGCAGACAGGCATTGTGCCTTTCTGTTCCTGTCCTATGAGTTTCCTCCTTTGGTCTCACTGTGTGGAAATGCCTGATTCCTATATAATTTATCATATCCTGATATATATATAATATATATTATATATATTATATATATATATATATTTTTTTTTTTTTTTGCCAGTCCTGGGCTTGAGCTCAGGGCCTGAGCAGTGTCCTTGGACTTTCTCAAGGCTAGAGCTCTACCACCTGGGCCTCAGTACCACTTCTGGCTTTTTTCTATGTGTATGATACCATGGAATTGAACCCGGGTCTTCGTGCATGCTAGGCAAACACTCTACCACTAGGCCAAACTCCTGGCCCCCCATATCCTGATATTTTATATGTAGCTTTTGCATATGAGAGAAAAAATACACTGTCTCTTTGACACTTGTCTGTTTTAGGAAAGTATTTGGATTTTGTTCAAAATGCAACCAACCAATAGCTATTGGTAGATTTTTTATTTTTGTCCTTGTCCTTGTCATTGTCATTGTCATTGTGGAGCTTGAACTCTGAGCCTGGGTGCTGTCCTTGAGCTCTTCAGCTCAAAGCAACAGCCCTACCCCTTGAATCACAGGGTCACTTCCTGTTTTCTTTTTTCCATATATTTTCTATTGTAATTAATAGGAGGGTTACATTATATTTACCAGATAGAAGGTGCATTACTTCACAAACATTGATACCCTTTCTCATGTCATGGTCCCCATTTCCCTCTGCCCCTCCCCCTGCTCATCTTGATTACCCCCTTCCCTATCCAATTTCAAATAACCAATTAAGCATACATAGAATATATCAGATAGCAAGGTGAAATATTGTAACAATATGAATAACCAAGGGACAGCAAAAGAGATGAGAGATAACATAGTACATTAAGGACAACAGTCATATTATATGGCTTTTGTTTCTATATCCTGGAGGTCCTTATCACTTCCTATTTTCTAGTGGTTAATTGGAGATAAGGGTTTCACGGACCTTTTAGTGCCTGGGCGGGCTTTGAACCGTGATTCTCAGATCTCAGCCTCCTGAGTAGGTAGGAGTCGGGCGTGAGCCACTGTGCCCGGCCATGGGTCTGTTTTTGGTTGTTATTTTAAAGCTTATTCTGGTTGTATGGGGGAATGGATTATAGAGGAGCAAAAGTGGAAACAGGAGACCAGCTTAGAAATTATGGCAAGCCACAGAAAGGAGGTACTATTGAGTCTGAAGGTGTTTTGTGGAAGTAGTGCTAGGCTGTGAGCTGGAAAGAGAAGCTAGCTGCAGGGGGCAAGATAGGAGTATAGAGTTCAGTGTTCAAGAGGTGACAGTTGATGAGATATGGATGGTGGTGGGAACTTGTGAGTGGACAGCAAAGATTAAGTGGAGGAAAAAATCATCGAGGGGAGGAGGTCAAAGAATGAGGAAATCACAATGGTAATGGGTAATTTTGTGTCATCAGAGCTGCTAGGAATGGTGGCAGAGTATGTGTGTTTTGGGGAGGGGAGATGCTAGAAAAGAGAGTGAGTCAGGAAAGTCTTCAGCAAGTGAGAGAAAACTGTTAGGTCAGCAGAGACAAGGAGGGTAGTATTGACAGAAAGCATGAGCTTCAAAGGCGTGAGCTGACAGCACATAGAAGGTTCCAATTGGGAAGAGGAGGGACTCCACCTTCTGGCCCTAAGGAATGTGGAGTATGAGGCAGAAACCACTCTCTACTTGAGAGGACTGAAGGGAAAAGTAGGTCACAATTAAATAAGTTAATATTTGTGAAGCACTTTGCAGTTGTGCCTGGCATGTAGTGTTTGTTAAATTTTAATTAAGAACAAAGGGTGTAGGGAAGATGAAGAGGAGACACTGAAGAGAATAGGAGACTGTGCTTTATACATGTCTTCCCCACCAAAGATTTGTGATCTCGCCTTCAATCTGATGTCTGTTTCTAGTAGCTTCCCCCCCCACACACACCTCTTCAGTGATAAATCCCAGGCACCACTATTCCCTGACTCCTTCCTTCACTCTGTAGTTGATCTTGCTGGAGGCAAGTTACCCACTCTCCTTCTGACTTAGATCCGCCCCCCCCCCCACTACTCTTCTCTGTCCACTTCTCTATTTCCTCCATCAGAAGATGGGCTCACTTCTCCCGCATTAGGACAACTAGACCATTCTCCTTCCCCAAGATTTTGTGTTACTCTTTTTCTGCTTTCTTCCACTTCTCCCCTTCTGTTGGCACCTTCTTAATGTAGAAACATGCTCGGCATCCCCATTGCAGTGGTCAGAGGATGGAGCTTAGCTGCAGAATGCTTGTTTAGCATGTATGAGGTCCTGCTTTTAATCCCCAGCACTGTGGGGGAAATATCCTATTCCAAATTTACAACAGTAACCCACTCAGTCCATCCCTTGTCCAGATACCTACTCTTCCCTTCACTCTCTGATTTCCATTAGCCAGGCTTTTCTTCCCCCACTCTTGCCTTCATTGTTCTCTCAGAGAAAAGTAACCTCAGATTTGCCAAAGTCAGAGGGGATTTTCTGTCCTGTTCTCTACCTGACTTCTCAGGTGTTTTGTACCCTGGTGACTTGTTCCTTTCTTCTGGACTGATTTTGTTGCCCTCATGCTGTCATTCCCCTGACTTCTCTGCCTGGCCCCTTTGCTCTCCTGGTTTATTTTTAGGGATACTCTCCCCCTCCCCTGCCCTTGAACTCAAGGCCTGGTGCTCTTGTTTAGCTTTTTTTTTTTTTTTTTCTTTTTGCTCAAAGCTAGGACTCTACCACTTGAACCATGTCTCTTTCTAACATTTTGCTAGTTAATTAGAGAAAAGAGTCTCATAGACTTTTCTGCCTGGGCTGGCTTCAAATCATGATCTTCAGATCTCAGACTCCTGAGTAGCCAGCATTATAGGCTCATGCCTATGATAGAAAGGGGTCTCTCCTTGCTCTTATTTGGTCTGTATCTTCCTGGCTGATCTCACCCTCTCACTCTCAGCATTGGTGGCATCTTCATCTCTGTCTCTGATCTGCCTTCTTTCTTATTGTTTACTGGACCTCTTTACCTGGATAGCCTGCCATCACAGTAGATCCAACCAGAACAAGGCTGTTCCTATCGATTTCTCATTCTAGTAAATGTTACCACTGTTCCTTCCGTTACCTAAGCTAGGAAACCAGGGTCCAGCCATGACTTGTCTCTCTTCCTCTTCACACCCAAGTACACAGTGCTGTAGTTTTTAAATACTCCTCAAATTTGCTCCACCACCTACTCTACACTGCCATAGATTATTAGAAGATCATTGGTTAATCATATGCTCTGCTTTGAATTGAAGTCTGGGCTCCAGAGCTTATTAGCTCTTTTACCTCGGACCATTAGCTCTTTCTGAGCCTGTTACCTGACAGTGCAAAACACAGCCTCTGACACATACATACCTAGAAAGTGGTAACTGAATGATGGTACAACCGCACCTTGCCTGTTGTCTGTTCCCTTCTAATTCCACCTTCCAGGGTTGGGAGGGGAGGTGGAGAGGAGGAGCTTGGTTATGCTTGAGTGACCCTATCCTTGCTAGGATTAATTGCTAATCTCCTGGGCTCCTCTCACTATTTCTTACCTTGGACTTTGTTTCTAGCCACCTCCAACTTGTTCTACTTCTGTGTCCACACTTTGTGGTTTGTGCTGCCCTCTGTATGTGAATCACTCTTGCTGCTTTCCCTGTACCTTTGCTCAGTGATTTATCCACAAAGATTCCTTTTGTGTCACCTTCAGAGCTTTCCTGGGCCACCTTCTCCACCCACCTGAGCTAGATGCATTGCCTCATGATCACATCTCTGTGTTTCTTGCATTAATGACAAGCAATAGTAGTACTCATTCTCATAGTGCTTTGATGGGTCGGGCATTTTACCTTTATTCCTCCAATGTAAGTGAGTCCTATACATTTAATCCTCTAAAGAACTCTGATGATTGCCTATCTCCAGCTTACCAACAGGAACTGCTTGGCTCATAAAAATAATGCATCAGGGACCATCTAATGATGCAGTGTATTAGATCATTAATCTGGGAGTTGAAGCTAAGCACCTTCTCCTTGGCCAGATGCCTCCAAGATGAGACCCTTACTCCTAATCATTACACTAGTTACCTCTTGAAATTCTCTATTTCTGAGACATATTTTTTTTTCCCTGAAGAGCTTGGCACAGATTTGTCAAGGTAAACAGTAAATGTTGAAGGGGTTAAAAGGAATAAGAGGTAGGGCTAGTTACCTGTTTTCTTGAGGTTTTGCAAACATGTTTGAAAGGTGAGCCTGTGTTTGTGCATGCTGTGAAGAATGCAGACACGCTTGCTCCTCTCAGAGAGGCCAGGGGTGTGTTTTCTGTTCATTCTCCAGAACCCTCTGCACCTGCTGGCAGATGAGGTGTGTTACGTGCCTGAGAGGTTCCAAAAGGAGGTGGATAGCACGCCCTTGAGGTGGGGCTCATCACCTGTTAGAGGGGGTTCTGCTGCCACCTCCCTTTGACTCTCTTCTCCTTGGCCAGATGCCTCCAGAACTACATCCCTGACCAGAGCCTGACACTGTCCTGTCCAGTGTGCCGGCAGACGTCCATCCTCCCTGAGCAGGGTGTCTCGGCCCTACAGAACAACTTCTTCATCAGCAGCCTCATGGAGGCAATGCAACAGGCACCTGATGGAGCCCACGCCCCCGAGGACCCCCACCCCCTCAGCGCAGTGGCCGGCCGCCCTCTCTCCTGCCCCAACCATGAAGGCAAGGTGGGCCCAAGCGAGGCCCAGTGAGGCCAGGACTTGGGGTGGGAGGAGAAGGAGGGGCGAGGGGCGGTGCAAGTGGATGTGTCTGAGTGATCTTCTCTGGATAAGTGGTCTAGGTAGAGGGGGCATGGAAAGTGGGGGCGAGGAGGGCAGATTGGGGGGCAGGGTGCAAAGAAGTGCAGTGACTGGCCGTTGCCTCACTGGAGTCCTTGTGCCGCCACCAGACAATGGAGTTTTACTGTGAAGCTTGTGAGACCGCCATGTGTGGTGAATGTCGCGCGGGGGAGCATCGGGAACATGGCACGGTGCTGCTGCGGGATGTGGTGGAGCAGCACAAGGCGGCCCTGCAGCGCCAGCTTGAGGCCGTGCGTGGCCGGTAGGCACTGGACTGGGAGTTGGGCGGAGGAGGCTGTGGGATGACATCTCAATGGATGCTGGGCAGGAATGCTGGCGAGACAAGAGGAAGGGGCCTGGGGGTCTCAGAAGGGCAGCGGTAGAAGTCAGAGGAGGTCTCAAGTAGAGGATGTCCCAGAGGGCAGCAGTTGAGATCCTCGGGCAGAGGGGTTTGGTGATGGTAGCTGCCAGTGACCCTGTGTGAGATATTTCCCTTCCCCAGATTGCCACAGCTGTCTGCAGCTATTGCCTTAGTCGGGGGCATCAGCCAGCAGCTCCAAGAGCGCAAGGCTGAGGCCCTGGCCCAGATCAGTGCTGCCTTTGACGACCTGGAACAGGCACTGCAGCAGCGCAAGCAAGCTCTGGTCAGCGACCTAGAGACCATCTGCGGAGCCAAGCAAAAGGTGTGTCTACTCATGCACCCATCCTTCCCATCATTGTCTTTTATGAGGTGTGGCCTTGTCTGTCTCCATGGTGTCCCTGGCCTTCAGCATCCATCACCTGCCTCCTGTCACAGCCCTACTGTAGGTGCTGGCTGACATCTGGAGCCCTTGTCCACACTCCCCTTCTTGTATCTCTCTGCATGGCTGTACCATACAGTCTCCTCAGTGGTCTCTTTGCCAGTGTGTGCACTCACGCTTCTCCTCCTGCCTCCTCAGGTGTTACAGACCCAGTTAGACACACTGCGCCAAGGTCAGGAACACATCGGCAGTAGCTGCAGCTTTGCCGAGCAAGCCCTGCGCCTGGGCTCGGCCCCAGAGGTATTGCTGGTACGCAAGCACATGCGAGAGAGGCTGGCAGCCCTGGCGGCTCAGGCCTTCCCGGAGCGGCCCCATGAGAATGCACAGCTGGAACTGGTCCTTGAAGTTGATGGGTTGCGGCGATCCGTGCTGAATCTGGGTGCGCTGCTCACCACCAGCGCCACTGCACACGAGACAGTGGCCACCGGCGAGGGCCTGCGTCAGGCACTGGTGGGCCAGCCTGCTTCACTCACTGTCACAACCAAAGACAAAGATGGGCGGCTGGTACGCACAGGCAGCGCCGAGCTGCGCGCGGAGATTACGGGGGCCGATGGCACGCGCCTTCCCGTGCCGGTGGTGGACCACAAGAATGGCACATACGAGCTGGTGTACACGGCGCGCACGGAAGGAGAGCTGCTCCTCTCGGTGCTGCTCTATGGACAGCCAGTGCGTGGCAGTCCCTTCCGTGTGCGTGCCCTACGTCCCGGGGACCTGCCCCCTTCTCCTGATGACGTGAAGCGTCGGGTCAAGTCTCCAGGCGGTCCAGGCAGCCATGTGCGCCAGAAGGCAGTGCGTAGGCCCAGCTCCATGTACAGCACAGGTGGCAAACGGAAGGACAACCCAATTGAGGATGAACTCGTCTTTCGTGTTGGTACAGATGGCCAAGAGTGGAGCCAGATTGGGGTGGGGGGCGGGGAGGGCTGGTTTAGGCAGGGGTCAGGATGAGGAGGGAGGGACTTGACAAGGGACCCCAGAGTGAATTCTTTGTGCATCCCTTCCCTCCCATAGGCAGTCGGGGAAGGGAGAAAGGAGAGTTCACCAACTTGCAAGGTGTTTCTGCAGCTAGCAGTGGCCGCATAGTGGTAGCAGACAGCAACAACCAGTGTATACAGGTAAGCCCTTCGCTGCTCTTTCCCAACACCAGAAAGGGTACCATTCCCGAAAGAGCTATGTGTCACCAACAGCCACAGCTGTAGCCAATATTTTCAATCAGAAACCACAGTTTCTTATGCTTGCAGCCGTTTTCTCCAAGCCATGACACAGGCAGGGGCATCTTGCGGACTCCAAGGATCTGTTCCCTTCCTCCTTTCCTTCTTCTGTCTCTCCAGCCTCCAAATGGCAGGTGTACTTTCTTTCCTTTTCTCCCAGTAGGGAGGATGCTAGTCTGCCCTCCTTGTTATCTTCCTACATTTCAGCCTGGCTTCTGCATGAATGCTATCTGTCTCGAGTCTCTGAAATCACCTAGACAATTAAATGGGTCTGATTTGACCACATAGGTGCCCTTCAGTGGCTAGAAACCAAATAGGTGGTCCTGTCTCTGTCTCTGAGTATTGTGTGTTCTGTGAGCCTGTGAGTTTTCTTTTCTTTTTTTTCCCCCTGCTGTTGGGGCTTGAATTCAGGACTTGGGCACTGTCCCTAGGCCTCTTTGTGTCTGTGCTCAAGGCAAGTGGTCTACTACTTGAGCCACAGCACCACTTCCCATTTTTTTTTTTGAATAGTTTATTGGAGATAAGAGTCTCACCGAGACTTTTGTGCACAGGCTGGCTTCAAACTTCGATCCTCAGATCTCAACCTCCTGTGTAGCTAGGATTACAGGCATGAGTCACCGCGCTTGGCTCTGTGAGCTTTTTAAAATCAGGAAACAGCTGGGAGCCAGAGACTCATGCCTGTAAATCTAGCTACTCAGGAGACTGAGATTTGAGGCTCATGGTTCATAGCCAGTCTGGGCAGGAAAGTCCTGGAAACTCTTATCTCCAATAAACTACTCAGAAAAATTCAGAAGTGGCACTGTGGCTCAAGTGATAGAGCACTAGCCTTGGACACAGAGAAGTTCAGGGTCAGAGCCCAGGCCCTGAGTTCAAGCCCCATGACTGGAAAAAAGAAAAAAAGAAAAAGAAAAAAAGCAGGAAACATGGTTGTTCTACTCTTTACTCTTGGTAGCAGTTCAGAGTCTGGTTCAGTGGCAGTAGTAGGGGAGGCAGTGCAGCAGTTAAACTCCCAGGCTCTGAAATCAGACACCTGGCTAGTGTCTTGGCTCCACTGGGTACTAACATGTCATGTGGCCTCTTTGAGCTGTAGTTAACTCCTGTGTAAAATTAGGAAAGGCCTAGACCTAATACCTCAGGGTTGCTGGGAGTATTAAGTGATGTAATGACCCTTAGTGAAGCATTTCATGTTAGCCGAGGCTGTAAATACAGGTGAGGAAGTGGGAAAGTCCTGGAGAGTGTTGTTCATAGACCGGAAGCCCCAATAGGGGTGCCAGTAGCTGAGTAGTAGGGACTCGATACCTGAGGTCAGATGGCAGTGGTCTTTTTTTCTCAGTGTTTTTTCTTCCTTGGCCCCAGCCTTTTTTTTTTTTAAGCCTAATAGGCTAAAGGTGCCAGAAAATCTTGTGTGACCAGATTCCTAATACTGTCTGGCCACTGTTATACTTGCCCTGTTACTATGAGCAGGGGAATGAAGAGGCCCAGTGTAGCACAGAGAACTATTTGGGCCGAGCTTGGATAGTGAGGAGGTATTGGGTGGAGGCAGCACTGGAGTTCTATGCAGGTCCATCTTCCTCTCTGGACTCCTTTCCTTCCCATTAGGCCAGGGATGTTTCCCAGCCCAAACCTTGTGATTTCAGACACTTTTTCTGTCATGCATCACCTGGCTGTTCATATGCTCACATGCATAAAAAAGAACAACTGCTGATTTTTCTTCCTAGGGTTTGTGCTTGTCCATCTTTTTCATATGAGTAATGAGGGGAAGGCCTGACATAACCCCCTCTCTCTTTCAAATACCTGCCGCTCGTTTAATAGTTCTCCTTGCTTCTACCTTCACCTCCAACTGATGTCATAGCTGCTCGGAGCCAAAGCTCAATGTTTGCTCCTCGTGCTCCAGAGCGGTTAGGGCTGGTGTGGGCTGGACTCCCAGGTGGAGTGGGACAACTCCCCCCGGCCCCCCCCTCCCGCTTTGTTGCTGAAGCTTGGAGTCCTTTTATGAGCTTTTCTTCCTTTGGGTCCTTTGTGATGGAGGAGAAAGCAGAGCCCCTCATTGAGGGGAAACATCTATGTAGTAGCATAGATACGATTTTTAAGGATTTTTTTCTTTTCTTTTTTTCTTTTTTTTTTTTTTGCTACTCCTGGACTTGAGCTCAGGGCCTGAGCACTGTCCTTGGACTTTGTCAAGGCTAGAGCTCTACCACTTGAGCCTCAGCACCACTTCTGCCTTTTTTTTTTTTTCAGTGTATGTGGTACCGAGGAATTGAACCCGGGTCTTCATGCATACTAGGCAAGCACTCTACCACTAGGCCAAATTCACGACCCCAAGGATTTATTTCCTTTTGCCAGTCCTGGGGCTTGAACTCCGGTTCTGAGTATTGTCCTTGGGCTTTCTCAAGGCTAGTGCTCTACCACTTGAGCCGCAGCTCCATTTCTGGCTTTTTCTGTGTATGTGGTACTGAGGAATTGAACCCAGGGCTTCCTGCATGGTAGGCAAGTGCTCTACCAGTAGGCCACACTCCCAGCCTTAAGGGAAAATTTGATTTGCACAAATCCATATTCCCGTGTCATCGTCTTTAGTCCAAAAGTGTTATCATTTCTTCTAGGAAGATACCCTCTTTCCTTTCAGGCAGAATGTTAGCAATATTCTCTGACTGCCCCCAGCCCTCTGCTATAGCAATTTCCATACTTGACTGGCGTCCCTAGTTCATTGTTATTGTCTTGTGATTTTTTTGGGGGGAGGGTCCAGATTTGTTTGGTGGGCTGGGTGGATGATGTTGCTAATGAAGAGTAGGCGAGGGAAGCTGGTGAGTTCCACATCTACATATATAGATGTGGATAGCTTTACAGTATTCAAGCAGAGACATCCAGCGGACGTTTTGCTGAGAAACTCATTCATTTGTTGAATGTCCACAGTGTACCATAAGGGATAGCAGTCCTGAAAAATGCAACAGCAAACAAAGCAGATGTGCTTTCTGCCAGTGCAGAACTTCTGTCCTTAGAAGGGAATATAGATATATAGCAATTGTTTGACTGCAAAGTGATATTTGCTGTGAAGAGAACTTAAATTATGCATCATGGGAACCTAACTTTACATGTGCATATTCATTTGAAGAAGGTGAGGGCTGGTCATTAATGTCCTTTGAAGAAGTGACATGGAAATTCTGAGAACCCAAAGATAAGTAGGAGTTTGCCAGGTGAATAGGGAGATGAGAAGGGAAGAAGATTCCCAAAGTCCCATCCAGGTTGAGCCTGAATTTGAGCTGCTCTCATTGGAGGAGGTCTGAATCCTACCATACTGCTAATCTGATGCTCCCTTGCATCTATTCCTTAGTTTCCTTTCTCATGCTGTCAGCACTGTCCAGATAGAGGAACAAGAACTGTGCTGCTGCACGGCTATGTGAGAGCTTCCACATGAGGAGGAAGTAATAGGTTTTAGTGGGACCAGTATAAACATCCCCAGAGACCCAACCATGAGAATGGGGCTAGGATATGGAGTCTTAACTTACCAATAGGAGAGCAAGTCTGGATCAGAGATCTTCAGGCCAAAGCCCAGAACTGGAGGTCTCTAAGCAGCTTTTGGCTCTGATTCATCTTGTATCCCCAGAGCCTGTAACAAAGCAGAGCATATGAGAATTATGCAATGAGTAATGTTTTGGCTGTAAGAAAGGAGCCAGAAGGTTTAGCTTAAAGAGGAATGAAGATTAAAGGAAATGCTTTTAGGATGGAAAGAACAGAGCATCTTGAGTGGAAGGAGATAATAAAAGAAGAGAGGTGAAGGATTTATCCTGTCTTGTAGGAAGGGTACTTTGTTAGCTCCATATCCAGAGTGGCCTGATCCTGCATATTTTCTCGTCTCTCACCCGTCCCTCTCCAGTCTGCTGCAAAGTCCTGTTGAATCACCCTCCTGTAATTTTCTTGAGCCCATCTACTTCCCTCCAGCCTATTTCCTTGGTCCAAACCATAATCATTCCTCATCTGGACTCCTAGCTTCTAGTCTTGACTTCTCCTGGTAGCCAAGGCACTCTCAAAAAATCAGGTCTCTCTGGGCACTGGTGGCTCACGCCTGTAATCCTAGCTACTTAGGAGGCTGAGATCTGAAGATCGTGGGTCAAAGCCAGCCCAGGAAGGAAAGTCTGTGAGACTCTTATGTCTAACAACCAATACAAAAGATAGAAGTAGAGCTGTAGCTCAAGTGGTGGAGCACTAGCTTTGAACATAAAAGCTCAGGAACAATGCCAGGACCCTGAGTTCAAGTCCCACAAACAAAAGACAGACAGACAGACATACATTTTACCCCTTATTACACCAGGATAAATGTACCTCTTGTTGCTCTCTTGAGTGTTTTTTTGTAATCTAGCCACCCTAGATAGGTCCTCAAGTAGAGGCTATAGTAGACTCTGTACCTTGCACAAATTCCTCACTGTTTCCTCTTCCTCTACTGCCTGGCTTCTGTTCACTTGCCTTCCTGGTGCTATTAGCTCATGTCCTCTTGGTGCCTTCCCTTCCATTCCCTGACTCCTTTCACATGCTTGCCCTCCCCCTCACAGCATGTCTCCTGTCACACTTAGCACAGTGTCACTGAAGGCTGATTGGAGAGTCTCCTCTCTCAGGAACCTGCCCCTTTCCCTCTGTGCCCACAGTTTCCCTTCCCCTTCCCTTCCTCCTCTGCTACAGGTTTTCTCCAATGAGGGCCAGTTCAAGTTCCGTTTTGGGGTTCGAGGGCGCTCACCTGGGCAGCTGCAGCGTCCCACAGGCGTAGCAGTGGACACCAATGGAGACATTATTGTGGCAGACTATGATAACCGTTGGGTCAGCATCTTCTCCCCTGAAGGCAAGTTTAAGGTGAGAAGCCTACTGTTTTGGTACCTCTGGTAGCAGTGAAGCTCACCTCCAAGTGTTCAGAGCCTGAAGTGGTCCAGTCCTGCCTCCTGATCTCCAGTTCATCCCCAGTTCAAGCCTCTGCTTTGATACTAGGCTGAGGTTTCTCTCTGTGCCAGTCAGGATAAAGCACTTTCTGGTATCTCCTTCCAGACCAAGATTGGAGCTGGCCGCCTAATGGGGCCCAAAGGAGTGGCCGTAGATCGGAATGGGCATATCATTGTAGTCGACAACAAGTCTTGCTGTGTCTTCACTTTCCAGCCCAATGGCAAGCTAGTTGGACGTTTTGGGGGGCGTGGGGCCACCGACCGCCATTTTGCAGGTATGGGAGGGCAGCTCTTAAGACCTATTGATGCCCCAGTCCCTAAAATTCCCTTGGGTACCCTGGCCCTAAAGAATTCTCCTTTTATATCTTGATCCTAGAGATCTTCCCTTCTCTATGCCCCAATCTCATCATCTCAGAGATCTCAGCCCCATCCATCTCAACCCCCACTCCTAACGTCCTAGTCTTATCATTTCAGGTATGCTTCTGTTCTAGTCAGTACCTAAGCTCAGTGCCCTAAAGACAGCTTTCTATTTTTAGGGCCCCATTTTGTGGCTGTGAACAACAAGAATGAGATTGTAGTAACGGATTTCCATAACCATTCAGTAAAGGTTGGTGTCCTCCCTACCTCCATAATCACTGTGCATTGTCCCTTCTCTCTTCCTTAAGACTTCTCTCTCCCTTACCCTCCCCCCTTGGCCCTTGAAATCATTCATCAAACCAATAAACATTCATGGCATGGCTACTTTGTCCCAGACACTAGTGCTGTAAGCTAGGGATACAGTAATGAACCAAGCAAGCACATTCCCTGTTTTCTAACTTACAGAATTTAGGAAGGAAGAGAAGGTAACCAGGGAATCACAATATGCTGTGACAGAGTCTGTGAGAGAGAGGTGCAGGGACCCGTGGGAGGGCATTTGATTCAAAGGAAGTCTTGAAGTGCAACTGGGAATTAACCAGAAGGTAGAGAAGGAGGGAGAATGAGACAGAGGAACCAAGAGGAGCCAGGAGTGGGAAGTGAGCATATTATAGATATTATAGCATATAGAGACCACAGGTAGCTCAGGCGAGGTTTGAAGAGAAAATGGGCACAAGGTAAAGATGAGGGATATGTGTCTTGTTAAGGGGCTGGCTCTTCCCCACGGCTGTGAGGAATTACAGGCAGGGGAGTGATATAATTCTTTGTGTCTTAGAAAGATTACTGTGACTGAGGTAGAACTAGACAGGAAGCTCTATCCAGATGAGAACCCACATAAAGATGTTGTAGTATATACATAGGGTACACATCTGAGAGAGGGATTTGAGTCCAAATCAGGAGTTGTGTGAATTTGTTGGCTGTTAAGCAGAGAAATAGGTGGAGGGGAAAAAAAATCACTGGGTAGTGTGATCCTTGAGACAGAATTTGGAAGAGCTGCCTTCCCAGGGAAGATGTGTGCTGTTAGATTTGATCTGCCTAGTGGATATCAACTGTGATGTCCAGTAGACAGTAGAGTGTGCAGATCTGGGGTTCCTCAGTGCTGGAGATTTAGCCCGTCCTCCAAGTCCTGCCCTGTGTCTAAGGCCAGGTCCCCAGTCCCTAGCCCCTTCCCCCACCAGGTGTACAATGCGGATGGAGAGTTCCTCTTCAAGTTTGGCTCCCACGGCGAGGGCAATGGGCAGTTCAACGCCCCCACAGGAGTAGCTGTGGACTCCAATGGAAATATCATCGTGGCTGACTGGGGCAATAGCCGCATCCAGGTGAGTGAAGGCTCGGGGATGGTGTGAGAGTGCCCCCTCCCCTCCCTGCTCTGCCAGAACGTCCTCTCACTTCATCACTCCTTCTCATCCCCTTCCCCAGGTGTTCGACAGCTCTGGCTCCTTTCTGTCCTACATCAACACATCTGCAGAGCCACTCTATGGCCCGCAGGGCTTGGCACTGACCTCGGATGGCCATGTGGTGGTGGCGGATGCTGGCAACCACTGCTTTAAAGCCTATCGCTACCTCCAGTAGCTGCACAGGGGCCCTGCCTGGCTCATAGAGGGATGGACACAGGGGTGATTGGACAAGACGGTCTGGCTGGGAGGTGGGCCAGACTTGGCAGCACTGAATGTGGGCTGTGGGCGTGGGTACGCCTGGTGCCCTCCCTTTCCTCCCCTACCCCCACGGTTGCACTTTATTTATTTGGTACTTGCTTTGGTGACTGGGTGGGCCTGTACTATGGTATCAAGGATGTGTGCAGAGATTCACCCTACCCCCTTTACACACCTTCCCTGTAAACCCTCAGTCTGCTCTTTACCACCACCCCTACCCTTCTCCTCCTCCCCCAGCCTGGGGCCATACCAGCCTCTTTCTCCAGGACAGAAGTCCCTCTGGTTGTCTCCCTACCACCCCATACACACTAACAAGAGACAGCAATACCCCACACCCCATATTAAATAAATGTCTTCACCAGGATGTTTTTGCTGGGTTCTTTTGGGATGAGGCTGTGAAGGGATGGGGAATTGGGACTAACTTTGGTCTAAGAGGTGGGTAAACAGACAGACATGGGACCCAGACTCCCCACCTGGGCTTGGTTCTTTGAAACTACAGGAGAAAGAATAAAGAAAGGATGGGCCCTCTGCTACTTTCCAGATTCCTATCCCTAGACCCTGCATCCTTGAGTCTCCTGTGGACATAGATCAGGCTTTGGCCTATCCTCCTTGGACTTGGGAAGATGCAGCAGCTGTATGGAACACAATTTCAAGGTCTGAAAACAATCCATGAAGCCCTGGTCCAGATCTAGGGACTTGAAGCTCACCCAGGGAAACAGCATAAGAGACGAGGGAATATGTAAAGCTCAGATCGAAAGTACTGAGGTCTTGGTCCATGCCATCACCCTCTGTTTCAAAGTGATTGCTCTTTCCTCATATTCCCCTCTCAACTTCTGCTCTGTCAGAGTTTGGCTACTAATTCTACAGATAATTGAAACAATGTTATTTAGTGACCTGAGAGGTAGAAATGATGATTTTTCCTCTCTACAAAAGACTGAACTCAGGGAGAAAAAGGAGGGGGGCATATTGTTGATGAAGCAGAGTGTAGACTCAAACCTGTATCCGTCATACTCCCAGCTGGCCAGTTGCACCATCTTCTGAGCCCCATGCCCAAGCATGGTGATTAGTGGAGAAGGTACTCAGTGAGGTGGAGAATGACAGTTCTGGCTCTCTCTGGGTCAGGGTACATTGCCCTAGATAGTACACGTCCTGGGCCTAGGACAAGGAAGAGCTGTCCGTGCTCCTGTAGAAGGGGTCTTCTTGATGGGATCTTTGTAGAAGTTAAAGGACGTACTACTTGGAACATATGGAACTTGTACTGACAGAGGGCTGTCGGTCACCTCTGTGTATCTGAAAGGTTAATCTAGTTATTAAACAAGTATGTATCTGTGTATTTGTGCCAGCATAAAACAAACTCAGGTCCTAGGAGCTGTCCCTGAGCTTTTGTTCAAGGCTAGCACTCTGCCACTCAAGTCACAGCACCACTTCTGGCGTTTTCTGAGTAGTTTATTGGAGGTGAGACTTTTTAGGCTGGCTTTGAATTGCAATCCTCAGATCTCAGTCTCCTGAGTAGATGTGAGCTACCAGCACCTGGCTTAATTTTTTTTAATATAGCTTTATTGTTATTAAGGTGTTGTACAGAAGGATTTCCATATTAAACAAATATTTATCGAATAATTAGTCTTCAGTATTGTTTAAACAATGTGATGGGCCCTGAGAAAGTACACAGACATGATCTCTATCTTTATGGAGCTTGTAGTTTACTAGGAAAGGAGACAAGTAAAGGATGAGGAACTAAATATGTCATCATTGCTTGAGTGAAGAAAAAGAATGCAGTCTGATGATAGAGAGTTTAGAGTTATACAGGGTGGACACAGAAAGCCTCTTTAATCAGCAACCTGCAGGTTTGGAATGAGTAAAGAATCAGCCATGTTGATAAAAGGAGACAGATTTCCAAGGAAGAGTGGGTACAAAGGTCCTGAGACTGGAGGTGTTGGAGTGTTTGAGGATTATCTGTGGAGACTCAGAACATGTAAGGAAGTCTCTATGACTTCTGGAGGGAAGGCTTCTGGAGGTAGAGAAGGAACCATGTTGGAGACTTAGTCTTGAGTTGGATTATTTAATTCAGGCCAAGATTTTGGATTAGAATTAGAGCATAAGAGTAAAGTGCTGAAAGGCTTAAGCAATAGGAACAAGTGGAGTGCCTGATGAAATAAATTGGAGCTGAATGGTGAGGTCAGGAGAGAAATGAGAATGAAAAACAGAAAGCTTTCAGTATTTCTAACCTGAAGACTGGCTATCTTAAAAATCACCTGTAGTCTTTCAATTCTAGGAATGTATTCTAAAAAAAAATTAGACAAATACACAAAGGTGTATGCATTATGGTCCATTGTAGTGGTGTTCTCTGGTTAGCAGAATTAAAATGGAGTGTGTGTGTGTGTGTGTGTGTGTGTGTGTGTGTGTGTGTGTGTGTGTGATGGGGCTTGAACTCTGGGCCTGGGCACTGTCCTTGACTCTTCAGCTCAAAGCTACCACCTCACCCCTGGGCCTGGTTGTTGTCCCTGAGCTCTTCAGTTCAAGGCTTCCACCCTATCCCTTGAGCCACAACCCCATGTCCCATTTTCTAGTGGTTAATTGGAGGTAAGTGTCCTATGTTCTTTAGTGCCCGGACTGGCTTTGAACCTCAATCCTCAGATCTCAGCCTCCTGAGTAGCTAGGAATACAGGTGTGAGCCACTGTGCCCAGCTTAAAATTGATTTTTATGTCCAAGAAGAAATAAAGAACAGCTAAGTAGGGGCACATGAAGAGCTCTGCTATGGAGTAATTATGAGGACTGTTTTTCAGGGAAGCTGTTTCAGAAAGCAGGCAAGCAAAGACAGAGTCTGTACTACTAAGGAGGCCTAGAGAAAGGAGCAAATTTCCTGCATTATTGTGAAGCAGAAAACATACTTCTTTAGATCTGAAGTACATGCAGAATTTCAAGCATCCTAGATGCTGATGCAGCAGCAATGAAGGAGAGAAGGTAAACTAGTGTTCAATGTGTGGATGAGGTGCTAGACCTGGTTCATAAAGGCTCGTGAAAGCTGATTATCAAGTTTGCATCAGTTGGAGAGCTGTTGTTAAAAGCCTACCATTATTAAAAGTTTAGCTATGCAGGAAGCTTAGGTTTGAGGACTGTGGTTCAGAGCCAGCTCAGGCATGAAAGTCTGAGAGACTCTTATCTCTTAATTAGCTACCAGAAAACTGGAAGTGGCTCTGTGAATCAAAGTGATAGAGCACTAACCTTGAGTTGAGGAGCTCAAGGACAGTGCCCACGCCCAGAGTTCAAGCCCTATTACCACCAAAAAATTAAACTATATGAATCCCTTTTGTTCAAGTTGAAGATTTCTCAAAACCTGTCACATCTTGTTTTGCTGTGTTTTACTGCATTGCCTTTGCTCTGAATTTATTTACACCACATGCATCATGTGGTTGAGAAAACTATACATTAGTCCATTATTGCACATCATTCCAATTCCTATCATATCTTGTTTGTAACTTGATTGTTTATGAAAGGTTAATCAAGAAGTTAGCAAATGTTACAAATCAGGGCTTTCCCCATTTCAGATATCAGCTGTTAAATATTTACTAGCACATTCCTTTATGGAGTTAGGCACACAGCCAGAGGGGTCAGGTAGCCAAAGTTCAAATTAGGGTTCTAAGACTTGGTAACAAGGTGACTTGATTAAGCTACTTAATATTTCCAGGTGGTCCAATCCTAGCTATTTGGGAAGTTAGAGATTGGGGCTCATGTCAAGTCTAGTCTGAGCACTAAAGTTCATGGGACTCCATCTCAATGACTGGATGTGGTGGCACCCTTAACTACAGGTGAAGGTTGGTATCTGGGTGCCTGTCATCATCAGGGAAGTGCAGGTAGGATTGCCTGGAGTAAAATGAGGTCCTACCTACAAAATCACCAATGCAAAATGGGCCTTGGTAATGGGAGGCCTGTGTTTAAACCCTAGTACAAAAAAGCAAAACAGCAATAAAACACCAAAACACCCAATGTTGGTTTTCTTATTCATAAAATAGGACAAATAGTATTGTTTTAGTCTATTGTGCTGTTAAAACAAAATGCCAATGACTGCATAATTTTATTTGCTTATTATTTTTATTTTATTTATTTATTTTTGGTCAGTTGTGGGGTTTGATCTCTTCAACTCAAGGCTAGAGCTCTACCACTTCTGGTCTTCTGGTGGTTCATTAGACATAAGAGTCTCACAGACTTGTGTGCCTGTACTAGCTTTGAAAGATGAACCTCAGATCTTAGCCTCCTGAGTAGCTAGGATTACAGGCATGAGCCACTGGTGTCCATATGTCTGTGTAATTTATAAAGGACAGAAATTTATTTCTCACATGTCTGGAAACAGAAGTCCAAGGTCAAGGTATTGGTAGATTTGATATCTGGTGACTGAATTCCTTCCTTCCTCCCTTCCTCCCTTCTTCCCTTTTTCTTTTTCTCTCTTTCTCACTCTTTCTTTCTTTTTTTTTTTTTACAGTGGCATTATCTTAAACACAAGATCCCACCTAAGCTTCCAGCACATGAATTTGGCAAGGATAAAAGCATTTAAACCATGTCAAGTTTTACATATGCATATACACATATGTATTTGATGAGATGAAATAGTCCATATCAAATGCTAAGCACAGTGCCAGTCACATATAGGTACCTAACAGATATGAGTGAATTCTATTCCTATTACCATTATTATTATAGAAACAAAAATAGGCTATTCAGAAATCCATTATAGCCAAAAAAAGCATGTTGGAATTCATTTATTTTGTTTTTGTTTTTTGGATTATTGTGGGGCTTGAATCCTGGGCCTGGTCGCTGTCCCTGAGCTCTTTAGCAAGAGGCTACCACCCTACTACTGGAGCCCACTTCCAGTTTTCTAGTGGTTAATTAGAGATAGAGTCTCACAGACTTCAAAGTCAGGGACTGACTTTGATCCTCAGATCTCAGCCTCCTGAGTAGGTAGGATTACAGACATGTCCCACCACGCCCAACAACAGTGTGCTCTTTTTAGCTGCCTGAATTTTATCCCTAAGCCCTCTATCCAAGGAAGGGGACATCTGGTCTCTGCTGTGGAACATCCAGCTGAGGCACCAGGCCCTGCTCACCCAGCATTCAGTTGGCCCCAGGAGAAATGTCAGTTCGGATCAACGACCCAGCAGGCTGGACATAATCATTCCAAGGGATCACTGGTCTATCTATGCCCAGCTGAAAGTGGTCCCTGCCATCTAGGATAAAGTTCTGTCTATGAAGACAGCTGAAAACCCACATTCAGACCTTCCTGGGGGAAGTCAGAAAGCTGACTGGATTAAGGAGACTGTAGCAAAAAAGAAAAATGTTGACTTTCTATGTGCTTAGAAGTCCCCAAGAAATCAAGCAAGAGATTGAGGCCTCAGGGAGGGAAGAGGTGTAAGAGAGAAGACTGAGGATCGTATATCCTCTGCAGAGCAGAGGCTTGCGGAGGAGGTGAAGGGAGAACCGATAGAGGTGAGGCACTAATCCCTCACAGCCATGGCTGAGAGGAGCAAGAAAAGATAGAGCCAATTTCTGAGAGAGAAAAAAACAACAAAACTGGATGGGCCCTGGTCTGGAGTTGATTGGTGAGCGTGAACTGGTTCCTTTGGCCTCCAGGGGGCACTTGGGTGCTCATATAGTCACACTTCTTATCTAAGCCTGAGGATAGGAAGAACTCTGCATAGCAAAGGAGACCTTTTCTAGGGAAGACAACTGATAGAAAGGTCAGCCCTACCTTGGCTACTTGACACACGTTCTCATGCTCCAATGTCAGCGCCAGGGTGGCCACCACATCCACAGCCCTGGTTTCCAAATGGATATACTCCTCTACCTCTCAGCTCCCTCTAGAATTTGAGCTTTAACCCAGACCACATGTATGCGAAAGGCTCCAAGAGCCGAATCCCTGGAGGTCCTGATAATGAATGTAAGCCACCCTAAGTGAGACAGGAGAGGAAAGAAAATGTAAAGGAGAGTCTAAGAATCACAGTTCCCAGTGCCCAGTGCCTGGCAGCTGGGGTAGAGCAAGTCTAGTCAGAGATACCCTGCAGTAGGGTAAGATAGGGTAAGATGGAAGCTGTATCATTGCTTTTTGAGACTTTCAGCTTTGCCTGGTGACTTCTTAGGAAAATACGTTAAGAGCATATTTTCATTTGTAAGTAATGAGAGGAGACCAATGGCAAAACTCTGGTGGCTTGTTCCAGAGGGCCCAGAAATCTTCATTGTTTTTGTTTTAGTTTGTGGAGTACTATCTTTGTAGAGTAGAAAAGCTGTCAGGGCTGAGGTATAGCTTAATGGGGGAGTGCATGCAGAGTATATTCAAGAGTCTGAGTTCAATCCCCAGCTTTATCCCCTCACCCTCCCACACATAAAAGGAGGGGGGATCCTAGAACTTTTGCTAAGGTTGCAGTCAGGAGCATGGAGCCATCTGACAGGCCCGGGGGACCTTTCAGGCTTGGCTAGGGAACAGTGATCCAGGAATCCATCCTGGCCCATTGCTGATCCTAGCTATGATTTTCTTCTGGCACAGCAGCCAAATCTCAGGTGTAAATGAGGCAGGCTCTAGAAGGCCCCAGGCATGACCAAGGAGAACAGGTACCAGAGATGGCAGGTATGATCTCTGGAAGGAAAGATGTGGGCCTGGGACAGTGGGGAGGGACACAGGACAGTCAGATAAAAGGCAAGTGTGTGTGTGGGGGGGAGGGAATCTGTAATACCTAGGTTTCACAGTGTCCTTTGTCACAACATATCTGGTTACTAACAGTCTGCTTACCTTAAAAAAAGTCATTTAGGGGCTGGCAGTTCTGCCTACTGGAAGAGTGCTTGCCTAGCATGCACAAAGACCTGAGTTTGAGTCATCAATACCATATTCACAGAAAAAGCCAGAAGTGTGCTGTGGCTCAAGTGGTAGAACTCTAGATTTGAGAAAGTCCAAGAACTCAAGGATAGTACTCAAGCCCTGAGTTCAGGCCTAGAACTGGCAAAAAAAAAATGTCATTTAATTTTCATTGTCAGGATTTAGGATGCAACAATAGCAACACTAGTCAGCATTTGAGATATATTTTTCATTCACTAGTGAGCAACTAGATGCTACTTTATACCTAACTATATTGTAAATAGAATGGGATAGAAAGGTAAGAAGCCAGGTGTGGTGGCTGTAATCCTAGCTACTCAGGAGGCTGAGATCTGAGGATCAAAGCCAGCCTGGGCATTAAAGTCTGTGAGACTCTTATCTCCAGTTAACCACCAGAAAACCAGAAGTGGCACTGTGGCTCAAGAGGTAGGGTGGTAGCCTTGAGCTGAAGAGCTCAGGGACAGTGCCCAGGCTCAGAGTTCAAGTCCCAAGATGGACTGAAAAAAAAAAGATAAACAAGACAAGCAAAACAAATAAACCAAAACATAGAATTATAAAACAAAGCTGAGAATGTGTCTCATTGGTAGAACATTTGCCTAGCATGTACAAGGCCCTGGGTTCAATTGCCAACAAAACAAATAAGCACAACTTAAGGCAGACTGTTGAAATGATTTCAAGTTTTAGCATATAACATAACAAAAATATGGAAAGAGTCTGAAATGACTGGATAAACTGGTCAGGAAAATGTGTATTGAGAAGGCAACATTTAAGACAAAATTCAGCTGTAAATATTGTGAAAACTTCATTATAATTATATTTGTTCTATGATGGGTAAATAAAGTATTGCTCCCCTAAGGTAGAAACTACCAAGAAGGACTAATTACTAGTAATGGAAATACCCCCTATTGGAGAGACACCTCCTCTTCTGCCTCATTATGGTCAGCCTTTGCCTTCCAGGCATTTTTGCGACATTCTTTACCAGTAGGGACTGAGGCTAGGACATTTGGCAATGGTGTGACATCACTGACCCCTCAACTAGTATTCAGAGATAAAGCTGAAAAGGCTTAGGATAGCCAGAAAACCCCTAGTGGCTGGAACTTAAGGAAAGCTATTCTCTTGAGTATTTAAGAGTAAGTTTGTCAGTGTGTGGTTGCTAAGCACATGTAAGTATTTGTTTCTTTAGTTGCCTGAGAGCTTTAGTTGACACACACAGATTCTAGTGAACTAGAATCTCACCTCTCCACTGTAGAAGTAAACTTAACCATTGGATGGCAATCCTTACTCTACTCCCTTCCTAGGTTTAAGGGCACCCAGATTCATTTACCAGTGTGTGGTGAGAGTCACAACAACTGCAAGCTTGGGCTTGTCCTGGCTGCAGGGGGGGTGGGGGTTGCTGCAGGGGGATGGGGGCTACTGCCGGGAAGAGGGATTCCTGGAGTCAGTTTTATTCAGACCTTGACCTTATTGGTGGTGATGCAATCAACCAATATTAGCACAGTCCTGGGACACAGCTTATTCCCAGTAGGGTTGGAAGTGGGGGTGGTGCTGCCACCAACTCTATATAAATTGAGTCCCTGCTGTCCAAAACTGTCCTGTGGCTTCTCTACCTCAGCATGGCTGGGACACTGAGAGTACCCACTGTGCTGGCCTTGTTAGGCCTGTGCTGGTCTCTGGCAATTGCCAGCCCTCTTCCAACGTGAGTAAAGCTGGGACAAGGAATAGAGGATTGTGGTCTGGGGTTGGATTCATGGACCAGGCTTTAGGGTTGGGTCAAGAGCTAAGGAAGAGATCTGGGTCACAGTGGACCCCGGGTATCTATCTGTTCTCTCTATCGCTAGTGCCCAGGGGGACGTTGCCGAAGAAGGAACTGGAACCAAACCAGACCCAGATGTGAGCGGTGAGGCTCCAATTCCTACCAAGTATGTCTCTGTGTTTTATCATCTTCCTGGATTTTCACCTTGTTAATTCCTTACCTCTACCCTAGAACGATGCTCTGATGGCTGGAGCCTTGATGCTACCACCTTGGATGGCAACGGGACCATGCTGTTTTTCAAAGGTAGGAGGGAGTTTGGGCTTGGTAGCACATGTCTGTAATTCCAGCATATTAGAGGGATGGGGGAGACTGAGGCAGGAGGATCATAAGTTCAAGGCCAGCCTGGGCTACATGACAAGACCTTATCTCAAACAACAGAAAATACACAAAAATATCTAGGAGGAGCTCTGCAGGCCTCGGATATATTCCTCTTCAGAGTCTCCGTTAGTGTGAAGACGCAGGAAATATCCATGGATTTCACCTGCAGCTTCTCTGTAACTATTTCAGTCACACAAAATTTTGTTATGGGTCTCTCAGTGAATCTGGATTTTTTTTTTAAAGGTGAATTCGTGTGGAAAGGTCACAAATGGGTCCGGGAGTTGATCACAGAAAGATGGAAGGATTCTACTAGCTCTGTGGATGCTGCATTCCGTCGGAGTCTCAACAGTGTATTTCTGATCAAGGTACTGCTAGGCCAAGGGCAGAGTGTGTCCACAAAGAACTGGAATCAACCTGGAATCAATCTGTGACCTTCTCTCAGGTTTCTCTGGCTCGGAGCTTGTCTTAGTAGATTTTTCTGTTGCTGTAATAGAATGCCTCAGACAAGATGATTCAAATGAGCAGTAATTTATTTGGTTCATGGCTCTGGAGTCTGTGAAATCTAAGAGCATGGAATTGGCATCTGGCAAAGGACTTCTTGCTATGATAGAGCATGGTTGGAAAGGCAGCACCAAGGCAAGACAAGGCTAGAGCAAGAGAACATAAACAGTTTACACTCACTTTCATAGCAACCTACTCTTGTGATAACTAACTCACTCTTTTGTTTTATTTTGTTTTGTTTTGTTTTTGGTCAGTCCTGGGCTTGAGCTCAGGGCCTGAGCACTGTCCTTAGACTTTCTCAAGGCTAGAGCTCTACCACTTGAGCCTCAGCACCACTTCCAGCTTTTTTTTTTCTATGTATGTGGTACCGAGGAATCCAACCTGGGTGGGTCTTCGTGCATGCTAGGCAAGTACTCTACCATTAGGCCAAACTCCCAGCCCTCACTCTTGTTGTCACATTAATACAAGGATGCAGTTAACCCATTCATGATGATGTAATCACCTCTTCATTGGCTCTACCCAACAATTCTGTTGCATTAAGGATAAAGTTTGCAACAAATGATCTTTGGGGGACACATTCAAACTACAACAGGGTTCTTTCTGATATATACCAAGCTTCCTTCTCCTGTGCCTAGTCTAGCTGGCTCTGTTATACCTAACACAGTAGGCCATCTTTTTTTACATCTGTTTCTTCCCTTGGCTTCCACATACCATACCAAATCCTCTTCATATGTAGGACAAGCTCTTGCCAACACCTGGCTAAAGGAGTAGGTGAAAGATGAAATATTGACTTCTGTGTTCACTAAGTCAAGTGCCATGGCACATGCTGCATCTCCTTAGAGGAAGGAGAACAGTCTCCTAATGTGCCATGTGTGGTTGGAGTTGCCCTGATTTCCAGCTTCTACATCCTTCTTGCTCTCTCTTTTCAGGTGTTCATCCTCAATGATTCCCCAAATGTTGCTTAGCAATGCATTCCACACACCCTCCCTGGGTGATCTCAACCCAAACACCAGATCTGGGCTCCTTTCTTGAGACTCAGATATTTATTTCCAATTTCCTGGCAGAAATCCCTGACTGAGATTTTTCACAGGTATCTGAGACTCAGCATCCCCCAAAGTAAATTTAACATTGTCCTTGCAAATCATGTTCCTCCCATGCTTTTTATTGTGTCAAAGGCACCACTATGTGCTGTCTACTGCAAACCATGTTTACAGGGCTTTCAAGGCTCTGGTCCTTGGCTGTCTCCTCCCCTGCTATGTTCATTGTGTGCTAGTCATATGATTACATAAAGTTCTCTGGGCTTACTATGCTTTCCCATTTGGGGGCTGTATATACTGCTGTCTTCACTTTTCTGTCCCAGACATTTTCTTTTTTTTTTATTTATTTATTTTTTATTGTAATTAGTAAAAGGGTTACATGATATTTGCCAGATAGAAGGTGCATTAATTCACATACATTGATACCCTTTCACATGTCTTGGTACCCATTACCCTCCCCCCCATACCCCCCTGTCCCAGACGTTTTTCATTGCCCATTCATTTTTCAGTTCTTGGGCCAAATTCTTCCTCTTCACAGTGAATCCTTTGGTGGCTTTCCCAGGCAGACTTAGGTATCTCCCCTGGATTCCCAACGCTCTTTGCATGTTTTGTTTTGTTTTAGATCATGTGGGTGGATACATGGCTCTGATGGTAGAAATTGTTTCTGCTTCTATACAGGAGATCTAGTCACCCCTCAATCCATAGTGCCTCTCAATACTTGGCATGTAATAGTCATTTAGTAATTGCTCCTTTAATGACTGCATGACTTAATGAACCAATGAATGCATGAATGATTATATGATAACCAAAATCAATAGATTAAGTGTGCCTCAGGAATATCTGGTTATATACAAGCCAGATACATGCATGTTATAGTAATAGTAACTGTGTTTGCACAGTAAAACTCCAAGTATGTATTGTGCAAGAGATATCACATCATTGTCTATAGATAGACTGAAAGGAGGTGGGGAGGCCAAGGGATATTGTATAAGAACAAGAGGTCAAAAACACTGTAAGTAATTGCAGAGTGGCACTATCTAAGAGGGTAGTTTAAAAGAGGGTATTTTTGGCTGCAGGGTGACAAGGTGTGGGTGTATCCTCCTGAAGAGAAGCAGAATGGATATCCAAAGCTGCTCCAAGATGAATTTCCTGGAATCCCATTTCCAGTGGATGCTGCTGTGGAATGTCACCGTGGAGAATGTCATGATGAAGGCGTCCTCTTCTTCCAAGGTTAGTTAGAAGCCAGAGTCCTAGAGCCTGGAGAAGGAGTAAACAGAAGAAAAGGAGTAATGATGCTAATAGTGATGAGAGTAGCCATGCTGGGGTTTCAGTAAGGAAAACAGGGAAAACAGTTGTGGTCTCATCATCAGGTAGGAGGAAGAGAGGGCATCCTTCTAATGAAGGCACTTAGATGAAAAGTCCTCCTCCATGGTTTCCTGTGAGCCTAGGACAAACCTATGCTCTTTGGTTTCACATAAAGTTTATGATGGTCAAACCGCTCCTGCTTCTCCAGTTTTTTGTTTATTTGTTTGCTTTTTGTGGGTCATGGGGCTTGAACTTGGCCTGGGTGCTGTTCCTGAGCTCTTCAGCTCAAGGCTGCATGAGCCAAGCCCCACATCCCATTTTCTAGGGGTTAATTAGAGATAAGAGTCTCCAGTCCTTTTATGCCCAGGCTGCCTTTGAACCTTGATTCTCAGATCTCAGCCTCCTGAGTAGCTAGGATTACAGGTGTGAGCCACCATGCCCAGCCCTGCTTCTCCAATTTTGACTTTTATCATTCCCTTGCCTTAAACACTAAGCTTCTAAAATGGTGTCATTCCCCATCTACTCCATTTGCTTGTACTTTAGGCTCTCTCCTCTGTAGAATTCCATTTCCCACTCGTGTATGTCTTCTTAGTACTTCAACTTTCTGTCTAAGAATCACCTTCCTTGAGAACTTTCTGGACTCCCTCTATTGTTGAGCTGATCATATGTATCTTACTGCTGAGTTTTTGTTTGGAGGGTCACTCTTCTTAACTGCAGTCAGAATCTAACATCACTAAATGGTTGGTTTTTGTTTTGTTTTGTTTTGTTTTTCATGTATTGGACAAAGGTAACCGCGAGTGGTTCTGGGACTTGGCTACAAAAACCGTAAAAGAACGTTCCTGGCCAGCTGTTGGGAATTGCACTGCTGCCCTGAGGTGGCTTGAACGCTACTACTGCTTCCAGGGCAACAACTTCCTGCGCTTCAACCCTGTCACCGGAGAGGTTCCTCCCAGGTACCCTCTGGATGCCCGAGATTACTTCATGTCCTGCCCAGGAAGAGGTGAGTCCCTGGCACCTGCTGGAATTCATCTGTCTTTCCTGAGCCTGTGGACTCCATGCGCCCCAGATGTCACGTTAACTCGATTGTAACACATTGACTTTTACCCTGATTCATTTTCATTCTGACTCTTTCCATTCTTCCTCTATGAGGAAATCCACACTCTGACGAACCCCAGCCATCTGTTCCTCTTTAGCCTCCACTCTGTCTTCTGATCTGTTTCTTTCTCCTTTTCCTTCCCACAGGCCATGGTAGCAGACACAGGAATAGAACTGGCCAAGTGAATAGCACCCACCATGGTCTTGAGTATACTCGCTGTAACCCGAATCTGGTCCTGACTGCGCTGATGTCAGACAACCATGGTGCTGCGTATGCCTTCAGTGGTGAGAGATCCTTCTACCTCCTCAGTTTCTGTCCTCTTCCCTCTTTTACTTGCATCCTGTTTTCAATACTATGTCCTCTATTTTGTCTCCCTCTGTCTTCCACTTTCACAGGTTTGTACCCATGCCTCCTCTGATGCACGCTTTCCAACTTTGTCTCTCATTGCCCAGACCTGTCACTTCATCCACATGATCACTTCCCAGGGTCATCTACTCCCACGCCATCGATGCCTTCTGTGGACTTCTCAGTTCCAGTGATTCCTCATGTCTTCCTTGCCCTGTATGCTGCTGAGTCAGTCCTCTGGCTCACTCATGCTGTGTCTTCGTCCCTACATGTCTGTGCCTCCTGGTGTCCCTTTGATCTTGTTTTTCTGGATATTCGGGCTCTTCCTGAATGAATCTTCAAGAACTCCATCTCTTCTCAGGTGCCCAGTTCCTAGAGCTGGGCCTTGGATGACATGTTTCCATTGCTGAGAAACAGATAGGAAACACTGAATACCCTTGACTTTGGGGAGGTGGCTTCAAGGCATTTCCTCCGCTGAATGTCAATGGACACACCCATCTCTTGCCTTGACCTGTGGTACTAAGTCATCTAGTGAAATCTAGGGATGTTCTAAGACTCGTCAGGCAGGTAGTGATGTATCGTTTCTCCCATCTCCAAGAGAGGATATGATCAACTTCATTACACTCAAACTAAGATATATGTATGATCAGATATGAAGGTAGGGTGAGTACCGAGAACAGAGAGGAGTGAAAACAATTTTTTTTGTCCTTAACTCCAGGATAAACCTGATCTATTATGATTGCCAAGTTCTACTGAAAACATACATCCACCCTCAGCAGGAATGTATACTATAGTGAAAATATGTAACTAGAATGACACACACTTATAATGACAATACAGAACTAAACTAAGAACATGTAACATAATAAGAGCATGTAAGTATCAGGTGAATATGCAGTAATGGTGGAACCATGCAATCACTGGGTAAACAGTGGGGGGTGGGAGAAAGAGAAAGAAAGAAAGAGAGGCAGAGAGAGAATGAAACTCAAGGAAACAGTAGCACACTATTCACACTGAAATATAAAGAAAATCAGCTGTGGAGAAATCATGGGGCTTCAAATCCACAAGGCTACAAAGAGGACACAGCTGGACTCCTAGATGAAAAGCATCATAGATTTTCCATAGCTGTTATGAGGGCATACAACCATGAGGACAGCACCATTATATTTCTAAAAATATCTAGGTGAGGACTACTTGGTTTTGGTGGCAACACCAAAATGCTCATTATGAAGCTGGTTCTCTGCCTCTTCCTTTAAATCTGCCTCCTTTCCCCTCTACCCTCTCTGTTCTTTACAATTCTGGATGGCACATGGGACCATCGTGTTTTTTCCATTTTCTCTTTACTTCATGATTTTTCAGCTTCAGACCCTCCTGATAATTCCTAAAGCTATTCTGTTCTGATCTGATTCCCAGAGGGAGAGTGAATGGCTCGACCCCATGTTTTCATACCAGAACATGCTGAAGTGGTTGCTGGTCAATCTAGATTGGCTTTGGAGACTCGTCACTTCTTCCTCTGAACAAAGAGAAACACAACTCTTATTCTCAAACTAGGAGGCCTGAACAGGATAGGTTCAGCAGGAAGGGAAAGCAGGCATGACCTGTCTTGACATACCCCAGTTTGTAAAGAGAACACATTTATTAGACACATGAGAGCCATTGATATGAATGATCAGATACAAAAGTAAGGTAAATAATAAAAACATAGAAAAGTACGTCCTAGGCCCTGAGACATGACAGGATGTCTGCCCTCAGAAAGTCACTAGAGTGGTGGTGGGGGGGGGGGAAGAGAGTACAATAGCAAAGAAAGAAGAAAGAGAACATTTTCATATGGTATTAGGAGTTATGAAAAACAGGTTAATGTGAAAAAGAAGACCAGGGATCAGTGTTCTGAAAAGATGAGTTTTTTGTTTTGGTTTGTTTTGTACCTGTCCTGGAATTTAAACTAGATAGAGCGGCCTATGGTGATAGTGGAGACGAGAAAGGAAAGGTTCAAGAAATAACTGAGTCTTTGGGAGAGTAGACAGTGGGATGGTTGACGATTTCTTTTTCGAAAATTGGGAAACATTAAGAAGTGTTTGTGTGTATGTGTACATGTGTATACATGTTTGAGGTAAAAATCAGTCTGGACATGTTAGGTTTTGATGCCTAATAGCATTAAGCCTGAACCTGAACATAGGGTCAGTTAGAGAAGAGGAGACTTAACAAAAAGCCTTTAGCTTATAGGTGATATTCAAAGCTCCAGGAGTGGGTATAATCACCAATATAGTGAGGCATGTGGAAAAGTTCAAATTAGGGATTCTAACTGCCTAATACAAATCTGGAAAGTCACCAAGATAAGAACTGAGTGCCATCGGCTTATGCCTATAATCCTACCTATTCAGAAGGCTGAGATAGGAGGATTACCATTTGAAGTCAGCCCAGGTAGAAAGTCTGTGAGACTCCATCTGTATTTGGCCAGCTAAAAGCTGGGTAGTGGTGTGCCTTAAGTGGTAGAGTGCTAGCCACGAATGAAAAAGCTAAGAGTGTAAGGCTTGGGCCAGGAGTTTAGCCTAGAGGTAGAATGCTCGCCTTGCATGCATGAAGACCAGTTCTTGATTTCTTGGTACCACATACATAGGAAAATCTGGAGACAATACTCAGGCCCTGAGTTCAAGCCCTGGGACTGACAAGAGAAGTGGGAGGGGGGGCATGGCGGGGAGTAAGGTTTACACTCGTAATCCTATGTAATCCTAGCTACTCAAAAGGCTGAGATCTGAGGATGGTAGTTTGAAGCCAGACAGACAGGAAAGTCTGTGAGAATCTTACCTAAAATTAATGAACAAAAAAAGCCAAAAGTGGGGCTGGGAGTTTGGCCTAGTGGTAGAGTGCTTTGCCTAGTATGCACGAAGACCTGGGTTCGATTCCTTGGTACCACATACATAGAAAAAAGCTGGAAGTAGTGCTGTAGCTCAAGTGGTAGAGCTCTAGCCTTGAGAAAAGTCCAAGGACAGTATTCAGGCACTGAGTTCAAGCCCCATGACTGGCAAAAAAAAGTCAAAAGTGGATCTGTGTTTAAATGGTAGAGACCAGCCTTGAGAAAGCTAAAGGATAGTGTCCAGATCCTGAGTTGAAGCCCCTCACTGGGATGAGAGTGAGAGCAAGTGTGTGTGTGTGTGTGTGTGTGTGTGTGTGTGTGTGTGTGTGTGTGTGTGAGAAAGAGAGAGGGAGAGAGAGAGAGGGAGAGAGAGAGAGAGAGAGAGAGAGAGAGAGAGAGAGAGAGAGAGAGAGAGAGAGAGGGAGAGAAAGAGAGAGAGAGAGAAAGACAGACAGACAGATTTAAGAAAGGAGTGGTGAGCAGTCAGTCAGGCGAATTAACCATTAGGTTTGGAGGAAAGAACATTTTCAGTAGAGAAGATCAATTGAAGGGGCCTGAGAAGTAAAAGAGTGAATGGATAGCTAGATAATTCCTTTAGTAATTTTTTTTCCAGTCCTGGACCTTTAACTCAGGGCTAAGCACTGTCCTTGGGCTTTCTCAAGGCTAGAGCTCTACCACTTGAACCACAGCACCACTTCTGGCTTTCTTTTTTTTTTTTCTGTGTCTATGGTACTGAGGAATCAAACTCAGGGCTTTGTGCATGCTAGGCAAGCACTCTACCACTAGGCCAAACTCCTGGCCCTCGCTCTACTTCCTTTTCTCATGTTTCCTCTTCCTTCTTCTCCCTGATACTTTTTATCTTTCCCATGAGTCATCATAACATCTTTAGTATGTGGGCTTTTGGTACCAGAATTAGCACCACTTCTGACATTCTACAGGATCCCACTATTGGCGTCTGGATACCAGCAAGGATGGGTGGCATAGCTGGCCCATTGCTCATCAGTGGCCCAATGGTCCTTCTTCAGTGGATGCTGCCTTTTCCTGGGAGGACAAACTCTATCTGATCCAGGTATGTGTTCAGAAAAAGGCTTGAGATGAAAACTGGGCCAAGAATCTCCAGCTCTATATTGACAACTGCTCTTTGTCCTTTAGGGCACTCAGGTATATGTTTTCCTGGTCAAGGGAGGCTATATTCTAGTCAGTGGTTATCCAAAACGGCTGGAGAAGGAAATTGGGAGCCCCTATGGAAGCAGCCTTGAGACTGTGGATGCAGCCTTTACCTGCCCTGGCTCTTCTCGACTCTACATCATGGCAGGTGAGAGGCGTTTGGTGTTACTTCTCCGTGGCATTGATTGCCACCAGAGCATGAGAAGGGCTGAGTCAAGATCGCTATGACATGAAGCTATTTTATGGTTTCTTATTTCCAGGACGGCAGCTGTGGTGGCTGGATTTGAAGTTAGGAGTTCAAGCTAAGTGGACTGAGCTTTCGTGGCCTCATGAGAAGGTTGATGGGGCCTTGTGCATGGAAAAGTCCCTTAGCCCTAAATCATGTTCTGCCAATGGTCCCAGCTTATACCTCATCCATGGCCCCAATTTATACTGCTACAGTGATGTGGAGAAACTGACTGCAGCTAAGACCCTTCCCCAGCCCCAGAGAGTATCAAGCCTACTGGGCTGCAGTCAGTAAGCAGCCTCCAACAAGAGTTTGACCTGACTCCACTTTCTTCCTAATAAAGCTCCATCCTTCTTCCTGTGAACCATGGGGCGTCAGTTGTGAAACAGTGTTTACTTGAGTAAATGCTTTATAGAAATACTTGAGTAACTTCTTTATTGAGGTTCTTTTTAATATATATATATATATACATATATATATAAACTTCCATTGTAAAGGTGATGTACAGAGGGGTTACAGTTACATAAGTCAGGTAATGAATACATTTCTTTTTGTACAGCATCATTTCTTCCCTTCCTCTCTCCCAGTTTTCTCCTTCCACCTCCCACCCACAAATTGTACAGATTATTTTCAACATAGCATCTAATGAGTACCACTGCTGCATTTGTTGACCTTTTGTCCCACCCTTTCTGTACTCCCCTCCCTGTAATTTCCTTTATTGAGGTTCTGAAGTTCAAACAAGACCCTGGGAAGTAGTAGTAGGAGGGTTAAGAGACAAACTTGCATAGAAGATTGTTAAACCTAGACCACAGACTTTCTCCCAACTATTTATATAGACTATGAAAAAGAAGACCACACTGGAGAGGAAATGCTAGGTTTGCACAGCAAGTAAAAGGCAAAGCTAAGACTCTCAAAACCTGCTAAGATTAGACCCAAGGTCCTTGAATGACTATGCATGTACTAAGTGAACGGGCTCAGAATCCTTACCTTGGAGAGTGGGGGGGGGGGCTCAGATTGTGGTTCCAGGTAGTGTAAACAAAAGACAAAAAGTCAAGCATTGGTTGCTTCCAGTCAGGGAAACAAAGATACTAACTATGTGTTAGAGATGAGCAGGAGGAGAGAATAAATGATTCAGGAAATTGGTACCATGAAACACAGTTGTAGAGCACAATGGCAGATGTGCAGCAATTGGGATGGGGTGTTTTTTTTTTTTTTATTTTGAAGCCTGGACCCTGGACCCTCAAGATATCTGTTGGAAGGCAGGGTCTTATGAACTTTTTCAACTCCTCCATGGAATCTGCACCACACAGGCTAGCAAATGTCATGTTCATAGAGGTTACAGTCCTTGGTTCTTCTCAGGTCATAAACTGACAAGGCTACCAGAAAAGATTTCAAGTGGGACTCTTTTCTTCCTCTTTCTTTTAAACCCAGATGAGGTTAGAGGCTTTTTTTTTTTTTGAGGGGGGTGGGGGAAGCTATCGACTGTCTGGAAGCCGTTCCTCAGAGCTTCCATGTCCTAACCTCAATGACCTCTTCTTCAAAATGAGTATAATACAACCCATCTTCCAGTGGTAAACTTACTCCTTTGATTTAGGGAGGGCCCTGGAAATATACCAGACTGGGGCCCATGGCCTGTCTCATCTGATTTAGAGTCAGCCCCTCCTGACGGGCTAGCCTCTTGCTCTATGGGCTTTGGTGGATGGACAGCTATAGTACCCCCAGATTTACACTCCAGCTTTTCTACCATCAGCTTTAATGGGGATTCATGATCTCCAGATCACCAGGTTCAAACAATTCTTTTTTTTTCTTGACTTATTGGAAATTGTTGCTGCATCTGATACCATTGATGATTTATTTCTCCTTGAAAGTTTTTCCTCCCTGGGGTCTCTTCCACGACATTTCTTTCTCCTGCTCATTGTCTTACTCTTCTGTTTCTTCTCAGTTTCCTTCTTGACCTTCTTTTCCTTCACTGGCTCCCTCAATGCTGACGTTTTTCCAAGTTCATTTCTCAGTCATTGTCTCTTCTCACCTGATGTGCTATTCTGTCCTATTGAAAGGTTTTGAGAGCATTCTTTCCAGTCCTTCAAACTGAATTCTCATTACTACTTTCTGTTCTACATGGGGAAAGTTTATTTTTAAAATGCATCTTTGTGTGTGTGTATGGGTCATGGGGCTTGAACTCTGGGCCTGGGTGCTGTTCCTTCAGCTCAAGGCTATCACTCTACCACTTGAGACACAGTGCTGCTTCCAGTGTTCTCGTGGTTAATTGGAGGTAAGAGTCTTACAGGCTTGTGTGCCTGGGCTGGCTTTAAACCATGATCCTCAGATCTCGGCCTTCTGAGATCTCACGCCTGTAATTTTAATAATTAATAAGATAACAATTAGTATTTTAGTAATTAATAATTGTAATAAGAAAGCCCTACTTTCTTATATATCTTTTAAAAGAAAACCACCTGGAAGAAAGGTATTTGTTAGATCAACTAACCAGCTTTTCTCAAGAAACGTCTTTGTGGGGCTGGGAATGTGGCTTAGTGGTAGAGTGCTTGCCTAGCATGTATGAAGCCATGGGTTTGATTCCTCAGCACTGCATAAACAGAAAAAGCCAGAAGTGGTGCTATAGTTCAAGTGGTAGAGTGCTAGCCTTGACCAAAGGAAACTCAGGGACAGTGACTAGGCCCTGAGTTCAAGCCCTAGGACTGGCCAAAAAAAAGAAAGAAAGAAAGAAAGAAAGAAGAAGAAAGAAGAAGCATCTTTCCTATTGGTGGGAATAAAAACTCTATTTAAATTTTTTTTATTTTGATGTATACAGGGTTACAGTTATATTCTCCAGATAAAAGGTACATTACTTCTCACACATTGATACCCTTCTCATGTTTTTGTCCCCATTTCCCCCCCACCCCTCCCCTCATTTTCCCCTTCCTATTTCAAATAAACAAATAAACATATATATATATATATATATAATATATACCAGGTAACCAAGTCAGATACTGTAACAATATGAGATTAACCAAAGGGCAACACAAGAGAAGAGAAAAAAAAATAGTACATTAAGAACAACAGTCACTCATAATTAAGCTCTTGTTTCCATGTCTTGGAGGTCCATTAATTTGGCCTCATCCTATATGGCCTTATGTATCTGGGTTTGAGCTATTGTAATCCTCTGCTAGGAGAGTCCTAGGTTTGTACTAATTATTACAAATGAGGGAAACCATTGAGCCTATGTTCCTTTGGGACTTCACTTAATATGATTTTTTCCAAGTCTTTCCATTTCCTTACAAATGGGGCGATGTCATTCTTTCTGATAGCAGCATAGAATTCCATTGTGTATAAATACCACATCTTTGTGATCCAATAATCTACTGATGGGCATCTGGGTGAAAACTCTATTTTTTTTTTGCCAGTCCTGGGCTTGGGCTCAGGGCCTGAGCACTGTCATTGGACTTTCTCAAGGCTAGAGCTCTACCACTTGAGCCTCAGCACCACTTCCGGCTTTTTTCTATGTATGTGGTACTGAGGAATCAAACCCGGGTCTTCATGCATGCTAGGCAAGCACTTTAACCACTAGGCCAAACTCCCGGCCCCGAAAACTCTATTTTTTATATAGGTCACTTGAATGCCATCTGGCAAAGCTAGTTGGCTAGCATAGCAAATCAAATGACACTAAGCCATTACTCTTGGTAAATGACTCTGGGTAGATTTCTTTAATCCATATCTCCTGATGGTTCCATTGTGATCATCTTAACAGACTTCTCTCTCGGAGGAACCCATATATCACATCCAAGATGATCTGCAGGCTACTAATTACTTTTATGCCAGAGGGGGAAGAAATAATGGTACAGTAGGGTGGGTGTGGACACAAGTTGATTCTTCTTTGGCTTGGAAGCTTTGCAGGTCCAAGAGTAGATCATGAACTCAGGAAGACTGAAACAAATGCATTAGCAAGAAGATTTTTATGTGAACTGAGCTGGTTAGATACCTCTCCCCATTCTCACTATACTATCTGTGAGCCTTTGATTACCTGAAGATCTTTCCTTTAAATACGTTATCTTCTTGCTCAAGAGCTTGGAAGGCGAGCCATCTGCACATAAATGATTATTTCTGGTATTTTTTATCTGGTCAAGCAAAAAGCAAATCTAGATGCCATCTTTTTTCACAATTTTTTAAAAAAAATTTATTGTTGAGGTAGTGTACAGAGGGGTTATAGTTACATTCATCAAGTAGTGGGTACATTACTTCTCACACATTGATACCCCATTTCATGTTTTTGTCCCCCTTTCCTTCCCCCACCCCTTTTCCCACAATTCTATAGCTAATAATTCAGTTGATTAATGTTGTCCTTGAATTCGACCTTCTGAGTATTTTATTAAACTTACACAAATGTGTCCATCTTTAGTCTAACCATCATCATCCTCTATTTGAACCTTCTTGCTTTTAACTGGCCAATTTTCCTCTCCTATCTATTCTCCATCATCAGCCAGAAATGATCTTCTAAAGTGCCAAGGTGAATATGCAATTTTCATGCTTACCTCTCTTCACTTAACTTTGTTTGTTTGTAGTACTGGAATTTGAAGTCAGTTTGGCGGTGCTATGCTACTTGAACTACACTCTCGGTGCTTCCATGTAACTCTTTGATGATTACACTGACAATGTTCCTTTCCCCTTAAAGTTCAGAACTCTCAGCCTAACATACCTGTTTTGATGTGGTACCTTTCCAGTTTTTATGCCCTTCTTCTAAACATGACTTAATCTATTTCTGTAGCTATTGCTCAAGATGATCACACTGAAAAACCCATTGTATAACAAATACTAACAACAAAGAAGTTGATTAGTTTATAATTCTAGAGGCTTGCAGGTCCAAGGTCAAGGATCTATATCTGGTAAGGGCTGTATTGCTGGTAGGAACTCTACAGCGTCCCAAGATGGCACAATGTATCACATGGTGAAATGTGATGTATAAATATGATGTATAAAAGTGGTTCCCACTGAAGTATACATTGAAATTGAATCCCTACCTTAAGGAATTACAATGTGGGACCTTTAAGAGGTAATAAGGTACCAGTGTTGGTGGCTCACGCTTATAATCCTAGCTATTCAGGAGGCTGAGATCTGAGGATCACAGTTCAAAGCCAGCATGGTCAGGA